>NC_135178.1:7752384-8056343 GCF_041146795.1 Maylandia zebra | reverse complement strand
AACCAAATGAGGTCAACTATAGTGTCCCCTAGCAGTAAAGCTAATTACTCTTTTGTCTGTTTTGTTATCCGTTTGTACTCTTGAGGTTGTGGTTGCAGCAGGAAAAGACTTCTTAGAGCTTAAACAGTTGTATTTGACCACACTCACCTTCCATTTTCATTCATGGAAAAACAAGATCTCAAACACAGTAATAGCATTCATTTCCTAATCAGGCTTAATGTTAAGGCCATAGATGTGTAAAAGACGGACATGGTTACTGTGACATCTAATGAGGAGTATAAGGGACACATTAGGAAAAATTATTATTATTATTATTATTATTATTATTATTATTATTATTATTATTATTGTGGTGAGGAGAAAAAAAGAGAAATGTTTTCCTTGTAACTATACATCTATACAACGATTTGACATCTTAGTTTATGTTCTTATCTTATGTTTAGCTGATCCATCTTCTTCCCTTAAGCCTCATCAGAAATGGTCTCAGTGGCTGGGTGGATGCCAAGTAGCCTTTTTTAAGGAAGGGAAATGGGAATTAAAAGCTGAGGCATGCCACATTGCACCAGAGCTGCACTGAAAATCAGTGGCAATAGCTCTTATGAAGTGATGAATTCAGATGTTTTGGTTTAAGTGCTCATCAGCTTTTACAGAGGAGGACAGGACAGAGGTACAACAGTGAGTGTCTGCACACATCTGTAAAAAAAAAAACAATGAAGGCTCTGTCAATGTTTGGCCCTGCATTTCAGTCATTGATGCTGATGGAAATATGAACACAGAAGATTACTGTTGGCTTTAGATCCACTATGCAATATTGTCTGGAAAGCATCTGATTTGTAGAAAAACACACAGAACGAACACCATCAGTCGTGGATTGGTCTCCACAGAGCCCAGACTGGAACATCGCTGAAGCAGTGCGGGATCATCCGGTCAGAAGACAAAAGGCAGAAACATCCAAAGAAGAGTTCGAATGTCTTTCAAGAAGCCTAAGAACTATTCCTGAAGACCACTTAAGCAAAGCTGCCTAAGAGACTCCAGACTGTGTTGAAGAATAAAAGCGGTGGTATCAATTGTTGACTCTGAAAAAACAAATTCCTTTTATGTTTGCACAAATTTAATAAATCACTGTACCTCTTTGGCATTTTTCTAGCAAAATATTAACAACTTAAGACTAAACAGAGTTATATCAATAGAACTGATTACATAATTTTATTGATTCTCCTGTCTTTTTCCTTTTGTAGGCTCAGCACTTCAAGCAGACGTCTCACAAGGTGGCTCGCTCCTACTGGTGGAAGAATGTCAAGTTGATTGTGGTCATAATTGTGATAGTCCTAATTATCGTCCTCATTATCATCTTACTGGCCACAGGAGTCATCCCTACTAGTTCCCCCGTGGCTCCTATAGTTACTCCCACCAAGAAGCCCTAAACAGACAGAAATTTAAAAAATGTATAGTCAGAATAAAATCATAAGCATATTCCTATTGCACAATATCGAGGGAAAAAAATAAAATATATATATATTACATACATATTACATACATATTACATACATGTAAGCTTGAGCAAATCACTGCTATATGGTGAAACCGTTAATACTACACAGTTTCTATGTTGAACTTTTAGGAATTCCAATATTTTATTCTTTGGTTTAAGGGACTTTAATGACAGAACAAGCTTTTGAAAGCCTTTCCCATACAATACCTGCTTCTTCTTCTTCTCTTTTTTTTTCTTCTTTTTTTTAACACATCCTAAACCGCTGTGGAACATCAGTGGTCAATGGCAGTAAAACACTACCGGTATTTTTAAAGGATGTTTCATAGCAGCACTGTCTACTCCTCTTTGTTAAACGGATTCACCATAAGCATTTATTTCATCCCAGCAAAGAGCGAGTCTCTCAAATTTTTGTAGTTGAAAAGAATCAAGCTGGATTATTCCAGTCTCATATTTTATGTTAGGTTTGTCTTAGATGTTGTCACTGGTGCACCTTTACAAAAGACAGCGTGTATAACGCAGAGTATGATTTGGATCGACTGTGTCAGGTAATAAAATGGGTAATATCTGGATCCTTTTTGACACTAGAAAATTACCACAGAGTTAACAGTTTTAGGTCACAGTATATTTAATGGGAGGATGAATTATGGAGTTGATTTTGACATCTGTCTGGCTTCTGGGCGATATTACATAAGCTTCCAAAACCACTCTGGCCCATCAGGTAACTGGACCTCTGCTGGTGTCCTGTTTAAAATGACAGTGGAACATTAGAAGTGGATATTTTGGGTACTTTTGACCCTCTGTGATTTGGCTTTTTATTTTTTTTGGTTCATCCCACTGAAGACAAATCAGATTTGGATCTGGGGTACGAGGAGGCCAGGTGAACACCAGGAGCTCTTCCATATGTTCTGGAGCCATTCGTTATCAGCAACAAATGTTATTAACGTTACCTGTCAGAAGTTTGTTGTGGCTGATTGGTGTATTTCAGTCAAAATGCTTCCAGTTTTGTTACAGTCAAGACAACCTACATAAGAACGGTTTATTGAATTAATATACTTTGAATACTCTCTAAATGGTGTTTATGAAGTAAGCAATGAAAAGATTACAGTAAAGCCATCAAGTGTGTTGACATTAAATGAGCAGTCGGTTACTACACCACTGAAACAAGGGGTGTAGTTTTAAATTTGCATCGAACTCCTATTCGGACCGTAAAGTTTAACTGATAGCCTACAGCTGACTAGCCACCTGCAGGTATGCAGTGCAGAAACTCACAGCCTTTGGAGGGGAATTGCAATGTCAACCACCTCTACAACACTCCCCCTCTGGCCCGTGTCAGCCACAGTGGATGTTACAATACCAGTTTAGTTTCAAAGAGGTCAAAGGGCTTCTGGTGTGAGCTGTATAGAGTCGTCATATTCTCACTGATGTGTATATTTGTAGACTTTAGCAGACCTCTCCATAAGTGCCTCTTCTGTAGAGGCTATTAATGTTACTTTTTTCTTATTTAATCAGAAGTGAATGAATAAAATCTGAATGTAATTTCTGTATAAATAAATTGTAACTGATTCTGTATACAACCCTAAAGTTTCATGATGAGGTAACAAAATCCCTGTTGGAAAAAATACTTTTTTCCCCTTTTTGGTCTCATCTCTTGATGCCTATAAACCACACTCTTGTTTCTGTAAGACATCTTCAGTGAGTCTGTTGCTGTGTTTAAGGATTTTTTCTACTGTGTGTAACTCTTGTAATTTAAAGCTCTTGAGGGTCTTATTCTGATGACTTACGGTATTTAATGGTTTTGACGGTCTGATAGAGAATAAATTGTATTTTTCTTCTGCTCTGTTGTCATGTCTTCTTCTGTGATCACAGTTTTGCCACAAGATGGAGACAGATTGTGATCTAAGCTCCTGTTTCTCCTCAGTTCATTCTATCCTATTCTGCTCAGTAGTGTGTACACAATTTAATTAGTGAGGAAAACGCACACGGTAGCACAGCGGTTAGCACTGTTGCCTCACAGCAAGAAGATCCTGAGTTCAATTCGACCATCAGCCTAGCATCTTTCTGTTTGGAGTTTGCATGAGTTCCTCCCAGTGTCCCAAGACATATAGTTATTAGTGATAGGTTAATTAGTAACTAAATTGTATTATTGTAGGGTGTACCTTACAATATAAAGCGCTTTATATTGTAATGCTCTGAGTCTATGAGCCTTATGCCATGAGAAGTGAATTCCAGCCCAAACTTACTGTAAACTTACTTACTATCCTTCAATATAGTGGAAACAAAATACTGTATCTATCACAGAAAATGTCTTTAAACTGAAAACAAAATAGCAAGATTGTGTTTAATGGACATAAAGCAGATTTCACAAGGTCGAGGTCATCCATTTACTGACTCCTCCACTAAATGGGACACGCCTTTGCCCTGGCATGTCTAATTAAATTCTTTATTTCCTTATTATAGAATATCTTCCATCATGGTTTCCCGACAAAGGTGCTTGCAGTATGCCACATTACCTGCCACATACCCGGCTGTAGTTGATAAGCATTTTTGAAGTCACATGTCTAATGAGACAAGTAAAGAGCAAAGGGAAAAAAATCTGTTCAGAGAAATGAATGGGAGTTTATCATTTCATAGCTGTGTAGGAGATCCTTGTCTTAAACTGTGGGGTCAGAGGTTACCTTGGTTACATGTGTTTCCTTTGGTGCAGGGTGGCATCACTGTATTGTCACAATGTTTTTCCAGACGATCGAGATTTCCATTACGACACCTTGAAATGCTGCAGATCTGTGACAAACTGACAACAGGCACAGCACGAACATGGCAGACATGGTAAGTGAATATTTAATACACTTTTATAAGCTGAATTCCCAGGAAGCAAACACATTTGACTTAATCTGGCATAATTCTGAGAAAGTTTTTAGAATTCAGATACTTTGTATTATTTTAATCCTGAAAGTTAGGACTGCAGCCTGGCAGAGTTACAAGTTCAGTGTGCCATTGTTTATCAGCAGTGATCACACAAACAACTGCGGTGCTTTCAGTCTCATATTGTGACAATCCCCCTTGACTCCTTGATCATCCTTCATTCCTCTCCTCACGTCAGAGGAAGCAAGAGTAGTTTTGGGTACAGTCATTTAAGAACATTTCATTATAAAGTGATGACAGATGACACTATCAAGATGACACCTGTGCATGTGTAACCACGGTAACTTCTGACCCCACTTCCGCCAGTCCCTTTATTGTGGCGGGAATGAATCCTGTATAAGTTCCGGGTCAATCAGCTGCATGTCCCTGCTCCTCTGGCTGCTGTTGTCCCTGTGGTTGGCGTACTTGTCAGATCACGACAAATTTTGCACTACAGGCCAGTTGACAGCGTGCAATAACCCGGCCGATTCATTCATCTTTACACTACCTCACACTCGACTCAACGGTGAGTTATTTGTTTGTTTTGTTTTGTCACAATTAATGTACATGCGGAGCCGCGATCGCGCATCCTACAATGCCGGTAAGCTAATGCTAGGCTAGCGACAGTAAGTGCAATTACTAGTGTCATCTATTGAATCTTGTTGTTTTTGTTTATTCCATTATGGCCGAATGTTGACTTAACGTATCTAGAGTTGAACGAGTGATTTGATTTTTGTAGTTTTGTCCGTTTTGGATGTTTTTTGTTACTTTTCTGATGAAATGCCGAAACGGCCTATGGGATTTTGCATTGAGTTAAATTCCATTTACATTATTGAATCTGTTGCGCAACACCTTTGATTAAATGAGTTTTGTAAATATATTTGATTAACTTTGGATAATATTTATTAGCTTTAACGCTGATATACTTTGATGGGACCCATGAGAATGTCTTTCTATAATAGTATTTAGAATGACATTCATTATAAGAGATGATGGTTTATTGATTGTTGTATGAAACATGGCATTGATTACTTGACTTTGTTATTTATGTATTTATTTTGTCACAGCAGTAGAATGCTGTTTCATTTTCTTCTGTGAATCATAATTTCTGTTTTTTGACCTTGTTTAGGTCAGGTTTTTTTTTTTTTGTTCTCCCGCGATCAGCCCTGATCAGCGCGAGATGGCGAGCCACCCGACCACCGCTACGGTGCGGTAGGAATTGTGAACCTATGGACTGAATCACAAATTGTTGACAATGACCTATCACAGGTCCATGGAACTAAACTAAATCACATACTGGACTACACCTCATCCCACCTCCTTTTGGAACCTACTAAGCTGTTTTGTATTGTCAACATTATTTTTGTTTGTGATATATATGCATATGTTTCTATTTCTTTTGTACATCCGTCTATACACTTCTCATAACAAACATAATATATATATATTTGAGCTCTACTTTTGTTTCCTGTGTTTTATTCACACCCTCAGGCTCCATAGTCGAATCTTAATCTGATAGCTCATTGTCTATGAGGCTGCAGTCAGGCGCCCTGGTCCTTTAACCGCGTTACACATGCTCAATTATAGTTAGCCTTTTCTTAGCAGCTGTAATACTTAATGCACTGTGCATTGTGTCTTGAACTAACGGACAACACCAAATTATGTTTTGGGGCCTAAAAGATGCTCTGCTACACCTTTACTGGAGCATTACCTTCACCATGTTTGACAGATTATGTGATATGCTTCAAATCCAGAGCTCTGGAACAAGTTAAATTTTCATGTGTGCAAAGGATTTTTTTTTTTTTTTTCCAGAATTGATCAGGTTATTGGCAAAGTCTAATCTGGATTTCTTGTTCTTAATTTTAACAAGTGGTTTATACAGTGTTGGAAATTCTTTGCAATCCCATTCATGATGGCATCTATGGATTGTAGACCTTCACAATGACATGCCTACTTCCTCCATTGTGTTTTTTGACTTGAATGTTGTTTTGAAACTGTATTTCTACTATATTTCTGGTTTATTTTGGTTTTAAAACATCTACTTTAGCCACTAAGCAGTAAGCCACATGAAATTACATAATAGAGTGGTATGTATGTGTATGTGCATAGTGTGAGTTTATTTGCTATAGACTTCCAACGTTCTATGGCCTTAAGATTAGCTCAGGAAAAATGTGTAGAGAGCTTTTATAAAAATTTTATAAATATCATGCTCTTTAATGATCATTTTACATGTGTCACATTTTAAAAACACAATTAGAAAAGCATTCACAAAAACAGTTCGAGAACTTACATCTTTACTTTTTCCACAGTGCCTGCCTCTTACAAAACCTTGTGCTTTTCATAATCAGACACAATAATTTAGGATTATCTAAGACCTGCCATCAAATGTCTCTTTTACAATCATTTGTGTTCGCTGCTCCCAGAATGTAACTCTTGCGCACTTTTATGCGTAACTCCAGAATATTCAACTCCAGAGATTTGCCATGTGTGTATATATATGTTTGTTTGTTTTTTTCTGTCGTGTTATGGAATTTTATATTTTACAAATTAACAGAGATCGGAACTTTACTGATAATTCGTCTAAGCAAAAAAATATCCCCATTCAAAAATGTCATGTCACAACCTCATTGACTTACGGAATGATGCTGTTTGGTCAGATGAAAACTAAATATTAATGAGGACAAAAGGAATCAGAAGCTCCAAGGACAACTCGATGAAGCACCGGAAAGAAATGAAGAAATTCTTCATGAGAAGGAAGAACAGGACATGAAGCAGAGAGACATGGAGCGCAAACTCAAAGACGTGGAGGAAAAATACAGAGTGGTGGAAATAAAGCTTGATGAAACGCAGGTCAGAAATGAACAGTTACTTCAAGAGAAAGAAGAACAACTTATTCTCCAGGACTTTGAGAGTAAAAATCTAAAACTGCAAGAATTTTCTAATGAAATGAAGGACAAAACAACAGAACTGGAAGCAGAAAAGGAAAAACTGGAAAAACAATGCTCAGAGATGCAGAGTAGGATCGATGAAATGCTGAGAAAGAAGACAGAACTCAAAGAACTTTCTAACAAATTAAAGTGCAAAAACACTGAAATGCAGGCACAAAAGCAACAACAAAAGAAAGCACATGAAGACCTGCAGTGTACACTTGAAGAAATTTGGACAAGAAGTCAGCAGTTAGAAGATATGCACAACAGAGAAACCCAGACATGTACAAGGCAAAGCTAATACAGGAGGCAACATCTAAAGAACTGAAAGAAAAGCTTGAAGAAGAAGCAGCAAAATTAGAAGAAGTGGAGCAAAGATGCAAGAAATTTGAGAAGCAAAATGCAGAAACAATTGATGAGTTAAGAACCCTAATCCTAGAGAAAAAAAAGTCTAGTGGAAGAGCACCTGAAAAAGAAGAAAATACGCTTCTGTTTGTTCTGGAGGAGGGACACGGCTGCTTCCTAACCTGATGTAGCCTCGTCTTCCTCCGCCACTGTTCCCTAAGAAGGTGGACCTAGCAGGGTCACCGGGGGACGGGGAGCTGTGCCTCACGGCCCTCACTTCGTCTGAGAAACCCTCATGCAGAGTTCAGAAACATGTGTGTTGAGTATGTCTTTGTGAGCCTCCACCATTTACTGGTGGGTGCAGCCTGAACTGTCTAGAGACAGACCAGACCAGCTGCACAACACAGACACTTGAAACCTGAGGACAAAAACTACAAGAACAACAGAAACAGGAAAGAAAACGTAGCTTAGAACCATGCAGCGCTACAGGAGACGGCAGCACTGCAGAGGTGAGGACCGGCACCTGTTTGAAAGAGACAAATACACACAAACACACACAACAACCGACGAGATACAATCACAGAGAGAGGAAAAAGTGGTTATACAGAACTTGAGGACATTACCTACATGTAAATATATAAATAATTATAAATTTGTTGGGTTTTGTTTAACAATGTCAGAAGGAGAGAGGCACTGAGGCACCGTCTTCCGCCCCCCGACGCTCCTGCTGTGCCTCCTCCTTCTGACAGGAACTGCCTAAAGAGCAAGTATGAATGATGCCTGAGTGGACAAACACAACTCACAAGTTCCTGGCTCTCTCGGCTCCTCTGCAGAGGGTCCTAGGCTACGTCCACACTAATATGTTTTAGTTTGTAGTGCATCGTTTTCTCTCCGTTGTGGCCTCCCGTCCACACTGAGACGCCGTTTTCACTGATGGAAAATGCAGCGTTTTGAAAACACTCTCGAAAACGCATACATTTGGAAATGGTGCTTTTGCATGGCAGTGTGGACAGCAAAAACAAAGACTTTCTAAAATGATGACGCATGTTAGTCATATGATGCAGTCATGTGACCAATTAAACTAAGATAGCGGAGGGCATTTTATACAGCAGTTGTTTTGTTTGCTCTGAATTTCGACAGCCCTATTAAAGGTTAATGTCAGTCTGTACATGCTCCAGATAGCTTTTCTTCAAATTCTTCAACTCTCACTCGCTTTTGCAACTTTGCACTTTTGTGTTACTCGCTGCAACAATTCCACCTCATTGTTAGTCCATTTAAAAAACTCGGTGCTTTTCCTCGACATTTTGCCGCGACGTTTCAAAGAGCGGGAAAGTAAAGAAGCGGCAGACAGAAATGAGGCAGGTCGAATCTTCTTGCGTTTCACGCATGCGCAGTACTGGAACGTAAGCGTTTTCAGCCGTTCTGTGAAAACGACTGAAAACGCTAGTGAACACACCGTTAGACGCAGAGCGTTTTCAGACAAAACGCCATTTTCAAATCTGTCCGGGCTACTGTGGACGTAGTCACATCATCAATCTTCATTCAAGATTAATTTATTATTTTGAATGATATAGTTATTAATTTATCTTAAGTTTAAAAACAAGAAATGGGTAATAGCTGTGTGTGTGTGTGTGTGTGTGTGTGTGTGTGTTACTCTGTACATGAAACAACTTTGTAGAAAACCATTTTCCTGTCGAAACATTAGCAAACACAAACAAAGTGTTATTAACAAACGAATTACTAATATCCCTCTCTATGATAGTGATTTATTTTCTTACGGGATTAAAACTGTAAATTTTACCAAACTAAAGAAAGTAATACAAAGTAATAAAACTTTTTATCATTTAGTTAAGATCCAACATCCATTCTTTTCATAGTTGGTTGCTACCACCAGAGGGTGACATGGAGTACTTTTACCCATGTAGAGAAACATAAACGCTCATATATTACACACGCACCAACATTTTACTGTCTATTACTACATCAGTCTGTTTACATTAAACTGATATTGATAAATAAACTCACAAATATAGCTTCATGAATTTGGTAACGTCCTGTAAGTCATATCGTCAAATGCTTTTGTTCCAAAATAAAAAGGCTGTTGAAATAATGATTGGTGTGGTTTTTACAGGTGAATGAGCAGCAGAATAACTACAGAGAATCTGTGAATACATGAATGACCTTTTGTAATATGCCTTTAGCCTATTAGTGCCCTGAAAGAGTGGAGATTTTACCTATTTTAGCAAAATGATCTACAAACTGTATGGGTGAATATAGGAGCTTGTTAACAGGTTAGCATGTCCAACTAACAGACAGGAAAATGAGCTATGTATTTTTTAGATATCATGTTATCAGCTGACCACTGAAAGCTCTTTCTGCATATATCTTCTACACGTTCTGTCTCTTGTCACGTGTGTGTTTATATTTAAATCATGTATGTTGATTATTTAAATATGCTTTTTCATTCATTTTTAAAAAATGTCAACAGCTGTCGTTTACAGATTCATTGTTTACTATATGCTATATATATATATATGAACATGAACAAAACTGAAAACACTGGGTCACCGACCCAGGAACCCTGACAATATGTATTTTACCTGGTTAATGTGTGTGGCGGGGCGTGGTCTGCAGCGCCGCTGCAGGGGAGGCGGACGCACCTGAGCGGCACCCGCGATCACGCCTCGGCGCCTTAACGTCTGTGCTCTCTATGCTGTTGTGTTGGTATGTGTCGGGCTGTGAGCTTTAACACCGGCTGTATGCATACAGCAACCGTGTGTGAAAAGTGGTCAATAAAGAGAAGCTGTAAAGCGTGTTCATGGAAACATCGTTGGGTCTGCCGTGATATGTTTACAATGGGACTTCTGCTCCTGAATCTCTGCGCACAGCGTCTGCAAATCGGAGCTGTATGAAGTCACTTTCATCTTTACGCAGGACTGTAAGCTGTCATCTGTGAGGCGTGAGCGGTGTTTGTTTTTAACATAGTTCACGGTGGAGCTGCTGACATAATGTGGATCCGAAGATTGATAATTAGCCTACCTGGGGTTGAAAGTCTCGATAAATGCACGGCGTTTCGGCGGGTATATCGGCTTCCGCAAGTGTGACGCTTATTTTGAGCGTTCAAAAACTACAGTTTTTTCTGAATGCTTAAACCCTAACTGTGATTCCTGTAGCACAATCTCTAAAACTATTCAGACTTATAGCAAAACCACTCACTGAGTTTGCAAAACTAAAAGCACATAAACTGCTTTGCACTCAGTTTGCAATTTTGTAACACACACTTTGCAAAACGGTAGGCACAATTCACTGCACAACACTCAATTACCAAATTTCCAACACACTCCTAGCAAAAGTATACACATGTATGGCTATCATTAACACTAATTTGCCAACTGTCTGGCACACTTTCACATGTGAAAGCTTTTTTAGATAATTAGTTCACTTTGCAATCAGCCTAAGCACTATAATACAGGTAAGCTGTGTGTGCGGAGTACAATGGAGGGAGCAGAAAGAGTGAGAAGTAGAGGAGGCCGAGGAAGAGGACGTGGAGGTGAAGAAGTAGGATGAAGAGGACGACAAGGACAAGGAGGAGCAAGAGGAAGACGAGGAGGGGGGAGAGGAAGGGTAGGAAGAGTAAGAAATAGAATTGCTGATGACAATAGTGGACCATGTAATCAACCATGTAATCAACCGTGGAATGACCCTGAGGGTAGCTGGCCAACGGGTCCAGCCTAACTCGAGCCGCTACACTGTAGCAAGTACCATAAGGACATCTTGAAATGAGAATCGGTTAGTACAGTCACTTCGCACAAAGATTTGTAGCACTGCCATATGCCAATGAGAAACACACCAATACCGTTGATGTAAAAATACTGAAATTGTTACTTTACAGAATTGCTAGATGACCAGATGCTGGGGGCAGAGGAAGCATGTTCACTGCAGACCAAGTAACCCATATAGTCATTATGGCGATTGCAAATAATCCTATACTTGGAAATGAACACTTGTGTTTGTTTTGATGTGTTTCAAGTACACCAGTACTTGAAGTTTGGATCCCTCTATGCTTATGGATCTATGACAGAAGTATGAGCTCAAACTGACATAGCCTACCTTGTGCACAGAGAAAGCAAAAGCCAGATGTGTTTTGTATTCATACCATCAGTGTGCAGTTGGCGCATTGTGTGCTTAGTAGATGATGGCTTGTGTGTACTGTTTGATACGGAAACACCATTTTTACGAAGGTGTGAAGAGTTAATCTAGCTGTGTTTGCTTTTGCAAGAGAACTACAATGTTTTGATTATTGGGTGACAGGTTTTCTTATTTGTGTGAAGAGTTTTGCAAAATTAGCCAATAGTTACAAAAAATGTGCTTAGGCATTCAGAAAAAACTGTAATAAACTAAAAGACAGAAATCAGATTATAAGATCTGTGGTGTTGTTGATTTATATTATGGTACTTATCATTTGTGATATTTATTACTGTGTGCATACTTTATTAGGAGAGATGAGATTAAATGTTGTCAGACAAATATTCTCTTCCTTGCTGGTTCCATCGAAGGAGAAATGTTCAAGTAAGTATGTAACTGGGACGTAATCCAATTCCACAACACAATGTGACGGGGAATCAGCTGTGTTTTGCTGCCCAATTTATTTAGAATCTGGTGCAAACCGGCGAGCCAGTTCCTGAATCAGTCACGTGGTACGGACTGCCCGCGAGGCCTCGAACATCACTGCATACGTAATCAAAGCAAGCCTCGATACGCGCTTTACAAAACTACCACGAGATTACCCGACACACGCTTCAAAGCTTCGACACACAGGAGACATCACTACTGCACACAGCCTTCACACGACAACAGGTGCACCACACTGCTAAGTGTGTTTTGTGTTTAGAGTTTTGCTAAATGGGAGACTGAGCTTTGAATAGTGTTTAAGATTGGTGATTTTAAGCTAGCGATTGAATTGTGTTTTCAGATGAAAGCGCTTATAACCTTCTCCCAAAGTAGAGTACTCTTCCTCCACCCAAACCTAAAATGTATATTTCTAAATACAGGGAAGCAATTGTATTAGAAAATAAATATAAAAATGAACACAGGACCATGGTGCCAAGAACAGTTAAGGCCCCATCTCATCGCGAAATGTGCCCACAGAGGCCAGAAGGCGAAAAACCTGAACACACATTCAGGAAAAAACCAGAACACACAGGCATGAAGAAAGTCATGGCTCAACCTGCTTGTGTGGATACACGCAAAGGGGACAAGCAGCTCCTTGAGAAATCTGGACTTGTCCCCTTTTATTTACAGAAAAACGATTACAGAATCGTTCCAGGCTACCTGCGTAGAAGAAAGGCAGAGAAAGAAAAGGCTAAGCAGGACAATGATGCCTGGTTAACAAAACAACAGGAAACAGTTAAACCACTGGCCGAACAGGAGAAACAAAACATTCTCCAGGGCCTAAAGAGGAGGTTTAATGAGCTAAACTTTGAATATCAATCCCTCCCTTTTACTATCTCCCCTTCACAGCACAAAAAATACAATTACAAAATGTTTCTCGAAGAGGCAATGAGTCAAGTTGAAAAAGACATTGCCCTTTTTGAGGAACATAAATACATTTACGTAGGCAGGGAAGATGCATCTGACGAACAACAGTTACAGCGGACTCCACTGCCACCCATTAGACCGAAAAAGACAAAGTTGACACCCGCTCCTCAAGTCACACAACCAACGAAAAAGGAAACTTTCTCGACCGACAACCTACCACCTTTTCGTAGGATGTGTGTTCCACCTATATCCAGAAGTGGAAAGCAACCTATTCCCATGACTGAGAACCTTCACAGACAACCTATTCCCACCCAACTAGTTATAATTCCACGACCTAGTCCTGTCCCTCTGCCACCTATTTGTAAAAAAGCTGAATCTACACCCCGACCACCTGTAAGACCTCCAATGAAACGAGGTGTAACACCCATCCTTCCACCCATTTCCACCAAAAAGCTGTAGTGCTGTACCGTTAGAGTAGTTTTTTAACTACCTAACCCCCAACCGGTCTTGACAGAAGCCGCACCATCTGAGCCTGGTTCTGTCGAAGGTTTCTTCTTTTTAAGACAAAGGAGTTTTTCCTTCCCACCGTCGCCCAGTGCTTGCTCAGATGAGATCATTTGATTGTTGGGGTTTTCTTAAACATAAATTGGCCTATTGAAAAAATGTAGTGGTTCTTACTACATTTTATTTTCAATAGACCAATTTATGTTCAAAAAAAAAAAATTACAGCAGAAAAGAAAGCATGGGAGACATCTGATGCATTTCATTGCTTTTTAAAAAATAATTTATAATTTATCTGGAACAAATAAAAGAAAGTAAAAATAATCTTTTGTGGATTCTTTTTCTTCAATAAGTAGTAGAATAGGCAGTTCTTTATACATAAAGCGTAGTGTTTTGTTAAAAAATAAAGTGGCACAGCGGCACTGTGTTAAAGGCCTGTGTTTTTACCATCAGCGTGACAGCACCGTGCCGCCTTTGCAGTTTTAAGGCCCAGGGAAACAAGCCTGCCAGCGCTCTGTAGCGGCTGTGACCGCTGCCGATAAGGAAAGGCTGCTCTTCATAGAGGACTCAAGCTCGGGGAAACGTTTTCTGGTCGACTCTGGCTCCCAGAAGAGCCTCTGGAACTCTTGTGTCGTCTTTACAATGGTATATTATTTAATCTCAAAAAAAACAAAATAAAAAAAAATTGGAGATTTCCCGTATCACATAACATGTGCAGGTACACTGGTACAGCACATGTGAGCGAAATTCTTATGTGTGTGCAACAGAGGTGTGCAAAATACAATAACATAAGAACAAGCAAAATATACGAATGGGTAAATCTGAGAATTATAAGAATAAATATATGTACAAATATAAGAGTGTATGTTAGGGCTGTTCGATATAACGATATATATCAAATGACGATATAAAAATGTCTATCGTTTCCTATTACGCTATCGTTTGTTTCGTGATGTCGTAAAATAAACTGTTTACAGCAGTATTTTTCATCGTTTTGACGGTCACCTTAGTGGCTATATTAATTTCTTAAAGTTCTCTCTTTCTCTTATATTTAATATAACCACACTATGGGCGGGCAAGTGCCTGTTTTTACGTGTTTTCGTTAGCAACAATGACGGTAAAACCATCGCGTGGTTCCGCTGTACGCTTGTTTGTTTTCCACGTAAACCTTTCACAATAAAGCTCAAGATCCTGTTGAGACTTTTCAAAACAAACTGAATCACATGAGAGAGTATGCAGAGTTTACAGATGAGAAGCAAACAAAGAGCCGTCAGACTCAAACTATATGTATACACCTGCCCGCCTTCGTAAACAACTAAATGCTATGTTGCCCTATCATTTTTTGATTGGTCCACATGGTATATTTTTTCACCAATAGGAAAGGCTGGGGGAGTTGGGAGGGGGACTGAGTGCTTTCTAGTGTTTTTCCTTATAAAAACCGTTTCTTCCCGCAGTAAATATAAACAACGATAGTGTTAACTCAAAAGACACGACGTTGTACTCTCATTCACAGCGCTTTTATTCCTTCCGCCATTTTACATACGGACCACAACAACAACACTTCGCGGGCAACCGTACTCTCGCGATAAAACAGAAAATAACAAGTTAACAATCTCCCTCTTTCTTAAAAAAATAAAATAAGAGTATAAACACACCCCAGTAAACATTTATATACACACCCCTGTAAACATTTGTATACATATATGTATATATTTATATAAACAAAAAAAACATTTCAAAAGTGCTTTGCTTTACTTAAAGCATACTATCATTGCACACAATAAACAATGGTACATTTGAATGCAAAGACAACTTTGTAGACAAAGGATTACAGTATCCAGAGTCCTTCATCTAGCGCCTTTAGAAGGGTTAAAGGTGAAACTCCCTTTTTCGTCAGACAATCAGCAAGTTGAGATTTTGAATCTGACCAACAAACCTGTCTGATTTTCTTGGCTTGTATGAGCTCTTTAATGCTGCTCATTTCTAGCCTCAGTCTCTTCTCTGTAACCTGCTTAGTAGACTTGAGTGCATCAAACAAGGAATGATTATCAGTTACACAGATCAAAGGAAGAGCGTTTAGACCAGTGTTACCAGTTGTAAGCTCAGAAAAAAGTGTTGCCAGGAAGACAGCACTGTCTATTCCATCTGACATGGCAAGAGTTTCTCCTGCCAGTGTACTTCTGACCACGCGCCTGATTTTTTTAGACTGCCAGAAGAGAGGACAAAACTTTCCTCCTTTACCCATAAGGACGATTAATGCCCCTCCTTGAGTACCGCCATCAGGAAGGTTGCCAAATGAAGCATCACTGAAAACAACCAATGCCAGATCCTCACTGTTACCCAAGTGCTGAAACTTAAGAGTCACTTTCTCTGCCTTAAGTTTACGGATAACTTTGTTCACTTCATGAATAGACTGTACAGTTGCATCTTTGATATTAGATCCAAGGCTACATGTGTCAAACATAACATCAGGCCTTGTTTGTTTGGCAACCCACAAAATCTGTCCTATTTTTGACCTGAGTTGCTCACGTTCTGTTTCACTTAAGGAAGCCTCCCTCTGTACAGCCCGTGCTGCTTGTAACTGAACCGGTTGTAGGTTGTCAATGTAAAGTTGTTGATGCACCTCTATTACATCATTAACTGTACAAATGTCCATACCAACATAAGAAAAGCTGTCATGTTCTTCACGGCCCACAAGGAAGGTAGATTTCAGTACAGGAATGATATGAGTTGCAAAGTGACTTGAACCAGCCCAAAGGAAATCATCAACGTGACATGCAAGCACTCCTGTAACCTCAGATTGTTCATTCTGCCAATAGAACACTGCAGGATCAACCTGTGATATTTTACCACCAGTTTTGAGCATAATGTCTTTGACCTTATTGTACCAATAAAGTGAAGCATCTGCAAGTCCATAAACACACTTTTTCAGTTTCCATAGAACATTGTCCTTGCCAGCTTCAGGTGGGGGACGAAGATAGATGTCTCTTGACAGTTGCATTCCCTGCAAGAAGCCAGATTTAATGTCCATTGAATTTACTCTCCACTTGTTTTGACATATCACAGCTAGCACCAGTCTGAGGGACTCAGACGCACATGTTGGAGAGTCTTTCTGTAGTTCTTTAGTATTTACCTCTTCAAACCCCCGTGCCACAAGTCGAGCCTTTGGGACAACACCATTAGTAGTTTCTTTGAGTGTACAGACCCATCTAGTAGACACACATTTTTGACCCAGGTCTTTCACTTCATCAAACACACCATTACTTTGCCAGCTCTCAATCTCCTGCTGCTTAGCAGAATCAAAGGAAATATCTCTTGTTATGAGTACATCTGCATCTCTGTTTTCAGCTTCAGTGCAAAGACCATCAACAAGTGACATGTCTACAGCTTTCTTTTCACCTTCACTACCATCATGCTCAAGATATTGCACATTGTACCAGTTTTTGTATTGCCCTTTTGCTTTTCCCGCTCTGCCTAGCACTCTGGCTGTGTGTTGAACACCGTTGTCTCTGTTGGTAAAAGCAATCAGCTGTCCTGATCTTAACTTTACATTTGCAGAGACATGATCAGTGGGTGTAGAGGGCTCATTTGCAGTTTGTGTGACAGACATGTTTTCTGTAGTGTGTGTGACAGACATGTTTTCTGTAGTGTTAGTTTCTCTGTCAATAGTGATGTCTTCTTCCTCACTAATACTCTGTTCCCCATCGGGTGTGTCAGTGTCATCATTTTCAACTGCGTCTTTGTTGTCATCATCAGTAGTACTGTGTGATATTTGTTTATCTCCAGTCCGTGAATCCACTTTAGTCAATCTTGACTGGTGTACTCTTACAAGAGTCCCCCCATGTCTTACAAATACAACAGTTCCATCCTGCCCAATAACTACACCTGGACCCTTCCACTCTGTACAGTCGACTCGTTTGTAGTATACTTTATCTCCTGCCTCATATTTGTCATCTGTAGGCCTAAGTTGTTTGCGTAGTGCTCTCCTGATCCTTTCTGAACACTCTGCCTCAGTAAATGCTTTTCTGGAAGCATGTAATGCTGAGATATGTTCAGCTACTCTTGCACTTACAGTTGTGCCCTCTAAGGCAGGTGGCTTATCCATCAACACAGAAGGAAGGTTGGGGTTTTGGCCAAACACAAGTTGATGTGGACTATAACCATGTACATTAAGCATACTGTTTTTGGCCATAAGGGCCCAGTCTAGCGCAGTGTGCCAGTCACATCCTCGTTCCTTTTTTACCTTCAGGAGGATTTCTGTAAGTGTCATGTTATGTCTCTCCAGTAGTCCGTTGCTCCAGGGACTATACCCCGCCGTTGTTTTTACCTCAATGTTGAAGTTTTCAGCCATGTCCCGAATGTCCAACCCGTTCTCACTCCCAAAGCGTAACATTTTACGCTAGGTGACAAATCGTCACCATATTACGTTTTCGGCTACCCACCACGTTCCTAAATGATGACCTCGGAAAAAAGAGGAAATATGAGAACCGTCTGGACTGAATCTACACATGTTCGCTCTTTTTATTCAAATCGCTTAGAAACACACTATTTAACTTCATTAAAGTCCTAGTTAAGGTCAGGAATAAGGTTATGGTCAGGGCTAGGGATAAGGTTAGGTTTAGGGCTGGAATACAGGGCTGGAACATCTATTACCGCGGAAGCGTCATTGCACTGGATCCCAGCCATAACCCGCCGCGTACCATAAGAACGCCGAAGGTCTCCTTTCGCGTTCCTCAGGAACGCCGCGGGACGTGACAAAACGTCGACATGTTACGCCTCGGGAGTGAGAACGCTCTGACATGTCAGTTATGAGGAGTGAAGGAAAAAATACAAGATTGATGATACAGGATCTGGATCAGATGGAGAAACAGGCGGAGGAGGCAGGAAGCCAGCAAGAGGTAGGAAGGCATCAAAATGAATAGCACAAACATGTCTGCCTGTTAAATATAGAACATCAGCCACCATGTTTTAACTCAACTCTAAAGGTAAATACTTCAAGTCCCTCTTCCAGCCTTGCGAGCTATAACCTCCAACCTCTTTGTTGTGTCATGCCTCTCCCAGGTCGTGGCCGTGGCCGACGAGGTCCAAACGTACAGAGCTCCGGTGACCACAAAGCACGCTCGGAGCTGAAAACAAAGGATCAGATCATGAAGCAGCGCAAGAAAAAGCAGAAGCACCAGTTCCTGCAGGGCGGGGGGATGAGGAAGCTCCGCTCCAAGAACAAAAAGTGGCTCGGATAAGTTAAAAAGTCAGGTTTTGGAAGGGGTGGCCATAAGAAAGGCAAGCTGAGGAAGAAACTGGGAGGAGGACAGAGGGTTGATGGTGTGGAGGACATCACGAGGAACTGGGTGATAAGCATCAGAATCATCTGAGAACATCACCAAAGATTTTCCTGGCGCTTTGTGTGACTGTAGATTAAGGAGAAAATCATTTGTGAATCTTTACACTGCAGAAATGCACGTCACTTCTTCCTTGATGGCCTGCTGAACTCTGCGTTTGCCACAGAGTTATGTTTAATTATGATCCACTAACCTGGATTTACTACTTGTAAGCATGTTGGCAGTCTAATAAAAGTGTTTTGGAGTACTGAAATATGTCTTATCAAAATGGTAAAATACAGATATTAAATATTGTGTGCTTAATTTGCAGTTAGTTTCAAAAATCGTCTCGCCCATCTTTTCTTAAAATAAGAGGTGCTCTATAAAAATGACATTAAATTCTGTAAACGTGCTCTATTTGCAATTATTTATCATTACTGTTGTCCAAGTGGTCTCATTTCAAAGTTGAAAGCGAGCATCGGAACGGGCAAGAAAGGCGACTTTTAATTGACTTTGAATGTGTTGTGGTTACTGATATCAGATGGGCTGGGTTGAGAAACTGGCTTAGAATTCCTCTTGCCTTCAGCATGGCCACGCCCCTCTGACTTCTGCAATCAACAAGGCATTTTTACCCAGGGAAATGTTTATTTCGCTTTTCAGTTTGGAC
The DNA here is from genome assembly GCF_041146795.1 of Maylandia zebra. Classification (NCBI taxonomy): domain Eukaryota; kingdom Metazoa; phylum Chordata; class Actinopteri; order Cichliformes; family Cichlidae; genus Maylandia; species Maylandia zebra. The sequence continues at coordinate 8,036,654 of NC_135178.1, read as the reverse complement.
TGTTCTCTGTAAATTCCTGAGAAAATTTGAGAAGATCAGGAGTGTCTGAAAAACGTAAAACAGCCCATCTGTCACCAACAGCAATGCTGCCTTCAAAGTCACTTAAATCACCCTTTTTTTTTTCTGGCATGTGATTGGCTGATTAGATATTTGCATTCACAAGCAGCTGAATAGGTTAGTGCAGGGGTCAGCAACCTGCGGCTCTTTAGTCTTTTTAGTGCGGCTCTGCGTGGTTTGGGAAAATAAATTATTTTTTTAAGTAATTAGCTGAAGTGTATTTTATTTATGTTAGTTTTTTTTTAACTTGTAGTTCTAAATTGGAAGATTACTGTGATATTGAAATATAAATATAAAATTATATTCTATTACAGTTTTTTCTGAATGCCTAAGCACATTTTTTGTAACTATTGGCTAATTTTGCAAAACTCTTCACACAAATAAGAAAACCTGTCACCCAATAATCAAAACATTGTAGTTCTCTTGCAAAAGCAAACACAGCTAGATTAACTCTTCACACCTTCGTAAAAATGGTGTTTCCGTATCAAACAGTACACACAAGCCATCATCTACTAAGCACACAATGCGCCAACTGCACACTGATGGTATGAATACAAAACACATCTGGCTTTTGCTTTCTCTGTGCACAAGGTAGGCTATGTCAGTTTGAGCTCATACTTCTGTCATAGATCCATAAGCATAGAGGGATCCAAACTTCAAGTACTGGTGTACTTGAAACACATCAAAACAAACACAAGTGTTCATTTCCAAGTATAGGATTATTTGCAATCGCCATAATGACTATATGGGTTACTTGGTCTGCAGTGAACATGCTTCCTCTGCCCCCAGCATCTGGTCATCTAGCAATTCTGTAAAGTAACAATTTCAGTATTTTTACATCAATGGTATTGGTGTGTTTCTCATTGGCATATGGCAGTGCTACAAATCTTTGTGCGAAGTGACTGTACTAACCGATTCTCATTTCAAGATGTCCTTATGGTACTTGCTACAGTGTAGCGGCTCGAGTTAGGCTGGACCCGTTGGCCAGCTACCCTCAGGGTCATTCCACGGTTGATTACATGGTTGATTACATGGTCCACTATTGTCATCAGCAATTCTATTTCTTACTCTTCCTACCCTTCCTCTCCCCCCTCCTCATCTTCCTCTCCCCCCTCCTCGTCTTCCTCTTGCTCCTCCTTGTCCTTGTCGTCCTCTTCATCCTACTTCTTCACCTCCACGTCCTCTTCCTCGGCCTCCTCTACTTCTCACTCTTTCTGCTCCCTCCATTGTACTCCGCACACACAGCTTACCTGTATTATAGTGCTTAGGCTGATTGCAAAGTGAACTAATTATCTAAAAAAGTTTTCACATGTGAAAGTGTGCCAGACAGTTGGCAAATTAGTGTTAATGATAGCCATACATGTGTATACTTTTGCTAGGAGTGTGTTGGAAATTTGGTAATTGAGTGTTGTGCAGTGAATTGTGCCTACCGTTTTGCAAAGTGTGTGTTACAAAATTGCAAACTGAGTGCAAAGCAGTTTATGTGCTTTTAGTTTTGCAAACTCAGTGAGTGGTTTTGCTATAAGTCTGAATAGTTTTAGAGATTGTGCTACAGGAATCACAGTTAGGGTTTAAGCATTCAGAAAAAACTGTAAGTTTAGAGGTTTACACATCACATCATTATAATCATTGAGCCTGTCTGACTTTAATCGTCCACTTGATGGCGCAGTAGAGCCAATGAATCGTCACAATGCTTCGAACCATGAGTCGACCAGTTGGATGGAAAGCTTCAGTTCATCACAAGGCTTCATCTCACCATCACTAATGAAAGCTCTTATAATTTGGCTGCTATTAGAGACCATTGATTTAGTCTCTCTTTGGTTACTACGTGGATCTTTTTTCAGACAAATTAATGAAAAAAAATATAATAAATGGAAAAACAGAGTACAAATGTGGACAGTTAACTGGATATTACAGCGCGATTTCAGTGCATAAATACATAAATACAGGTCTGAGACGTAAGTGGTGCAATATTGATAGAGCTCACATGACTCCGTCCTGTTCGTATCCCAGAAATCCACCAGGATTTTAGTGCCTCATATACTGCACAGGTCATTGGCACACCTGAGATTCAGGACGACATGCTAAGCAGTGCTGTGTCACCATCAATAATACACCATATTAATGCAAGGTACAATTACAGCTGGGCTCCGCCACATTTTATTTTAACAGAGGAAATAAAATATGCAGCGCTAGCTGAGTTGGTTGAAATTCAGTTGCTACTTTAAGAGAATTTCATACAAGAATAATTGAAGATAAAATAGGTTATTAAAGCTGTCATCATTGCTTCAGTGCCATATTCTCTCTGCTGTAACTCCGATTTGAAGAGGGCTTGTTTAGGCAACAACTCAGAGCACTATACGATCACTGCCGGTCACTTAGGTGATTTGTTATAAATGTGAAAACAGCTATGCAGGTTTAATGCAAGGAAGTCTTTACTCAGTGTTTGGCATGGGTCCTAAATGAAGGAGGGGTAGTCTGTCAGTCACTGCATTCCTCACCTGCATGGGAAACTTCCCAAACTGGAAGTTATCAGAAACATTGGAGACAATACTGAATCCACCAGAGACAGCTGGGACAGGTCCTAGTCATTACCATACAGAAAAGAACGGATTTATTTCAGTTCAGTTCAAATTAATAAGGTGAAGAAAAAACAGAGACTGCATCTTATGTGTTTTCTATTCTATTCTAGTAGTTTTAGAATCCAATAACTACACAAACAATCATGGCAGTGAGGTGTGGAGGGCCAGGAGTGACAAAATGAATGAATTAAATATGCCATTAATTATTGAATTAAATGTTTCATTATTTAATTAAATGCCCATTCACTTCACTAGTGTTTGTAGTTGTTGTTGAGAAATGCCCACTGAAAGAATGGCCACCAGGGCAAGTGCCTGTAATCGGATTACAGTAACTCGTTACTTGTAACGCATTACTGCCCATCTCTGTTGAGAACAAATAATGTAAATGAATAATAGTGTTCAAATTGTTCGTTAAAACTCTGCATATCTCAGAAAAACTAAAAAAAAATCAGCTTTCTTCACTCACTTCTTTACAATGCAGCCATTACAGTCTTCTTTGATTGGTCGCTGCAGGATTGCCATTCTTCTCATGTTTAGTTTTTTTTCCTATCAGTGCTTTAATTCTATGAAATAAATTTTTCAAAGTCACTTTTTGCTTTCACTAGCTTGTTTTTAGTGTCCCACTTTTGGATCTTCTGAACTCACTCTGATTAAAGTTGTCATTGTACTAATGTTATTCATGTGCAGCTGACTTCACAGCTGTGTGTGGGTTTTTTTTTTGCTTTTTTGCAACTTTTTGTGATATCTAAATGTTTAACCTGTTCAATAACATTATTACTATTCAGTGATTATTATATATGATTATCACTTGGCTACGTGAACATACATAAATCTGTTCAATCTCAGCGACACAAGCATGTCTTCATGCGCACACACAGTTTCTACTCCCATTCATTCAGGTTTATATTTACAACTTTTACAGGACGAATGGACAGCCATCACTTTAAGGAAAAACAAAGAGAGAGAGAGAGAGATTATAAGTTCAGGGCAGGTCAGTTTTTATAGAAATGCATAGATGTGTGTTGTACTTCCATCTGGCTTATTACTTTCTAATGCAGGGGAAAGACATTGGCAAAGAAACACCTACTACATAAATAGTTTGATTTGAAAAAAAAAAAAAAAAAAAAAAAAAAAAAAATGACAAAGGATGAACTGAAGCTCTGCCATCACGTAATGTCGCATACTGCTGTTTCTGATGTCATTTAAAAAGAAAAAAAAAAAAAAAAAAAAAAAAAAAAAAAAAAAAAAATAGTTTGATTTGAAGTTGCTCTTTTGAGTCCTCTCTATTGACTCTGACATCCTGCTGTTAACAGTTTCATGGTATTGCTTTGTTTGCTTTAAACAAACCTCACAGGGTGGTAGAATATGTCTGCGGTGCAGAGGTCCTTGGATCGCCTCTCTGTTGTCTTTGTTGACAGCAATGAAGGTGGTGAAAGAACTGCTCACTCCTGATTGGACACTGAGCTGCACCACCTTCTCCTTCACTCCTCCATCTTGCTGTCCTCTGAGCTCTCTCTCCTTCATCTCCAGGGAACGAATCAGAGTGCAAGCACCCAACCTGTGGACTGTTAATCTGCAGACAAGGAAGAAAACATTTACAGTTCTAATGTTTCCTATTTTTGCTACATTAGTACATCACTGACTTTTCTGTTTTTCTGTGCTGAGGGTGCATTCTTTTTATATTAGAATTAGTAGAGTTACAGAGGGTATATAGAGTGTGAACATAAAATAAGAGCTTGATTAGGCTGTAGAAACGGATGAAAATCCAGTAAAGTGAAGAGTGTGTGTGTGTGTGTGTGTGTCTGGCAGGAAGTGAAGCAGGAAGTCTGAATATAGCTTGTGAGCTTGTGAGAGACGTTTCAAAAGGAAAACAGAGGAATTAGAGAGTGAAAGTGCTAAGAAATAGTAATGAAAATGATATTAAATAAATGTCTTAGTGTGTTAATACAGGTGCCCATGGACTTGGCTCAACCTCAGATGAGTACAGCGGCAAAATGATAGATTAACATAATTGGAACGACAAACAGGCCAGGCTTTGGCTGAAATTTTACAGCTTCACCTCTCATCCTGCCCTTATCCTGAGAAGAAGCTTAAAGGACAGTCAATCTCCTGATGAAGACAGAAAACAGACAGAACAACACCGTAGATTTGAAGAATTAACAGCAGGCAGAAGACAGTACAACTGACCTAAAACACTGAAGGGTCCAGCAGCATGTATGTTAATGGAACATGTGCTCTGAATTACAAGCTGGAAAGAGTACCAGTGACATGACTGTGTGAAAGCACTGCATTGGACTGTCTGAGTTCATATTTGCCATGCTGGGAGTTAACCGCCAAGAAAAGACTGAAAAGATGAAGAGAGAATGAACAGAGAAGAAGAAACGGCTGATTTGGGCCTGTGTTTGATTTGGGAGGCCACACAGGAAGCTGTGAGAAGAGGGGACGAGGACCGGTGAGAGGTGAAGGCTGGACGTGTTCAAGTGAAAGTATAGGAAAATTGGGTTGAAAATTGAGGCTGAACTTGTGGGGTTTAGAAATGTCCAGAGCATCGCAACAGAAAGGTGAATTAAAAAAAAGAGAGAGAGCGGGATGAAGAAATAAATAAACTAATAATACATAAATGAATAGAAAAATCTTTTGTATATGGCGCGGTGCTGTGGGCACCTAAGTCTTTGATAGTGTAGAATTTTCAAGTCAATACCATGGTTGCATCTACTGAAAATCTCTGTGAAGCTTAAATCTCAATGACCTTGACTTCAAGGTCAGAGGTCAACTTTTCTGAAAATCAGAGGAGTTTCACATTCATAACACAGGTATGTCTACTAGGAGGCTGAAGGGTAGCTCTATATATTTATAAATAATCAAAAACAACAATTATTACGCAATTTATTTCCAATTTGTATGGAATTTATTTCTGTAAAGGTGGTGTTTTAGGTCTGATTGAAGGACTGATGTGATGGTAAGGTGTCCACTGCTGCGCTTTGAAGATTGGTAGGCTTTTTTTTTTAAAATTTTCACAAGAATTGCTACTTCCCCTAGAGTTTTGGCCACTCCAACAATCAGAAGATTTCCCTATGAGCAAGCATTTAGCGACAGTGGGAAGGAAAAACTCCCTTTAAAAAGGAAGAAACCTTCAACAGAGCCAGGCTCAGGAAGGGACAGCCCTCTGCCACGACTGGTTGGGGTGGGGGGAGTGAAAATTTAAAAAAAAGAAGCCAAAGTGATCATTTTTGGAGCAGCTTAATTAATTTTTGCATTGTAATTTGCTGTTAATGTCATTTTCCAACCCCAGTTTGTATTTTTATCACTTTTGTCCAGGGTGGAAGATGCCATGCTGGAGACTGATTCAGTATGGTCTTTCAATGTTGATACATGGGAACCTTTTAGAGAGGCCAGGGCTGAAAAAGGGATGCCGGAGAACCTGAGAGGGTGTTATCCGCTGGTGTGCATCCAAGGCCAACATCTGTTTAATTAGGCTGACAAATAAGCGTCGGCCCGCTTCTGGTCCTCGTCTAAACATCATTAGCTGTTCAAGGTCATCCAGACGTGTAAGTATTATGTATCTTGTCTCCAGGGATTCATGTCCTGTCCCTGGAACAGAGCCTTTATATTGTTCTTCCGTCTTAAATGTCCAGCGCTGTTGCTTGTATTTGTCTCCAATGAAATAGTTTTCAGTGTACACGCCAGAGTCTAGCACATGATCTGGTGGCTGACCCTGAGTCTCTATGATGAATTTCAGATAATCATAGTCATTCTCCGAAGGGTAGAGTGGCAGCCCTGTAGCAAGCTCCACAGCCACCAGCCCCAGAGACCACATGTCACTTGCTTCATTGTAAGGAAGGCCAAGCATAACCTCAGGTGCACAGTAACCAACCGTTCCCACAAAGTCACCAGGTATCACTGCAGACGCAGGACATGCGAGGCCAAAGTCTATAAGTTTGACTTTGATGGGAGACTCATGGCGGTTTACAACCATGATGTTTCCAGGTTTGAGGTCAGCGTGCACTATTCCCACAGAACTCAGGTGGGACAGAGCATTTGTGATTTGACCTAAAATTGGCCTGACTTCGCTTATGGGGAGACCCTGTTTATTCCGGTCCCCTATGTAGTCCCACAGGCATTGATCAAGGAGTTCAAATTTCAGGCAAACCCGCTGTCCGTCGTGGAAAAAGCCGTTCCATTGAACAATGTTGGCGGCATCTGGATCCAACCTTCGCAGCTGCTCCAAGATGAAAATTTCCACATGTGCCTGTTGCAGAATATCAGGGTCGCTCTTGTTGACTTTAATGGCAACAGCTTGGTTGGTTGTTGTGTCGCGACATTTGGCTACAATACCAAAGCCCCCTTCTCCGAGGAAAGCCTCTACCTTGTAGTGCTTTCCCAAAATGCTCCCTTTAACTAATTCAAGCTCATCTGAGCTGAATGATGGACTGGCTGATGTGTGGACGAATACTTGCTGAGAAAATTCAACCGAGTTTTGAAAACTGCAGTTGATTTTCTGTGATCTCTTGCTTTCCAAGTTTGAAGGGTGCTGAAAGACCACAGGGTTTTGTGATATTTCAGCACTCATGTCAATGCACAGGGAACTCTTAGGGCTGAAAAAGGGATGCCGGAGAACCTCCGAGGGTGTTATCCGCTGGTGTGCATCCAAGGCCAACATCTGTTTAATTAAGCTGACAAATAAGCGTTGGCCAGCTTCTGGTCCTCGTCTAAACATTATTATTTGTTCAAGGTCATCCAGACGCGTCAGTTTTATGCATCTTGTCTCCAGGGACTCATATCCTGTCTCATACTGAAATTGTAGGTCAGTCTTAAATGTCCAGCGCTGTTGCTTGTCTTTGTCTTCAATGAAATAGTCTTCAGTGTAGACGCCAGAGTCTAGAACATGATCTGGTGGCTGACCCTGAGTCTCTATGATGAATTTCAAAACATCATAGTCTTCATTTCCAGGGTAGAGTGGCAGTCCTGTAGCAAGCTCCACAGCTACCAGCCCCAGAGACCACATGTCAATTGCTTCATTGTAAGGAAGGCCAAGCATAACCTCAGGTGCACAATAACCAACCGTCCCCACACGGTCACCAGGCATCACTGCAGACGCAGGACATGCGAGGCCAAAGTCTATAAGTTTGACTTTGATGGGAGACTCATGGCGGTTTACAACCATGATGTTTCCAGGTTTGAGGTCAGCGTGCACCATTCCCACAGAACCCAGGTGGGACAGAGCATTTGTCAGTTGACCTAAAATTGGCCTGACTTCGCTTATGGGGAGACAGTGGTTTTTCCGGTCCCCTATGTAGTCCCTCAGGCATTGATCAAGGAGTTCAAATTTCAGGCAAACCCGCTCTCCGTCGTGAAAAAAGCCGTTCCATTGAACAATGTTGGCGGCATCTGAATCCAACCTTCGCAGCTGCTCCAGGATGAAAATTTCCAATTTCGCCTGTTGCAGAATATCAGGGCGGCTCTTGTTCACTTTAATAGCCACAGCTCGGTTAGTCATGGTATCACGACATTTGGCTACAATACCAAAGCCCCCTTCTCCAAGGAAAGCCTCTACCTTGTAGTGCTTTCCCAAAATGCTCCCTTTAACTAATCCAAGCTCATTTGAGCTGAAGGATGGGTGAGCTGACATGGTGAAATGTGTCGGCTTGGTCGGTGAATTGCTAAGTAAAATTCTCTCAAAACTCTCCAAAAAGGGTTTGCTTGCTGTCAGGTCAAGGTCCGTTGAGCATTAAAGTTTAACAGAGCAAAGCTCCTACTTAAGGGTTTTTTCTCTCAGCAAGATGATGACATAACAAAGGATCTATGTCATCATCTTGTGATGTCACAAGATGTCACCTTTTTTCACAAGATGCATTCCATTTGGATCAAAGGCATTCTATTTTTTCAGTTGAAACACTAAAAAAAAACAATGTTTCAACAGGCCAGGCTGCATTTTCTGCTGCGACATCTCAACAGGAGATAATAAGATAAAGACAAGGAAGACTGGTGATCTATCCATATCAGCAACATCGGCAGGTTTCTAGTGCAGGAAGTAATAAATTCAGCCCTCGTGTTTGCACTACAGGTTGCTTTCATGAGTATTTCTGTTTTTGTGGTGGGGGAATTTTTCCTCGTTCCAACGATGTAAACAAAAACATTAATTGTGCTTTCCGCAATGACTAGTAATCATTTTGTCCTACTGTTCATTTACAGAACAGGAAAGGTTTTGTTTGGTTATGATTGTTTTGCAAGAAATGCTTCAATCACAGTGGGGTAGTCTTGATTAAAATGTTATATGAGAACTGTGGCACCATGTGTGACCAGATATTGGCATGTAGTCGTCGCCAGACTGTCATCAAAAGTGTGAAGTTTGGGACAGACTGGACAAAATACATTTTTAGAGATGAAAATCTTATGTCCAGTGATAAATGATCAAAATTCCACCACAAACATGGCTTTGACGAAGATGTCCCTTTCTGAAGTAACCCCAAAAAGTTCCTGAAGTAACCAAATGGAATTTAACCAGTGACCTCTCACTTTGCAGGCGAATGTGTAAACCAGCGATGCCTGGAAAACACTAAAACTGTGCCAAAATGTCATTTTACATTCAAAATGGCGGACTTCCAGACTTCCTCTTTGGATTGGGTTCACTGAATCTGTGTGTAATAAATGTCATACACGTATTTCAAGCTGTAAATAAGTTGTTAGAAGTTCTTTAAAATTTCTTAAGTGGTGCTGTAGATCCATTTCCGCAGTGCCAGTCACTTTTTAAAAAAAAGTACATTTTGACCTGATGTGAAGAATGCAAAAAATGTCATTAGTTTGGAAGCATGTTTGGTATATGATATACTTGCCTGACTAATAATAATTTATTATTACTATTACTACTGTTGTTGTTGTTGTACAATGGAGCCTTTCCCCTGTGAATGACCAGCTCCCAGCTAAAATGTGTATTTTGTGCCATTTATAAGGTCAGTGCTTTATCATACCTTAAACTGTGCAGGGTAAAAGCCTCAGTTGCTGGGAAAAGCACAGGTGTATTAGAGTTTTTCTGAATTGCTAAAACACTAAACCCCATTGTAAAAACTAAACTGTCAACTATGAAAACTCTTTCATCAAATCAGTCCCACTGTTGCCAAAATCTTAAACACTATTCAAAGCTCAGTCTCCCATTTAGCAAAACTCTAAACACAAAACACACTTAGCAGTGTGGTGCACCTGTTGTCGTGTGAAGGCTGTGTGCAGTAGTGATGTCTCCTGTGTGTCGAAGCTTTGAAGCGTGTGTCGGGTAATCTCGTGGTAGTTTTGTAAAGCGCGTATCGAGGCTTGCTTTGATTACGTATGCAGTGATGTTCGAGGCCTCGCGGGCAGTCCGTACCACGTGACTGATTCAGGAACTGGCTCGCCGGTTTGCACCAGATTCTAAATAAATTGGGCAGCAAAACACAGCTGATTCCCCGTCACATTGTGTTGTGGAATTGGATTACGTCCCAGTTACATACTTACTTGAACATTTCTCCTTCGATGGAACCAGCAAGGAAGAGAATATTTGTCTGACAACATTTAATCTCATCTCTCCTAATAAAGTATGCACACAGTAATAAATATCACAAATGATAAGTACCATAATATAAATCAACAACACCACAGATCTTATAATCTGATTTCTGTCTTTTAGTTTATTACAGTTTTTTCTGAATGCCTAAGCACATTTTTTGTAACTATTGGCTAATTTTGCAAAACTCTTCACACAAATAAGAAAACCTGTCACCCAATAATCAAAACATTGTAGTTCTCTTGCAAAAGCAAACACAGCTAGATTAACTCTTCACACCTTCGTAAAAATGGTGTTTCCGTATCAAACAGTACACACAAGCCATCATCTACTAAGCACACAATGCGCCAACTGCACACTGATGGTATGAATACAAAACACATCTGGCTTTTGCTTTCTCTGTGCACAAGGTAGGCTATGTCAGTTTGAGCTCATACTTCTGTCATAGATCCATAAGCATAGAGGGATCCAAACTTCAAGTACTGGTGTACTTGAAACACATCAAAACAAACACAAGTGTTCATTTCCAAGTATAGGATTATTTGCAATCGCCATAATGACTATATGGGTTACTTGGTCTGCAGTGAACATGCTTCCTCTGCCCCCAGCATCTGGTCATCTAGCAATTCTGTAAAGTAACAATTTCAGTATTTTTACATCAATGGTATTGGTGTGTTTCTCATTGGCATATGGCAGTGCTACAAATCTTTGTGCGAAGTGACTGTACTAACCGATTCTCATTTCAAGATGTCCTTATGGTACTTGCTACAGTGTAGCGGCTCGAGTTAGGCTGGACCCGTTGGCCAGCTACCCTCAGGGTCATTCCACGGTTGATTACATGGTTGATTACATGGTCCACTATTGTCATCAGCAATTCTATTTCTTACTCTTCCTACCCTTCCTCTCCCCCCTCCTCATCTTCCTCTCCCCCCTCCTCGTCTTCCTCTTGCTCCTCCTTGTCCTTGTCGTCCTCTTCATCCTACTTCTTCACCTCCACGTCCTCTTCCTCGGCCTCCTCTACTTCTCACTCTTTCTGCTCCCTCCATTGTACTCCCCACACACAGCTTACCTGTATTATAGTGCTTAGGCTGATTGCAAAGTGAACTAATTATCTAAAAAAGTTTTCACATGTGAAAGTGTGCCAGACAGTTGGCAAATTAGTGTTAATGATAGCCATACATGTGTATACTTTTGCTAGGAGTGTGTTGGAAATTTGGTAATTGAGTGTTGTGCAGTGAATTGTGCCTACCGTTTTGCAAAGTGTGTGTTACAAAATTGCAAACTGAGTGCAAAGCAGTTTATGTGCTTTTAGTTTTGCAAACTCAGTGAGTGGTTTTGCTATAAGTCTGAATAGTTTTAGAGATTGTGCTACAGGAATCACAGTTAGGGTTTAAGCATTCAGAAAAAACTGTAAGTTTAGAGGTTTACACATCACATCATTATAATCATTGAGCCTGTCTGACTTTAATCGTCCACTTGATGGCGCAGTAGAGCCAATGAATCGTCACAATGCTTCGAACCATGAGTCGACCAGTTGGATGGAAAGCTTCAGTTCATCACAAGGCTTCATCTCACCATCACTAATGAAAGCTCTTATAATTTGGCTGCTATTAGAGACCATTGATTTAGTCTCTCTTTGGTTACTACGTGGATCTTTTTTCAGACAAATTAATGAAAAAAATATAATAAATGGAAAAACAGAGTACAAATGTGGACAGTTAACTGGATATTACAGCGCGATTTCAGTGCATAAATACATAAATACAGGTCTGAGACATAAGTGGTGCAATATTGATAGAGCTCACATGACTCCGTCCTGTTCGTATCCCAGAAATCCACCAGGATTTTAGTGCCTCATATACTGCACAGGTCATTGGCACACCTGAGATTCAGGACGACATGCTAAGCAGTGCTGTGTCACCATCAATAATACACCATATTAATGCAAGGTACAATTACAGCTGGGCTCCGCCACATTTTATTTTAACAGAGGAAATAAAATATGCAGAGCTAGCTGAGTTGGTTGAAATTCAGTTGCTACTTTAAGAGAATTTCATACAAGAATAATTGAAGATAAAATAGGTTATTAAAGCTGTCATCATTGCTTCAGTGCCATATTCTCTCTGCTGTAACTCCGATTTGAAGAGGGCTTGTTTAGGCAACAACTCAGAGCACTATACGATCACTGCCGGTCACTTAGGTGATTTGTTATAAATGTGAAAACAGCTATGCAGGTTTAATGCAAGGAAGTCTTTACTCAGTGTTTGGCATGGGTCCTAAATGAAGGAGGGGTAGTCTGTCAGTCACTGCATTCCTCACCTGCATGGGAAACTTCCCAAACTGGAAGTTATCAGAAACATTGGAGACAATACTGAATCCACCAGAGACAGCTGGGACAGGTCCTAGTCATTACCATACAGAAAAGAACGGATTTATTTCAGTTCAGTTCAAATTAATAAGGTGAAGAAAAAACAGAGACTGCATCTTATGTGTTTTCTATTCTATTCTAGTAGTTTTAGAATCCAATAACTACACAAACAATCATGGCAGTGAGGTGTGGAGGGCCAGGAGTGACAAAATGAATGAATTAAATATGCCATTAATTATTGAATTAAATGTTTCATTATTTAATTAAATGCCCATTCACTTCACTAGTGTTTGTAGTTGTTGTTGAGAAATGCCCACTGAAAGAATGGCCACCAGGGCAAGTGCCTGTAATCGGATTACAGTAACTCGTTACTTGTAACGCATTACTGCCCATCTCTGTTGAGAACAAATAATGTAAATGAATAATAGTGTTCAAATTGTTCGTTAAAACTCTGCATATCTCAGAAAAACTAAAAAAAAATCAGCTTTCTTCACTCACTTCTTTACAATGCAGCCATTACAGTCTTCTTTGATTGGTCGCTGCAGGATTGCCATTCTTCTCATGTTTAGTTTTTTTTCCTATCAGTGCTTTAATTCTATGAAATAAATTTTTCAAAGTCACTTTTTGCTTTCACTAGCTTGTTTTTAGTGTCCCACTTTTGGATCTTCTGAACTCACTCTGATTAAAGTTGTCATTGTACTAATGTTATTCATGTGCAGCTGACTTCACAGCTGTGTGTGGGTTTTTTTTTTGCTTTTTTGCAACTTTTTGTGATATCTAAATGTTTAACCTGTTCAATAACATTATTACTATTCAGTGATTATTATATATGATTATCACTTGGCTACGTGAACATACATAAATCTGTTCAATCTCAGCGACACAAGCATGTCTTCATGCGCACACACAGTTTCTACTCCCATTCATTCAGGTTTATATTTACAACTTTTACAGGACGAATGGACAGCCATCACTTTAAGGAAAAACAAAGAGAGAGAGAGAGAGATTATAAGTTCAGGGCAGGTCAGTTTTTATAGAAATGCATAGATGTGTGTTGTACTTCCATCTGGCTTATTACTTTCTAATGCAGGGGAAAGACATTGGCAAAGAAACACCTACTACATAAATAGTTTGATTTGAAGTTGCTCTTTTGAGTCCTCTCTATTGACTCTGACATCCTGCTGTTAACAGTTTCATGGTATTGCTTTGTTTGCTTTAAACAAACCTCACAGGGTGGTAGAATATGTCTGCGGTGCAGAGGTCCTTGGATCGCCTCTCTGTTGTCTTTGTTGACAGCAATGAAGGTGGTGAAAGAACTGCTCACTCCTGATTGGACACTGAGCTGCACCACCTTCTCCTTCACTCCTCCATCTTGCTGTCCTCTGAGCTCTCTCTCCTTCATCTCCAGGGAACGAATCAGAGTGCAAGCACCCAACCTGTGGACTGTTAATCTGCAGACAAGGAAGAAAACATTTACAGTTCTAATGTTTCCTATTTTTGCTACATTAGTACATCACTGACTTTTCTGTTTTTCTGTGCTGAGGGTGCATTCTTTTTATATTAGAATTAGTAGAGTTACAGAGGGTATATAGAGTGTGAACATAAAATAAGAGCTTGATTAGGCTGTAGAAACGGATGAAAATCCAGTAAAGTGAAGAGAGTGTGTGTGTGTGTGTGTGTCTGGCAGGAAGTGAAGCAGGAAGTCTGAATATAGCTTGTGAGCTTGTGAGAGACGTTTCAAAAGGAAAACAGAGGAATTAGAGAGTGAAAGTGCTAAGAAATAGTAATGAAAATGATATTAAATAAATGTCTTAGTGTGTTAATACAGGTGCCCATGGACTTGGCTCAACCTCAGATGAGTACAGCGGCAAAATGATAGATTAACATAATTGGAACGACAAACAGGCCAGGCTTTGGCTGAAATTTTACAGCTTCACCTCTCATCCTGCCCTTATCCTGAGAAGAAGCTTAAAGGACAGTCAATCTCCTGATGAAGACAGAAAACAGACAGAACAACACCGTAGATTTGAAGAATTAACAGCAGGCAGAAGACAGTACAACTGACCTAAAACACTGAAGGGTCCAGCAGCATGTATGTTAATGGAACATGTGCTCTGAATTACAAGCTGGAAAGAGTACCAGTGACATGACTGTGTGAAAGCACTGCATTGGACTGTCTGAGTTCATATTTGCCGTGCTGGGAGTTAACCGCCAAGAAAAGACTGAAAAGATGAAGAGAGAATGAACAGAGAAGAAGAAACGGCTGATTTGGGCCTGTGTTTGATTTGGGAGGCCACACAGGAAGCTGTGAGAAGAGGGGACGAGGACCGGTGAGAGGTGAAGGCTGGACGTGTTCAAGTGAAAGTATAGGAAAATTGGGTTGAAAATTGAGGCTGAACTTGTGGGGTTTAGAAATGTCCAGAGCATCGCAACAGAAAGGTGAATTAAAAAAAAGAGAGAGAGCGGGATGAAGAAATAAATAAACTAATAATACATAAATGAATAGAAAAATCTTTTGTATATGGCGCGGTGCTGTGGGCACCTAAGTCTTTGATAGTGTAGAATTTTCAAGTCAATACCATGGTTGCATCTACTGAAAATCTCTGTGAAGCTTAAATCTCAATGACCTTGACTTCAAGGTCAGAGGTCAACTTTTCTGAAAATCAGAGGAGTTTCACATTCATAACACAGGTATGTCTACTAGGAGGCTGAAGGGTAGCTCTATATATTTATAAACAATCAAAAACAACAATTATTACGCAATTTATTTCCAATTTGTATGGAATTTATTTCTGTAAAGGTGGTGTTTTAGGTCTGATTGAAGGACTGATGTGATGGTAAGGTGTCCACTGCTGCGCTTTGAAGATTGGTAGGCTTTTTTTTTAAAATTTTCACAAGAATTGCTACTTCCCCTAGAGTTTTGGCCACTCCAACAATCAGAAGATTTCCCTATGAGCAAGCATTTAGCGACAGTGGGAAGGAAAAACTCCCTTTAAAAAGGAAGAAACCTTCAACAGAGCCAGGCTCAGGAAGGGACAGCCCTCTGCCACGACTGGTTGGGGTGGGGGGAGTGAAAATTTAAAAAAAAGAAGCCAAAGTGATCATTTTTGGAGCAGCTTAATTAATTTTTGCATTGTAATTTGCTGTTAATGTCATTTTCCAACCCCAGTTTGTATTTTTATCACTTTTGTCCAGGGTGGAAGATGCCATGCTGGAGACTGATTCAGTATGGTCTTTCAATGTTGATACATGGGAACCTTTTAGAGAGGCCAGGGCTGAAAAAGGGATGCCGGAGAACCTGAGAGGGTGTTATCCGCTGGTGTGCATCCAAGGCCAACATCTGTTTAATTAGGCTGACAAATAAGCGTTGGCCAGCTTCTGGTCCTCGTCTAAACATCATTAGCTGTTCAAGGTCATCCAGACGTGTAAGTATTATGTATCTTGTTTCCAGGGATTCATGTCCTGTCCCTGGAACAGAGTCTTTATATTGTTCTTCCGTCTTAAATGTCCAGCGCTGTTGCTTGTATTTGTCTCCAATGAAATAGTTTTCAGTGTACACGCCAGAGTCTAGCACATGATCTGGTGGCTGACCCTGAGTCTCTATGATGAATTTCAGATAATCATAGTCATTCTCCGAAGGGTAGAGTGGCACCCCTGTAGCAAGCTCCACAGCCACCAGCCCCAGAGACCACATGTCACTTGCTTCATTGTAAGGAAGGCCAAGCATAACCTCAGGTGCACAGTAACCAACTGTCCCCACAAAGTCACCAGGTATCACTGCAGACGCAGGACATGCGAGGCCAAAGTCTATAAGTTTGACTTTGATAGGAGACTCATGGCGGTTTACAACCATGATGTTTCCAGGTTTGAGGTCAGCGTGCACTATTCCCACAGAACTCAGGTGGGACAGAGCATTTGTGATTTGACCTAAAATTGGCCTGACTTCGCTTATGGGGAGACCCTGTTTATTCCGGTCCCCTATGTAGTCCCACAGGCATTGATCAAGGAGTTCAAATTTCAGGCAAACCCGCTGTCCGTCGTGGAAAAAGCCGTTCCATTGAACAATGTTGGCGGCATCTGGATCCAACCTTCGCAGCTGCTCCAAGATGAAAATTTCCACATGTGCCTGTTGCAGAATATCAGGGTCGCTCTTGTTGACTTTAATGGCAACAGCTTGGTTGGTTGTTGTGTCGCGACATTTGGCTACAATACCAAAGCCCCCTTCTCCGAGGAAAGCCTCTACCTTGTAGTGCTTTCCCAAAATGCTCCCTTTAACTAATTCAAGCTCATCTGAGCTGAATGATGGACTGGCTGATGTGTGGACGAATACTTGCTGAGAAAATTCAACCGAGTTTTGAAAACTGCAGTTGATTTTCTGTGATCTCTTGCTTTCCAAGTTTGAAGGGTGCTGAAAGACCACAGGGTTTTGTGATATTTCAGCACTCATGTCAATGCACAGGGAACTCTTAGGGCTGAAAAAGGGATGCCGGAGAACCTCCGAGGGTGTTATCCGCTGGTGTGCATCCAAGGCCAACATCTGTTTAATTAAGCTGACAAATAAGCGTTGGCCAGCTTCTGGTCCTCGTCTAAACATTATTATTTGTTCAAGGTCATCCAGACGCGTCAGTTTTATGCATCTTGTCTCCAGGGACTCATATCCTGTCTCATACTGAAATTGTAGGTCAGTCTTAAATGTCCAGCGCTGTTGCTTGTCTTTGTCTTCAATGAAATAGTCTTCAGTGTAGACGCCAGAGTCTAGAACATGATCTGGTGGCTGACCCTGAGTCTCTATGATGAATTTCAAAACATCATAGTCTTCATTTCCAGGGTAGAGTGGCAGTCCTGTAGCAAGCTCCACAGCTACCAGCCCCAGAGACCACATGTCAATTGCTTCATTGTAAGGAAGGCCAAGCATAACCTCAGGTGCACAATAACCAACCGTCCCCACACGGTCACCAGGCATCACTGCAGACGCAGGACATGCGAGGCCAAAGTCTATAAGTTTGACTTTGATGGGAGACTCATGGCGGTTTACAACCATGATGTTTCCAGGTTTGAGGTCAGCGTGCACCATTCCCACAGAACCCAGGTGGGACAGAGCATTTGTCAGTTGACCTAAAATTGGCCTGACTTCGCTTATGGGGAGACAGTGGTTTTTCCGGTCCCATATGTAGTCCCTCAGGCATTGATCAAGGAGTTCAAATTTCAGGCAAACCCGCTCTCCGTCGTGAAAAAAGCCGTTCCATTGAACAATGTTGGCGGCATCTGAATCCAACCTTCGCAGCTGCTCCAGGATGAAAATTTCCAATTTCGCCTGTTGCAGAATATCAGGGCGGCTCTTGTTCACTTTAATAGCCACAGCTCGGTTAGTCATGGTATCACGACATTTGGCTACAATACCAAAGCCCCCTTCTCCAAGGAAAGCCTCTACCTTGTAGTGCTTTCCCAAAATGCTCCCTTTAACTAATCCAAGCTCATTTGAGCTGAAGGATGGGTGAGCTGACATGGTGAAATGTGTCGGCTTGGTCGGTGAATTGCTAAGTAAAATTCTCTCAAAACTCTCCAAAAAGGGTTTGCTTGCTGTCAGGTCAAGGTCCGTTGAGCATTAAAGTTTAACAGAGCAAAGCTCCTACTTAAGGGTTTTTTCTCTCAGCAAGATGATGACATAACAAAGGATCTATGTCATCATCTTGTGATGTCACAAGATGTCACCTTTTTTCACAAGATGCATTCCATTTGGATCAAAGGCATTCTATTTTTTCAGTTGAAACACTAAAAAAAAACAATGTTTCAACAGGCCAGGCTGCATTTTCTGCTGCGACATCTCAACAGGAGATAATAAGATAAAGACAAGGAAGACTGGTGATCTATCCATATCAGCAACATCGGCAGGTTTCTAGTGCAGGAAGTAATAAATTCAGCCCTCGTGTTTGCACTACAGGTTGCTTTCATGAGTATTTCTGTTTTTGTGGTGGGGGAATTTTTCCTCGTTCCAACGATGTAAACAAAAACATTAATTGTGCTTTCCGCAATGACTAGTAATCATTTTGTCCTACTGTTCATTTACAGAACAGGAAAGGTTTTGTTTGGTTATGATTGTTTTGCAAGAAATGCTTCAATCACAGTGGGGTAGTCTTGATTAAAATGTTATATGAGAACTGTGGCACCATGTGTGACCAGATATTGGCATGTAGTCGTCGCCAGACTGTCATCAAAAGTGTGAAGTTTGGGACAGACTGGACAAAATACATTTTTAGAGATGAAAATCTTATGTCCAGTGATAAATGATCAAAATTCCACCACAAACATGGCTTTGACGAAGATGTCCCTTTCTGAAGTAACCCCAAAAAGTTCCTGAAGTAACCAAATGGAATTTAACCAGTGACCTCTCACTTTGCAGGCGAATGTGTAAACCAGCGATGCCTGGAAAACACTAAAACTGTGCCAAAATGTCATTTTACATTCAAAATGGCGGACTTCCAGACTTCCTCTTTGGATTGGGTTCACTGAATCTGTGTGTAATAAATGTCATACACGTATTTCAAGCTGTAAATAAGTTGTTAGAAGTTCTTTAAAATTTCTTAAGTGGTGCTGTAGATCCATTTCCGCAGTGCCAGTCACTTTTTAAAAAAAAGTACATTTTGACCTGATGTGAAGAATGCAAAAAATGTCATTAGTTTGGAAGCATGTTTGGTATATGATATACTTGCCTGACTAATAATAATTTATTATTACTATTACTACTGTTGTTGTTGTTGTACAATGGAGCCTTTCCCCTGTGAATGACCAGCTCCCAGCTAAAATGTGTATTTTGTGCCATTTATAAGGTCAGTGCTTTATCATACCTTAAACTGTGCAGGGTAAAAGCCTCAGTTGCTGGGAAAAGCACAGGTGTATTAGAGTTTTTCTGAATTGCTAAAACACTAAACCCCATTGTAAAAACTAAACTGTCAACTATGAAAACTCTTTCATCAAATCAGTCCCACTGTTGCCAAAATCTTAAACACTATTCAAAGCTCAGTCTCCCATTTAGCAAAACTCTAAACACAAAACACACTTAGCAGTGTGGTGCACCTGTTGTCGTGTGAAGGCTGTGTGCAGTAGTGATGTCTCCTGTGTGTCGAAGCTTTGAAGCGTGTGTCGGGTAATCTCGTGGTAGTTTTGTAAAGCGCGTATCGAGGCTTGCTTTGATTACGTATGCAGTGATGTTCGAGGCCTCGCGGGCAGTCCGTACCACGTGACTGATTCAGGAACTGGCTCGCCGGTTTGCACCAGATTCTAAATAAATTGGGCAGCAAAACACAGCTGATTCCCCGTCACATTGTGTTGTGGAATTGGATTACGTCCCAGTTACATACTTACTTGAACATTTCTCCTTCGATGGAACCAGCAAGGAAGAGAATATTTGTCTGACAACATTTAATCTCATCTCTCCTAATAAAGTATGCACACAGTAATAAATATCACAAATGATAAGTACCATAATATAAATCAACAACACCACAGATCTTATAATCTGATTTCTGTCTTTTAGTTTATTACAGTTTTTTCTGAATGCCTAAGCACATTTTTTGTAACTATTGGCTAATTTTGCAAAACTCTTCACACAAATAAGAAAACCTGTCACCCAATAATCAAAACATTGTAGTTCTCTTGCAAAAGCAAACACAGCTAGATTAACTCTTCACACCTTCGTAAAAATGGTGTTTCCGTATCAAACAGTACACACAAGCCATCATCTACTAAGCACACAATGCGCCAACTGCACACTGATGGTATGAATACAAAACACATCTGGCTTTTGCTTTCTCTGTGCACAAGGTAGGCTATGTCAGTTTGAGCTCATACTTCTGTCATAGATCCATAAGCATAGAGGGATCCAAACTTCAAGTACTGGTGTACTTGAAACACATCAAAACAAACACAAGTGTTCATTTCCAAGTATAGGATTATTTGCAATCGCCATAATGACTATATGGGTTACTTGGTCTGCAGTGAACATGCTTCCTCTGCCCCCAGCATCTGGTCATCTAGCAATTCTGTAAAGTAACAATTTCAGTATTTTTACATCAATGGTATTGGTGTGTTTCTCATTGGCATATGGCAGTGCTACAAATCTTTGTGCGAAGTGACTGTACTAACCGATTCTCATTTCAAGATGTCCTTATGGTACTTGCTACAGTGTAGCGGCTCGAGTTAGGCTGGACCCGTTGGCCAGCTACCCTCAGGGTCATTCCACGGTTGATTACATGGTTGATTACATGGTCCACTATTGTCATCAGCAATTCTATTTCTTACTCTTCCTACCCTTCCTCTCCCCCCTCCTCATCTTCCTCTCCCCCCTCCTCGTCTTCCTCTTGCTCCTCCTTGTCCTTGTCGTCCTCTTCATCCTACTTCTTCACCTCCACGTCCTCTTCCTCGGCCTCCTCTACTTCTCACTCTTTCTGCTCCCTCCATTGTACTCCGCACACACAGCTTACCTGTATTATAGTGCTTAGGCTGATTGCAAAGTGAACTAATTATCTAAAAAAGTTTTCACATGTGAAAGTGTGCCAGACAGTTGGCAAATTAGTGTTAATGATAGCCATACATGTGTATACTTTTGCTAGGAGTGTGTTGGAAATTTGGTAATTGAGTGTTGTGCAGTGAATTGTGCCTACCGTTTTGCAAAGTGTGTGTTACAAAATTGCAAACTGCAAAGCAGTTTATGTGCTTTTAGTTTTGCAAACTCAGTGAGTGGTTTTGCTATAAGTCTGAATAGTTTTAGAGATTGTGCTACAGGAATCACAGTTAGGGTTTAAGCATTCAGAAAAAACTGTAGTTTTTGAACGCTCAAAATAAGCGTCACACTTGCGGAAGCCGATATACCCGCCGAAACGCCGTGCATTTATCGAGACTTTCAACCCCAGGTAGGCTAATTATCAATCTTCGGATCCACATTATGTCAGCAGCTCCATCGTGAACTATGTTAAAAACAAACACCGCTCACGCCTCACAGATGACAGCTTACAGTCCTGCGTAAAGATGAAAGTGACTTCATACAGCTCCGATTTGCAGACGCTGTGCGCAGAGATTCAGGAGCAGAAGTCCCATTGTAAACATATCACGGCAGACCCAACGATGTTTCCATGAACACGCTTTACAGCTTCTCTTTATTGACCACTTTTCACACACGGTTGCTGTATGCATACAGCCGGTGTTAAAGCTCACAGCCCGACACATACCAACACAACAGCATAGAGAGCACAGACGTTAAGGCGCCGAGGCGTGATCGCGGGTGCCGCTCAGGTGCGTCCGCCTCCCCTGCAGCGGCGCTGCAGACCACGCCCCGCCACACACATTAACCAGGTAAAATACATATTGTCAGGGTTCCTGGGTCGGTGACCCAGTGTTTTCAGTTTTGTTCATGTTCATATATATATATATAGCATATAGTAAACAATGAATCTGTAAACGACAGCTGTTGACATTTTTTAAAAATGAATGAAAAAGCATATTTAAATAATCAACATACATGATTTAAATATAAACACACACGTGACAAGAGACAGAACGTGTAGAAGATATATGCAGAAAGAGCTTTCAGTGGTCAGCTGATAACATGATATCTAAAAAATACATAGCTCATTTTCCTGTCTGTTAGTTGGACATGCTAACCTGTTAACAAGCTCCTATATTCACCCATACAGTTTGTAGATCATTTTGCTAAAATAGGTAAAATCTCCACTCTTTCAGGGCACTAATAGGCTAAAGGCATATTACAAAAGGTCATTCATGTATTCACAGATTCTCTGTAGTTATTCTGCTGCTCATTCACCTGTAAAAACCACACCAATCATTATTTCAACAGCCTTTTTATTTTGGAACAAAAGCATTTGACGATATGACTTACAGGACGTTACCAAATTCATGAAGCTATATTTGTGAGTTTATTTATCAATATCAGTTTAATGTAAACAGACTGATGTAGTAATAGACAGTAAAATGTTGGTGCGTGTGTAATATATGAGCGTTTATGTTTCTCTACATGGGTAAAAGTACTCCATGTCGCCCTCTGGTGGTAGCAACCAACTATGAAAAGAATGGATGTTGGATCTTAACTAAATGATAAAAAGTTTTATTACTTTGTATTACTTTCTTTAGTTTGGTAAAATTTACAGTTTTAATCCCGTAAGAAAATAAATCACTATCATAGAGAGGGATATTAGTAATTCGTTTGTTAATAACACTTTGTTTGTGTTTGCTAATGTTTCGACAGGAAAATGGTTTTCTACAAAGTTGTTTCATGTACAGAGTAACACACACACACACACACACACACACACACACACACACACACACACACACACACACACACACACGTATGACTTTGCCGGTTTCAGCTGAAACAATTTCAGTGTTTCAAACCATGTTCCAGGATTTTTCCTTCACCATTTATGAGGTTTCAAGAAGAAGATAAATGACAGATATGAATGTTTGAAAAAGTTATAGATGAAAAGATGAAAAATACTCAAAGGATAAATTCAATTGGTTTATTGTTTTATGAATAAGTTGAAAAAGAAAAAGTTAAACAAGTAAATAATGAAACAAGGTAAAATGAAGTAAGAACAAAACGTCAACAAGTAAATAATGAAACAAGGTAAAATGAAGTAAGAACAAAACGTCAACAAGTAAATAATGAAACAAGGTAAAATGAAGTAAGAACAAAACGTTAACAAGTAAATAATGAAACAAGGTAAAATGAAGTAAGAACAAAACGTTAAGTAAATAATGAAACAAGGTAGAGGAGAGAAAACCCCAACAATCCCCTCTGAGCACGCACTAGGCGACAGTGGGGAGGAAAAACTGCCTTTAAACGGGCAGAAACCTCCGGCAGAACCAGGCTCAGGAGGGGACAGTCAACTGCCGGGACTGGTTGGGGAGGTGAACAGAGGTGGAGCAAGACGAGGCTACACCTGCTGAGGAAGCAGTAGAGTTCCTCCTCCAGGGCCAGCGGAAGCGTTTGTTCTTCTTTTTCATGCAGTTTTCTACAAGAGCTTTTTTTTCCAGGATGAGGGTTCTCAACTCATCGATGGTTTCTTTGTTTTGTTTCTCAAGCTTCTTGCACGTTTTCTCCACCTCTTCCAACGTTGCTTGTTTTTCTTCAAGCTTTTCCCTGAGCTCTTTGGATGTTTCCTCCTGCATTATCTTGTCCTTGTGCATGTCTGCGTTTCTTTGTTGTACTTCTTTGTACATGTCTTGTAGCTCCTCATTTCTTTTGTGGATATCTTGGAGCGTACGCTGCAGGTCGTCATGTATGTTGTCTTGTTCTTGCTTTTGCGCCTGCATTTCAGTGTGTTTGCGCTTCAAGTTGTTGTATTCCAACAATATCCCCTTAGTGAGCTCGGAGTTGTTTCTCGCCATTTGCTCCATCCTTTTCTGCATGTGCGAGCATTGTTTGTCCAGTTTTTCTTTTTCCCCTTCTAGTTGCTTTTTCTCGTGAAGAAGGTCTTTATTTTGGCGCAGAGTATCATCCACCTTCTCTTTCAGCATTCTGTATTTTTCCTCCGTGACTTTGAGTTTGTGCTCCATGTCTCTTTGCTTTTTCTCCTGTTCTTCCTTCTGTTGGAGGATTTCTTCATTTTTTTTCACAGCTTCATCGAAGTTTGTTTGGAGCAGCCGATTCATTTGGTCCATATATTGGAGATCCCATTCTGTCTTCTCAACAGTAGCTTTGCTGTCTTTAAGCTGGTTGGACATCTCCTTTAGTTCCACGCTCTTTTGCTTGTTTTCCTTAATTAGGAAGACAATCTGCTCTCGGGCTTGTCCAAACTTGATTCCCCAACCCTCATTAATAATATTTATGTCGGGCTGGCGTTTTTGTCTTTCTTCCAGGTTCTTATTTTGCGCTTCCATCTGTCTACACTTCTCCTCCAGTTGAAGTTTCTCTTCTTCAATCTGTTGAATTTTATTCTGGAGATGGTAGTTTTCCTTCTTACTGTCATGTAATGCCCTTTGGACGGCTAAGAGGTCATTTGGGGAAATTGGCCGGCCACGACAGGAAGGAGAAGCGGCGTAATCTTTTTGCCTTGGTTGGTGTCTTGTTGGATACATGTTGAAGGTTGTACACGACAACTCTGAAAAGGTTTCCAAAAGTTTCTGTGGTGAACGTGTGAAGGCTGCAAACACAAATGCTGCGAAGACACGAACTAAAAAACTGCTGTGTGTCACCCCTGTTTAAGGAAAAACTTCAAAGGATCGTGTAGTGACATCATAACTCCGTGAGCCAATGAGATTGTCATGTGACATTTTGGAATGGGGATATTTTTTTTTAAACCGTTTTCAAATTTAACTTAATATTTGACTGTTTCTTAACTGACCTGTTTAGCTGATTAAGAAATGAATTGAAACGAGCATCACTAACGTTATATAACAGACAACAGAAAAAAAACAGTTTTTTTTCTAAGTAATAGAGGTATAATACATTTTTTAAATTTTTTTTTAAATTATCCTACTTTTTATAAGAGGGAACATTATTTAAAGAATATGTATTTAATTGGAAAACTCTCTATTCGTCTAAAGGCTATAACAAGAAAGGTGAGCTTCCTGCTCAAAAATGAAATGACCAAAATAAATGGAGCATTTCTCTGCAATTACAAACTCTGTGTAAACAATCTTGGTTTCAAAATAAGGCTAATGCTGGTGAGATGTCATCACAGGTGTAAATATTACTGCAGATGTTACTATGTCAAAGTTTCACAACTGTCTTATGTTTATTTATGTAGGCAAGACCTACTTTTCACTTTTTTGCTTTGCTATATGTTCTTGAGTGTATTAGTTTGCCAGCAGCACGAACATGTACTAGTGTCAATAATAATAGTACGGTGGATTAGAAAACCTGCTCACAAGTTGAATAAACACCCAGGATTGTTTCATCATTTTCATTCAAAACCAATATTTGAGTCAAAATGAGAAAGTTGTTTGTGCTGTCTGATGAAGAAGAAGCAAAATAAAGTGCAGTTTTGATGTAGATGATGTTGTATACAAACTAGAAGAGGAAGATAGTAGGATCTCTGTATCATGCTTTGTCACTTTGTACCATGTAATTCTTTCTATTTCCACCAGGGGGTGTTTTCAGAGGTGGTAGGTGGTAAAAGAAGAGGTCAGCAGGAAGATGGCGAAGAGTGACCAAAGACCAAGAAAAAGAGGCAGTCAGGGAAAGATGAAGAGTATTATATCCCTTACAGACCTAAAGACTTTGACTCTGAGAGAGGGTGAGGCATTAAACTGTTGCATCTGTTTCTTTAAAAAATGTGAATGGCTTTGTGTTTTATGCTGTTTTGTCCTGTGTTATGCGTCGACAGGTTGAGTCTCGGTGGAGAGGGCAGTGCTTTTGAACAGCAGGCCTCTTCAGCTGTCCTTGATCTCATGGGAGATGAAGGCGATCGCCTTAACCAGCAGAAGAAAATGATGAAATGGTACAAATTTCCCTATGTTTGACTCAGTATCCACCAAATGGTCATTTCAAACTATAATTTAAAGTCTTTTTTCCCCCTTCTTTTTTTAGGGACCGTAAGAGGAAGCGTTTTGTGAGAGAAACGGGAAAAGAAGACCAGAAGAAGAAGATCAAAACAGACAGCGGTCAGGTTATCAGTAACAAGAAGAACAGGAAGAACTTGTATCCTTCCAACAAAAAGCTTCTCTGTGTGCTGCTCTCAATGACCCTCTTCTCTACTCCTATGACAATATTAAGCTGTACTGTGAAGATGTTGTATCACTTGACAACATGTCAGTTATGAGGAGTGAAGGAAAAAATACAAGATTGATGATACAGGATCTGGATCAGATGGAGAAACAGGCGGAGGAGGCAGGAAGCCAGCAAGAGGTAGGAAGGCATCAAAATGAATAGCACAAACATGTTAAATATAGAACATCAGCCACCATGTTTTAACTCAACTCTAAAGGTAAATACTTCAAGTCCCTCTTCCAGCCTTGCGAGCTATAACCTCCAACCTCTTTGTTGTGTCGTGCCTCTCCCAGGTCGTGGCCGTGGCCGACGAGGTCCAAACGTACAGAGCTCCGGTGACCACAAAGCACGCTCGGAGCTGAAAACAAAGGATCAGATCATGAAGCAGCGCAAGAAAAAGCAGAAGCACCAGTTCCTGCAGGGCGGGGGGATGAGGAAGCTCCGCTCCAAGAACAAAAAGTGGCTCGGAGAAGTTAAAAAGTCAGGTTTTGGAAGGGGTGGCCATAAGAAAGGCAAGCTGAGGAAGAAACTGGGAGGAGGACAGAGGGTTGATGGTGTGGAGGACATCAGGAGGAACTGGGTGATAAGCGTCAGAATCATCTGAGAACATCACCAAAGATTTTCCTGGCGCTTTGTGTGACTGTAGATTAAGGAGAAAATCATTTGTGAATCTTTACACTGCAGAAATGCACGTCACTTCTTCCTTGATGGCCTGCTGAACTCTGCGTTTGCCACAGAGTTATGTTTAATTATGATCCACTAACCTGGATTTACTACTTGTAAGCATGTTGGCAGTCTAATAAAAGTGTTTTGGAGTACTGAAATATGTCTTATCAAAATGGTAAAATACAGATATTAAATATTGTGTGCTTAATTTGCAGTTAGTTTCAAAAATCGTCTCGCCCATCTTTTCTTAAAATAAGAGGTGCTCTATAAAAATGACATTAAATTCTGTAAACGTGCTCTATTTGCAATTATTTATCATTACTGTTGTCCAAGTGGTCTCATTTCAAAGTTGAAAGCGAGCATCGGAACGGGCAAGAAAGGCGACTTTTAATTGACTTTGAATGTGTTGTGGTTACTGATATCAGATGGGCTGGGTTGAGAAACTGGCTTAGAATTCCTCTTGCCTTCAGCATGGCCACGCCCCTCTGACTTCTGCAATCAACAAGGCATTTTTACCCAGGGAAATGTTTATTTCGCTTTTCAGTTTGGACTGTTCTCTGTAAATTCCTGAAAAAATTTGAGAAGATCAGGAGTGTCTGAAAAACGTAAAACAGCCCATCTGTCACCAACAGCAATGCTGCCTTCAAAGTCACTTAAATCACCCTTTTTTTTCTGGCATGTGATTGGCTGATTAGATATTTGCATTCACAAGCAGCTGAATAGGTTAGTGCAGGGGTCAGCAACCTGCGGCTCTTTAGTCCTTTTAGTGCGGCTCTGCGTGGTTTGGGAAAATAAATTATTTTTTTAAGTAATTAGCTGAAGTGTATTTTATTTATGTTAGTTCTTTTTTAACTTGTAGTTCTAAATTGGAAGATTACTGTGATATTGAAATGAAATATAAATATAAAATTATATTCTATTAGTTTTTGAACGCTCAAAATAAGCGTCACACTTGCGGAAGCCGATATACCCGCCGAAACGCCGTGCATTTATCGAGACTTTCAACCCCAGGTAGGCTAATTATCAATCTTCGGATCCACATTATGTCAGCAGCTCCACCGTGAACTATGTTAAAAACAAACACCGCTCACGCCTCACAGATGACAGCTTACAGTCCTGCATAAAGATGAAAGTGACTTCATACAGCTCCGATTTGCAGACGCTGTGCGCAGAGATTCAGGAGCAGAAGTCCCATTGTAAACATATCACGGCAGACCCAACGATGTTTCCATGAACACGCTTTACAGCTTCTCTTTATTGACCACTTTTCACACACGGTTGCTGTATGCATACAGCCGGTGTTAAAGCTCACAGCCCGACACATACCAACACAACAGCATAGAGAGCACAGACGTTAAGGCGCCGAGGCGTGATCGCGGGTGCCGCTCAGGTGCGTCCGCCTCCCCTGCAGCGGCGCTGCAGACCACGCCCCGCCACACACATTAACCAGGTAAAATACATATTGTCAGGGTTCCTGGGTCGGTGACCCAGTGTTTTCAGTTTTGTTCATGTTCATATATATATATATATATATAGCATATAGTAAACAATGAATCTGTAAACGACAGCTGTTGACATTTTTTAAAAATGAATGAAAAAGCATATTTAAATAATCAACATACATGATTTAAATATAAACACACACGTGACAAGAGACAGAACGTGTAGAAGATATATGCAGAAAGAGCTTTCAGTGGTCAGCTGATAACATGATATCTAAAAAATACATAGCTCATTTTCCTGTCTGTTAGTTGGACATGCTAACCTGTTAACAAGCTCCTATATTCACCCATACAGTTTGTAGATCATTTTGCTAAAATAGGTAAAATCTCCACTCTTTCAGGGCACTAATAGGCTAAAGGCATATTACAAAAGGTCATTCATGTATTCACAGATTCTCTGTAGTTATTCTGCTGCTCATTCACCTGTAAAAACCACACCAATCATTATTTCAACAGCCTTTTTATTTTGGAACAAAAGCATTTGACGATATGACTTACAGGACGTTACCAAATTCATGAAGCTATATTTGTGAGTTTATTTATCAATATCAGTTTAATGTAAACAGACTGATGTAGTAATAGACAGTAAAATGTTGGTGCGTGTGTAATATATGAGCGTTTATGTTTCTCTACATGGGTAAAAGTACTCCATGTCGCCCTCTGGTGGTAGCAACCAACTATGAAAAGAATGGATGTTGGATCTTAACTAAATGATAAAAAGTTTTATTACTTTGTATTACTTTCTTTAGTTTGGTAAAATTTACAGTTTTAATCCCGTAAAAAAATAAATCACTATCATAGAGAGGGATATTAGTAATTCGTTTGTTAATAACACTTTGTTTGTGTTTGCTAATGTTTCGACAGGAAAATGGTTTTCTACAAAGTTGTTTCATGTACAGAGTAACACACACACACACACACACACACACACACACACACACACACACACACACACACACACACGTATGACTTTGCCGGTTTCAGCTGAAACAATTTCAGTGTTTCAAACCATGTTCCAGGATTTTTCCTTCAGCATTTATGAGGTTTCAAGAAGAAGATAAACGACAGATATGAATGTTTGAAAAAGTTATAGATGAAAAGATGAAAAATACTCAAAGGATAAATTCAATTGGTTTATTTTTTTATGAATAAGTTGAAAAAGAAAAAGTTAAACAAGTAAATAATGAAACAAGGTAAAATGAAGTAAGAACAAAACGTCAACAAGTAAATAATGAAACAAGGTAAAATGAAGTAAGAACAAAACGTTAACAAGTAAATAATGAAACAAGGTAAAATGAAGTAAGAACAAAACGTTAACAAGTAAATAATGAAACAAGGTAAAATGAAGTAAGAACAAAACGTTAACAAGTAAATAATGAAACAAGGTAAAATGAAGTAAGAACAAAAAGTTAAGTAAATAATGAAACAAGGTAAAATGAAGTAAGAACAAAACGTTAAGTAAATAATGAAACAAGGTAGAGGAGAGAAAACCCCAACAATCCCCTCTGAGCACGCACTAGGCGACAGTGGGGAGGAAAAACTGCCTTTAAACGGGCAGAAACCTCCGGCAGAACCAGGCTCAGGAGGGGACAGTCAACTGCCGGGACTGGTTGGGGAGGTGAACAGAGGTGGAGCAAGACGAGGCTACACCTGCTGAGGAAGCAGTAGAGTTCCTCCTCCAGGGCCAGCGGAAGCGTTTGTTCTTCTTTTTCATGCAGTTTTCTACAAGAGCTTTTTTTTCCAGGATGAGGGTTCTCAACTCATCGATGGTTTCTTTGTTTTGTTTCTCAAGCTTCTTGCACGTTTTCTCCACCTCTTCCAACGTTGCTTGTTTTTCTTCAAGCTTTTCCCTGAGCTCTTTGGATGTTTCCTCCTGCATTATCTTGTCCTTGTGCATGTCTGCGTTTCTTTGTTGTACTTCTTTGTACATGTCTTGTAGCTCCTCATTTCTTTTGTGGATATCTTGGAGCGTACGCTGCAGGTCGTCATGTATGTTGTCTTGTTCTTGCTTTTGCGCCTGCATTTCAGTGTGTTTGCGCTTCAAGTTGTTGTATTCCAACAATATCCCCTTAGTGAGCTCGGAGTTGTTTCTCGCCATTTGCTCCATCCTTTTCTGCATGTGCGAGCATTGTTTGTCCAGTTTTTCTTTTTCCCCTTCTAGTTGCTTTTTCTCGTGAAGAAGGTCTTTATTTTGGCGCAGAGTATCATCCACCTTCTCTTTCAGCATTCTGTATTTTTCCTCCGTGACTTTGAGTTTGTGCTCCATGTCTCTTTGCTTTTTCTCCTGTTCTTCCTTCTGTTGGAGGATTTCTTCATTTTTTTTCACAGCTTCATCGAAGTTTGTTTGGAGCAGCCGATTCATTTGGTCCATATATTGGAGATCCCATTCTGTCTTCTCAACAGTAGCTTTGCTGTCTTTAAGCTGGTTGGACATCTCCTTTAGTTCCACGCTCTTTTGCTTGTTTTCCTTAATTAGGAAGACAACCTGCTCTCGGGCTTGTCCAAACTTGATTCCCCAACCCTCATTAATAATATTTATGTCGGGCTGGCGTTTTTGTCTTTCTTCCAGGTTCTTATTTTGCGCTTCCATCTGTCTACACTTCTCCTCCAGTTGAAGTTTCTCTTCTTCAATCTGTTGAATTTTATTCTGGAGATGGTAGTTTTCCTTCTTACTGTCATGTAATGCCCTTTGGACGGCTAAGAGGTCATTTGGGGAAATTGGCCGGCCACGACAGGAAGGAGAAGCGGCGTAATCTTTTTGCCTTGGTTGGTGTCTTGTTGGATACATGTTGAAGGTTGTACACGACAACTCTGAAAAGGTTTCCAAAAGTTTCTGTGGTGAACGTGTGAAGGCTGCAAACACAAATGCTGCGAAGACACGAACTAAAAAACTGCTGTGTGTCACCCCTGTTTAAGGAAAAACTTCAAAGGATCGTGTAGTGACATCATAACTCCGTGAGCCAATGAGATTGTCATGTGACATTTTGGAATGGGGATATTTTTTTTTAAACCGTTTTCAAATTTAACTTAATATTTGACTGTTTCTTAACTGACCTGTTTAGCTGATTAAGAAATGAATTGAAACGAGCATCACTAACGTTATATAACAGACAACAGAAAAAAAACAGTTTTTTTTCTAAGTAATAGAGGTATAATACATTTTTTAAATTTTTTTTTAAATTATCCTACTTTTTATAAGAGGGAACATTATTTAAAGAATATGTATTTAATTGGAAAACTCTCTATTCGTCTAAAGGCTATAACAAGAAAGGTGAGCTTCCTGCTCAAAAATGAAATGACCAAAATAAATGGAGCATTTCTCTGCAATTACAAACTCTGTGTAAACAATCTTGGTTTCAAAATAAGGCTAATGCTGGTGAGATGTCATCACAGGTGTAAATATTACTGCAGATGTTACTATGTCAAAGTTTCACAACTGTCTTATGTTTATTTATGTAGGCAAGACCTACTTTTCACTTTTTTGCTTTGCTATATGTTCTTGAGTGTATTAGTTTGCCAGCAGCACGAACATGTACTAGTGTCAATAATAATAGTACGGTGGATTAGAAAACCTGCTCACAAGTTGAATAAACATCCAGGATTGTTTCATCATTTTCATTCAAAACCAATATTTGAGTCAAAATGAGAAAGTTGTTTGTGCTGTCTGATGAAGAAGAAGCAAAATAAAGTGCAGTTTTGATGTAGATGATGTTGTATACAAACTAGAAGAGGAAGATAGTAGGATCTCTGTATCATGCTTTGTCACTTTGTACCATGTAATTCTTTCTATTTCCACCAGGGGGTGTTTTCAGAGGTGGTAGGTGGTAAAAGAAGAGGTCAGCAGGAAGATGGCGAAGAGCGACCAAAGACCAAGAAAAAGAGGCAGTCAGGCAAAGATGAAGAGTATTATATCCCTTACAGACCTAAAGACTTTGACTCTGAGAGAGGGTGAGGCATTAAACTGTTGCATCTGTTTCTTTAAAAAATGTGAATGGCTTTGTGTTTTATGCTGTTTTGTCCTGTGTTATGCGTCGACAGGTTGAGTCTCGGTGGAGAGGGCAGTGCTTTTGAACAGCAGGCCTCTTCAGCTGTCCTTGATCTCATGGGAGATGAAGGCGATCGCCTTAACCAGCAGAAGAAAATGATGAAATGGTACAAATTTCCCTATGTTTGACTCAGTATCCACCAAATGGTCATTTCAAACTATAATTTAAAGTCTTTTTTCCCCCTTCTTTTTTTAGGGACCGTAAGAGGAAGCGTTTTGTGAGAGAAACGGGAAAAGAAGACCAGAAGAAGAAGATCAAAACAGACAGCGGTCAGGTTATCAGTAACAAGAAGAACAGGAAGAACTTGTATCCTTCCAACAAAAAGCTTCTCTGTGTGCTGCTCTCAATGACCCTCTTCTCTACTCCTATGACAATATTAAGCTGTACTGTGAAGATGTTGTATCACTTGACAACATGTCCACATGTCAGTTATGAGGAGTGAAGGAAAAAATACAAGATTGATGATACAGGATCTGGATCAGATGGAGAAACAGGCGGAGGAGGCAGAAAGCCAGCAAGAGGTAGGAAGGCATCAAAATGAATAGCACAAACATGTTAAATATAGAACATCAGCCACCATGTTTTAACTCAACTCTAAAGGTAAATACTTCAAGTCCCTCTTCCAGCCTTGCGAGCTATAACCTCCAACCTCTTTGTTGTGTCGTGCCTCTCCCAGGTCGTGGCCGTGGCCGACGAGGTCCAAACGTACAGAGCTCCGGTGACCACAAAGCACGCTCGGAGCTGAAAACAAAGGATCAGATCATGAAGCAGCGCAAGAAAAAGCAGAAGCACCAGTTCCTGCAGGGCGGGGGGATGAGGAAGCTCCGCTCCAAGAACAAAAAGTGGCTCGGAGAAGTTAAAAAGTCAGGTTTTGGAAGGGGTGGCCATAAGAAAGGCAAGCTGAGGAAGAAACTGGGAGGAGGACAGAGGGTTGATGGTGTGGAGGACATCACGAGGAACTGGGTGATAAGCGTCAGAATCATCTGAGAACATCACCAAAGATTTTCCTGGCGCTTTGTGTGACTGTAGATTAAGGAGAAAATCATTTGTGAATCTTTACACTGCAGAAATGCACGTCACTTCTTCCTTGATGGCCTGCTGAACTCTGCGTTTGCCACAGAGTTATGTTTAATTATGATCCACTAACCTGGATTTACTACTTGTAAGCATGTTGGCAGTCTAATAAAAGTGTTTTGGAGTACTGAAATATGTCTTATCAAAATGGTAAAATACAGATATTAAATATTGTGTGCTTAATTTGCAGTTAGTTTCAAAAATCGTCTCGCCCATCTTTTCTTAAAATAAGAGGTGCTCTATAAAAATGACATTAAATTCTGTAAACGTGCTCTATTTGCAATTATTTATCATTACTGTTGTCCAAGTGGTCTCATTTCAAAGTTGAAAGCGAGCATCGGAACGGGCAAGAAAGGCGACTTTTAATTGACTTTGAATGTGTTGTGGTTACTGATATCAGATGGGCTGGGTTGAGAAACTGGCTTAGAATTCCTCTTGCCTTCAGCATGGCCACGCCCCTCTGACTTCTGCAATCAACAAGGCATTTTTACCCAGGGAAATGTTTATTTCGCTTTTCAGTTTGGACTGTTCTCTGTAAATTCCTGAGAAAATTTGAGAAGATCAGGAGTGTCTGAAAAACGTAAAACAGCCCATCTGTCACCAACAGCAATGCTGCCTTCAAAGTCACTTAAATCACCCTTTTTTTTTTTCTGGCATGTGATTGGCTGATTAGATATTTGCATTCACAAGCAGCTGAATAGGTTAGTGCAGGGGTCAGCAACCTGCGGCTCTTTAGTCCTTTTAGTGCGGCTCTGCGTGGTTTGGGAAAATAAATTATTTTTTTAAGTAATTAGCTGAAGTGTATTTTATTTATGTTAGTTCTTTTTTAACTTGTAGTTCTAAATTGGAAGATTACTGTGATATTGAAATATAAATATAAAATTATATTCTATTACAGTTTTTTCTGAATGCCTAAGCACATTTTTTGTAACTATTGGCTAATTTTGCAAAACTCTTCACACAAATAAGAAAACCTGTCACCCAATAATCAAAACATTGTAGTTCTCTTGCAAAAGCAAACACAGCTAGATTAACTCTTCACACCTTCGTAAAAATGGTGTTTCCGTATCAAACAGTACACACAAGCCATCATCTACTAAGCACACAATGCGCCAACTGCACACTGATGGTATGAATACAAAACACATCTGGCTTTTGCTTTCTCTGTGCACAAGGTAGGCTATGTCAGTTTGAGCTCATACTTCTGTCATAGATCCATAAGCATAGAGGGATCCAAACTTCAAGTACTGGTGTACTTGAAACACATCAAAACAAACACAAGTGTTCATTTCCAAGTATAGGATTATTTGCAATCGCCATAATGACTATATGGGTTACTTGGTCTGCAGTGAACATGCTTCCTCTGCCCCCAGCATCTGGTCATCTAGCAATTCTGTAAAGTAACAATTTCAGTATTTTTACATCAATGGTATTGGTGTGTTTCTCATTGGCATATGGCAGTGCTACAAATCTTTGTGCGAAGTGACTGTACTAACCGATTCTCATTTCAAGATGTCCTTATGGTACTTGCTACAGTGTAGCGGCTCGAGTTAGGCTGGACCCGTTGGCCAGCTACCCTCAGGGTCATTCCACGGTTGATTACATGGTTGATTACATGGTCCACTATTGTCATCAGCAATTCTATTTCTTACTCTTCCTACCCTTCCTCTCCCCCCTCCTCATCTTCCTCTCCCCCCTCCTCGTCTTCCTCTTGCTCCTCCTTGTCCTTGTCGTCCTCTTCATCCTACTTCTTCACCTCCACGTCCTCTTCCTCGGCCTCCTCTACTTCTCACTCTTTCTGCTCCCTCCATTGTACTCCGCACACACAGCTTACCTGTATTATAGTGCTTAGGCTGATTGCAAAGTGAACTAATTATCTAAAAAAGTTTTCACATGTGAAAGTGTGCCAGACAGTTGGCAAATTAGTGTTAATGATAGCCATACATGTGTATACTTTTGCTAGGAGTGTGTTGGAAATTTGGTAATTGAATGTTGTGCAGTGAATTGTGCCTACCGTTTTGCAAAGTGTGTGTTACAAAATTGCAAACTGAGTGCAAAGCAGTTTATGTGCTTTTAGTTTTGCAAACTCAGTGAGTGGTTTTGCTATAAGTCTGAATAGTTTTAGAGATTGTGCTACAGGAATCACAGTTAGGGTTTAAGCATTCAGAAAAAACTGTAAGTTTAGAGGTTTACACATCACATCATTATAATCATTGAGCCTGTCTGACTTTAATCGTCCACTTGATGGCGCAGTAGAGCCAATGAATCGTCACAATGCTTCGAACCATGAGTCGACCAGTTGGATGGAAAGCTTCAGTTCATCACAAGGCTTCATCTCACCATCACTAATGAAAGCTCTTATAATTTGGCTGCTATTAGAGACCATTGATTTAGTCTCTCTTTGGTTACTACGTGGATCTTTTTTCAGACAAATTAATGAAAAAAAATATAATAAATGGAAAAACAGAGTACAAATGTGGACAGTTAACTGGATATTACAGCGCGATTTCAGTACATAAATACATAAATACAGGTCTGAGACGTAAGTGGTGCAATATTGATAGAGCTCACATGACTCCGTCCTGTTCGTATCCCAGAAATCCACCAGGATTTTAGTGCCTCATATACTGCACAGGTCATTGGCACACCTGAGATTCAGGACGACATGCTAAGCAGTGCTGTGTCACCATCAATAATACACCATATTAATGCAAGGTACAATTACAGCTGGGCTCCGCCACATTTTATTTTAACAGAGGAAATAAAATATGCAGAGCTAGCTGAGTTGGTTGAAATTCAGTTGCTACTTTAAGAGAATTTCATACAAGAATAATTGAAGATAAAATAGGTTATTAAAGCTGTCATCATTGCTTCAGTGCCATATTCTCTCTGCTGTAACTCCGATTTGAAGAGGGCTTGTTTAGGCAACAACTCAGAGCACTATACGATCACTGCCGGTCACTTAGGTGATTTGTTATAAATGTGAAAACAGCTATGCAGGTTTAATGCAAGGAAGTCTTTACTCAGTGTTTGGCATGGGTCCTAAATGAAGGAGGGGTAGTCTGTCAGTCACTGCATTCCTCACCTGCATGGGAAACTTCCCAAACTGGAAGTTATCAGAAACATTGGAGACAATACTGAATCCACCAGAGACAGCTGGGACAGATCCTAGTCATTACCATACAGAAAAGAACGGATTTATTTCAGTTCAGTTCAAATTAATAAGGTGAAGAAAAAACAGAGACTGCATCTTATGTGTTTTCTATTCTATTCTAGTAGTTTTAGAATCCAATAACTACACAAACAATCATGGCAGTGAGGTGTGGAGGGCCAGGAGTGACAAAATGAATGAATTAAATATGCCATTAATTATTGAATTAAATGTTTCATTATTTAATTAAATGCCCATTCACTTCACTAGTGTTTGTAGTTGTTGTTGAGAAATGCCCACTGAAAGAATGGCCACCAGGGCAAGTGCCTGTAATCGGATTACAGTAACACGTTACTTGTAACGCATTACTGCCCATCTCTGTTGAGAACAAATAATGTAAATGAATAATAGTGTTCAAATTGTTCGTTAAAACTCTGCATATCTCAGAAAAACTAAAAAAAAAAATCAGCTTTCTTCACTCACTTCTTTACAATGCAGCCATTACAGTCTTCTTTGATTGGTCGCTGCAGGATTGCCATTCTTCTCATGTTTAGTTTTTTTTCCTATCAGTGCTTTAATTCTATGAAATAAATTTTTCAAAGTCACTTTTTGCTTTCACTAGCTTGTTTTTAGTGTCCCACTTTTGGATCTTCTGAACTCACTCTGATTAAAGTTGTCATTGTACTAATGTTATTCATGTGCAGCTGACTTCACAGCTGTGTGTGGGTTTTTTTTTTGCTTTTTTGCAACTTTTTGTGATATCTAAATGTTTAACCTGTTCAATAACATTATTACTATTCAGTGATTATTATATATGATTATCACTTGGCTACGTGAACATACATAAATCTGTTCAATCTCAGCGACACAAGCATGTCTTCATGCGCACACACAGTTTCTACTTCCATTCATTCAGGTTTATATTTACAACTTTTACAGGACGAATGGACAGCCATCACTTTAAGGAAAAACAAAGAGAGAGAGAGAGAGATTATAAGTTCAGGGCAGGTCAGTTTTTATAGAAATGCATAGATGTGTGTTGTACTTCCATCTGGCTTATTACTTTCTAATGCAGGGGAAAGACATTGGCAAAGAAACACCTACTACATAAATAGTTTGATTTGAAGTTGCTCTTTTGAGTCCTCTCTATTGACTCTGACATCCTGCTGTTAACAGTTTCATGGTATTGCTTTGTTTGCTTTAAACAAACCTCACAGGGTGGTAGAATATGTCTGCGGTGCAGAGGTCCTTGGATCGCCTCTCTGTTGTCTTTGTTGACAGCAATGAAGGTGGTGAAAGAACTGCTCACTCCTGATTGGACACTGAGCTGCACCACCTTCTCCTTCACTCCTCCATCTTGCTGTCCTCTGAGCTCTCTCTCCTTCATCTCCAGGGAACGAATCAGAGTGCAAGCACCCAACCTGTGGACTGTTAATCTGCAGACAAGGAAGAAAACATTTACAGTTCTAATGTTTCCTATTTTTGCTACATTAGTACATCACTGACTTTTCTGTTTTTCTGTGCTGAGGGTGCATTCTTTTTATATTAGAATTAGTAGAGTTACAGAGGGTATATAGAGTGTGAACATAAAATAAGAGCTTGATTAGGCTGTAGAAACGGATGAAAATCCAGTAAAGTGAAGAGTGTGTGTGTGTGTGTGTGTGTGTGTGTCTGGCAGGAAGTGAAGCAGGAAGTCTGAATATAGCTTGTGAGCTTGTGAGAGACGTTTCAAAAGGAAAACAGAGGAATTAGAGAGTGAAAGTGCTAAGAAATAGTAATGAAAATGATATTAAATAAATGTCTTAGTGTGTTAATACAGGTGCCCATGGACTTGGCTCAACCTCAGATGAGTACAGCAGCAAAATGATAGATTAACATAATTGGAACGACAAACAGGCCAGGCTTTGGCTGAAATTTTACAGCTTCACCTCTCATCCTGCCCTTATCCTGAGAAGAAGCTTAAAGGACAGTCAATCTCCTGATGAAGACAGAAAACAGACAGAACAACACCGTAGATTTGAAGAATTAACAGCAGGCAGAAGACAGTACAACTGACCTAAAACACTGAAGGGTCCAGCAGCATGTTTGTTAATGGAACATGTGCTCTGAATTACAAGCTGGAAAGAGTACCAGTGACATGACTGTGTGAAAGCACTGCATTGGACTGTCTGAGTTCATATTTGCCATGCTGGGAGTTAACCGCCAAGAAAAGACTGAAAAGATGAAGAGAGAATGAACAGAGAAGAAGAAACGGCTGATTTGGGCCTGTGTTTGATTTGGGAGGCCACACAGGAAGCTGTGAGAAGAGGGGACGAGGACCGGTGAGAGGTGAAGGCTGGACGTGTTCAAGTGAAAGTATAGGAAAATTGGGTTGAAAATTGAGGCTGAACTTGTGGGGTTTAGAAATGTCCAGAGCATCGCAACAGAAAGGTGAATTAAAAAAAAGAGAGAGAGCGGGATGAAGAAATAAATAAACTAATAATACATAAATGAATAGAAAAATCTTTTGTATATGGCGCGGTGCTGTGGGCACCTAAGTCTTTGATAGTGTAGAATTTTCAAGTCAATACCATGGTTGCATCTACTGAAAATCTCTGTGAAGCTTAAATCTCAATGACCTTGACTTCAAGGTCAGAGGTCAACTTTTCTGAAAATCAGAGGAGTTTCACATTCATAACACAGGTATGTCTACTAGGAGGCTGAAGGGTAGCTCTATATATTTATAAACAATCAAAAACAACAATTATTACGCAATTTATTTCCAATTTGTATGGAATTTATTTCTGTAAAGGTGGTGTTTTAGGTCTGATTGAAGGACTGATGTGATGGTAAGGTGTCCACTGCTGCGCTTTGAAGATTGGTAGGCTTTTTTTTTAAAATTTTCACAAGAATTGCTACTTCCCCTAGAGTTTTGGCCACTCCAACAATCAGAAGATTTCCCTATGAGCAAGCATTTAGCGACAGTGGGAAGGAAAAACTCCCTTTAAAAAGGAAGAAACCTTCAACAGAGCCAGGCTCAGGAAGGGACAGCCCTCTGCCACGACTGGTTGGGGTGGGGGGAGTGAAAATTTAAAAAAAAGAAGCCAAAGTGATCATTTTTGGAGCAGCTTAATTAATTTTTGCATTGTAATTTGCTGTTAATGTCATTTTCCAACCCCAGTTTGTATTTTTATCACTTTTGTCCAGGGTGGAAGATGCCATGCTGGAGACTGATTCAGTATGGTCTTTCAATGTTGATACATGGGAACCTTTTAGAGAGGCCAGGGCTGAAAAAGGGATGCCGGAGAACCTGAGAGGGTGTTATCCGCTGGTGTGCATCCAAGGCCAACATCTGTTTAATTAGGCTGACAAATAAGCGTTGGCCAGCTTCTGGTCCTCGTCTAAACATCATTAGCTGTTCAAGGTCATCCAGACGTGTAAGTATTATGTATCTTGTTTCCAGGGATTCATGTCCTGTCCCTGGAACAGAGTCTTTATATTGTTCTTCCGTCTTAAATGTCCAGCGCTGTTGCTTGTATTTGTCTCCAATGAAATAGTTTTCAGTGTACACGCCAGAGTCTAGCACATGATCTGGTGGCTGACCCTGAGTCTCTATGATGAATTTCAGATAATCATAGTCATTCTCCGAAGGGTAGAGTGGCACCCCTGTAGCAAGCTCCACAGCCACCAGCCCCAGAGACCACATGTCACTTGCTTCATTGTAAGGAAGGCCAAGCATAACCTCAGGTGCACAGTAACCAACCGTCCCCACAAAGTCACCAGGTATCACTGCAGACGCAGGACATGCGAGGCCAAAGTCTATAAGTTTGACTTTGATGGGAGACTCATGGCGGTTTACAACCATGATGTTTCCAGGTTTGAGGTCAGCGTGCACTATTCCCACAGAACTCAGGTGGGACAGAGCATTTGTGATTTGACCTAAAATTGGCCTGACTTCGCTTATGGGGAGACCCTGTTTATTCCGGTCCCCTATGTAGTCCCACAGGCATTGATCAAGGAGTTCAAATTTCAGGCAAACCCGCTGTCCGTCGTGGAAAAAGCCGTTCCATTGAACAATGTTGGC
Source organism: Maylandia zebra (assembly GCF_041146795.1). NCBI lineage: Eukaryota > Metazoa > Chordata > Actinopteri > Cichliformes > Cichlidae > Maylandia > Maylandia zebra. The sequence continues at coordinate 7,995,885 of NC_135178.1, read as the reverse complement.
GGCATCTGGATCCAACCTTCGCAGCTGCTCCAAGATGAAAATTTCCACATGTGCCTGTTGCAGAATATCAGGGTCGCTCTTGTTGACTTTAATGGCAACAGCTTGGTTGGTTGTTGTGTCGCGACATTTGGCTACAATACCAAAGCCCCCTTCTCCGAGGAAAGCCTCTACCTTGTAGTGCTTTCCCAAAATGCTCCCTTTAACTAATTCAAGCTCATCTGAGCTGAATGATGGACTGGCTGATGTGTGGACGAATACTTGCTGAGAAAATTCAACCGAGTTTTGAAAACTGCAGTTGATTTTCTGTGATCTCTTGCTTTCCAAGTTTGAAGGGTGCTGAAAGACCACAGGGTTTTGTGATATTTCAGCACTCATGTCAATGCACAGGGAACTCTTAGGGCTGAAAAAGGGATGCCGGAGAACCTCCGAGGGTGTTATCCGCTGGTGTGCATCCAAGGCCAACATCTGTTTAATTAAGCCGACAAATAAGCGTTGGCCAGCTTCTGGTCCTCGTCTAAACATTATTATTTGTTCAAGGTCATCCAGACGCGTCAGTTTTATGCATCTTGTCTCCAGGGACTCATATCCTGTCTCATACTGAAATTGTTGGTCAGTCTTAAATGTCCAGCGCTGTTGCTTGTCTTTGTCTTCAATGAAATAGTCTTCAGTGTAGACGCCAGAGTCTAGAACATGATCTGGTGGCTGACCCTGAGTCTCTATGATGAATTTCAAAACATCATAGTCTTCATTTCCAGGGTAGAGTGGCAGCCCTGTAGCAAGCTCCACAGCTACCAGCCCCAGAGACCACATGTCAATTGCTTCATTGTAAGGAAGGCCAAGCATAACCTCAGGTGCACAATAACCAACCGTCCCTACACGGTCACCAGGCATCACTGCAGACGCAGGACATGCGAGGCCAAAGTCTATAAGTTTGACTTTGATGGGAGACTCATGGCGGTTTACAACCATGATGTTTCCAGGTTTGAGGTCAGCGTGCACCATTCCCACAGAACTCAGGTGGGACAGAGCATTTGTGATTTGACCTAAAATTGGCCTGACTTCGCTTATGGGGAGACAGTGGTTTTTCCGGTCCCATATGTAGTCCCTCAGGCATTGATCAAGGAGTTCAAATTTCAGGCAAACCCGCTCTCCGTCGTGAAAAAAGCCGTCCCATTGAACAATGTTGGCGGCATCTGAATCCAACCTTCGCAGCTGCTCCAGGATGAAAATTTCCAATTTCGCCTGTTGCAGAATATCAGGGCGGCTCTTGTTCACTTTAATAGCCACAGCTCGGTTAGTCATGGTATCACGACATTTGGCTACAATACCAAAGCCCCCTTCTCCGAGGAAAGCCTCTACCTTGTAGTGCTTTCCCAAAATGCTCCCTTTAACTAATCCAAGCTCATTTGAGCTGAAGGATGGGTGAGCTGACATGGTGAAATGTGTCGGCTTGGTCGGTGAATTGCTAAGTAAAATTCTCTCAAAACTCTCCAAAAAGGGTTTGCTTGCTGTCAGGTCAAGGTCCGTTGAGCATTAAAGTTTAACAGAGCAAAGCTCCTACTTAAGGGTTTTTTCTCTCAGCAAGATGATGACATAACAAAGGATCTATGTCATCATCTTGTGATGTCACAAGATGTCACCTTTTTTCACAAGATGCATTCCATTTGGATCAAAGGCATTCTATTTTTTCAGTTGAAACACTAAAAAAAAACAATGTTTCAACAGGCCAGGCTGCATTTTCTGCTGCGACATCTCAACAGGAGATAATAAGATAAAGACAAGGAAGACTGGTGATCTATCCATATCAGCAACATCGGCAGGTTTCTAGTGCAGGAAGTAATAAATTCAGCCCTCGTGTTTGCACTACAGGTTGCTTTCATGAGTATTTCTGTTTTTGTGGTGGGGGAATTTTTCCTCGTTCCAACGATGTAAACAAAAACATTAATTGTGCTTTCCGCAATGACTAGTAATCATTTTGTCCTACTGTTCATTTACAGAACAGGAAAGGTTTTGTTTGGTTATGATTGTTTTGCAAGAAATGCTTCAATCACAGTGGGGTAGTCTTGATTAAAATGTTATATGAGAACTGTGGCACCATGTGTGACCAGATATTGGCATGTAGTCGTCGCCAGACTGTCATCAAAAGTGTGAAGTTTGGGACAGACTGGACAAAATACATTTTTAGAGATGAAAATCTTATGTCCAGTGATAAATGATCAAAATTCCACCACAAACATGGCTTTGACGAAGATGTCCCTTTCTGAAGTAACCCCAAAAAGTTCCTGAAGTAACCAAATGGAATTTAACCAGTGACCTCTCACTTTGCAGGCGAATGTGTAAACCAGCGATGCCTGGAAAACACTAAAACTGTGCCAAAATGTCATTTTACATTCAAAATGGCGGACTTCCAGACTTCCTCTTTGGATTGGGTTCACTGAATCTGTGTGTAATAAATGTCATACACGTATTTCAAGCTGTAAATAAGTTGTTAGAAGTTCTTTAAAATTTCTTAAGTGGTGCTGTAGATCCATTTCCGCAGTGCCAGTCACTTTTTAAAAAAAAGTACATTTTGACCTGATGTGAAGAATGCAAAAAAATGTCATTAGTTTGGAAGCATGTTTGGTATATGATATACTTGCCTGACTAATAATAATTTATTATTACTATTACTACTGTTGTTGTTGTTGTACAATGGAGCCTTTCCCCTGTGAATGACCAGCTCCCAGCTAAAATGTGTATTTTGTGCCATTTATAAGGTCAGTGCTTTATCATACCTTAAACTGTGCAGGGTAAAAGCCTCAGTTGCTGGGAAAAGCACAGGTGTATTAGAGTTTTTCTGAATTGCTAAAACACTAAACCCCATTGTAAAAACTAAACTGTCAACTATGAAAACTCTTTCATCAAATCAGTCCCACTGTTGCCAAAATCTTAAACACTATTCAAAGCTCAGTCTCCCATTTAGCAAAACTCTAAACACAAAACACACTTAGCAGTGTGGTGCACCTGTTGTCGTGTGAAGGCTGTGTGCAGTAGTGATGTCTCCTGTGTGTCGAAGCTTTGAAGCGTGTGTTGGGTAATCTCGTGGTAGTTTTGTAAAGCGCGTATCGAGGCTTGCTTTGATTACGTATGCAGTGATGTTCGAGGCCTCGCGGGCAGTCCGTACCACGTGACTGATTCAGGAACTGGCTCGCCGGTTTGCACCAGATTCTAAATAAATTGGGCAGCAAAACACAGCTGATTCCCCGTCACATTGTGTTGTGGAATTGGATTACGTCCCAGTTACATACTTACTTGAACATTTCTCCTTCGATGGAACCAGCAAGGAAGAGAATATTTGTCTGACAACATTTAATCTCATCTCTCCTAATAAAGTATGCACACAGTAATAAATATCACAAATGATAAGTACCATAATATAAATCAACAACACCACAGATCTTATAATCTGATTTCTGTCTTTTAGTTTATTACAGTTTTTTCTGAATGCCTAAGCACATTTTTTGTAACTATTGGCTAATTTTGCAAAACTCTTCACACAAATAAGAAAACCTGTCACCCAATAATCAAAACATTGTAGTTCTCTTGCAAAAGCAAACACAGCTAGATTAACTCTTCACACCTTCGTAAAAATGGTGTTTCCGTATCAAACAGTACACACAAGCCATCATCTACTAAGCACACAATGCGCCAACTGCACACTGATGGTATGAATACAAAACACATCTGGCTTTTGCTTTCTCTGTGCACAAGGTAGGCTATGTCAGTTTGAGCTCATACTTCTGTCATAGATCCATAAGCATAGAGGGATCCAAACTTCAAGTACTGGTGTACTTGAAACACATCAAAACAAACACAAGTGTTCATTTCCAAGTATAGGATTATTTGCAATCGCCATAATGACTATATGGGTTACTTGGTCTGCAGTGAACATGCTTCCTCTGCCCCCAGCATCTGGTCATCTAGCAATTCTGTAAAGTAACAATTTCAGTATTTTTACATCAATGGTATTGGTGTGTTTCTCATTGGCATATGGCAGTGCTACAAATCTTTGTGCGAAGTGACTGTACTAACCGATTCTCATTTCAAGATGTCCTTATGGTACTTGCTACAGTGTAGCGGCTCGAGTTAGGCTGGACCCGTTGGCCAGCTACCCTCAGGGTCATTCCACGGTTGATTACATGGTTGATTACATGGTCCACTATTGTCATCAGCAATTCTATTTCTTACTCTTCCTACCCTTCCTCTCCCCCCTCCTCATCTTCCTCTCCCCCCTCCTCGTCTTCCTCTTGCTCCTCCTTGTCCTTGTCATCCTCTTCATCCTACTTCTTCACCTCCACGTCCTCTTCCTCGGCCTCCTCTACTTCTCACTCTTTCTGCTCCCTCCATTGTACTCCGCACACACAGCTTACCTGTATTATAGTGCTTAGGCTGATTGCAAAGTGAACTAATTATCTAAAAAAGTTTTCACATGTGAAAGTGTGCCAGACAGTTGGCAAATTAGTGTTAATGATAGCCATACATGTGTATACTTTTGCTAGGAGTGTGTTGGAAATTTGGTAATTGAGTGTTGTGCAGTGAATTGTGCCTACCGTTTTGCAAAGTGTGTGTTACAAAATTGCAAACTGAGTGCAAAGCAGTTTATGTGCTTTTAGTTTTGCAAACTCAGTGAGTGGTTTTGCTATAAGTCTGAATAGTTTTAGAGATTGTGCAACAGGAATCACAGTTAGGGTTTAAGCATTCAGAAAAAACTGTAAGTTTATTACACATCACATCATTATAATCATTGAGCCTGTCTGACTTTAATCGTCCACTTGATGGCGCAGTAGAGCCAATGAATCGTCACAATGCTTCGAACCATGAGTCGACCAGTTGGATGGAAAGCTTCAGTTCATCACAAGGCTTCATCTCACCATCACTAATGAAAGCTCTTATAATTTGGCTGCTATTAGAGACCATTGATTTAGTCTCTCTTTGGTTACTACGTGGATCTTTTTTCAGACAAATTAATGAAAAAAAATATAATAAATGGAAAAACAGAGTACAAATGTGGACAGTTAACTGGATATTACAGCGCGATTTCAGTGCATAAATACATAAATACAGGTCTGAGACGTAAGTGGTGCAATATTGATAGAGCTCACATGACTCCGTCCTGTTCGTATCCCAGAAATCCACCAGGATTTTAGTGCCTCATATACTGCACAGGTCATTGGCACACCTGAGATTCAGGACGACATGCTAAGCAGTGCTGTGTCACCATCAATAATACACCATATTAATGCAAGGTACAATTACAGCTGGGCTCCGCCACATTTTATTTTAACAGAGGAAATAAAATATGCAGAGCTAGCTGAGTTGGTTGAAATTCAGTTGCTACTTTAAGAGAATTTCATACAAGAATAATTGAAGATAAAATAGGTTATTAAAGCTGTCATCATTGCTTCAGTGCCATATTCTCTCTGCTGTAACTCCGATTTGAAGAGGGCTTGTTTAGGCAACAACTCAGAGCACTATACGATCACTGCCGGTCACTTAGGTGATTTGTTATAAATGTGAAAACAGCTATGCAGGTTTAATGCAAGGAAGTCTTTACTCAGTGTTTGGCATGGGTCCTAAATGAAGGAGGGGTAGTCTGTCAGTCACTGCATTCCTCACCTGCATGGGAAACTTCCCAAACTGGAAGTTATCAGAAACATTGGAGACAATACTGAATCCACCAGAGACAGCTGGGACAGGTCCTAGTCATTACCATACAGAAAAGAACGGATTTATTTCAGTTCAGTTCAAATTAATAAGGTGAAGAAAAAACAGAGACTGCATCTTATGTGTTTTCTATTCTATTCTAGTAGTTTTAGAATCCAATAACTACACAAACAATCATGGCAGTGAGGTGTGGAGGGCCAGGAGTGACAAAATGAATGAATTAAATATGCCATTAATTATTGAATTAAATGTTTCATTATTTAATTAAATGCCCATTCACTTCACTAGTGTTTGTAGTTGTTGTTGAGAAATGCCCACTGAAAGAATGGCCACCAGGGCAAGTGCCTGTAATCGGATTACAGTAACTCGTTACTTGTAACGCATTACTGCCCATCTCTGTTGAGAACAAATAATGTAAATGAATAATAGTGTTCAAATTGTTCGTTAAAACTCTGCATATCTCAGAAAAACTAAAAAAAAATCAGCTTTCTTCACTCACTTCTTTACAATGCAGCCATTACAGTCTTCTTTGATTGGTCGCTGCAGGATTGCCATTCTTCTCATGTTTAGTTTTTTTTCCTATCAGTGCTTTAATTCTATGAAATAAATTTTTCAAAGTCACTTTTTGCTTTCACTAGCTTGTTTTTAGTGTCCCACTTTTGGATCTTCTGAACTCACTCTGATTAAAGTTGTCATTGTACTAATGTTATTCATGTGCAGCTGACTTCACAGCTGTGTGTGGGGTTTTTTTTTGCTTTTTTGCAACTTTTTGTGATATCTAAATGTTTAACCTGTTCAATAACATTATTACTATTCAGTGATTATTATATATGATTATCACTTGGCTACGTGAACATACATAAATCTGTTCAATCTCAGCGACACAAGCATGTCTTCATGCGCACACACAGTTTCTACTCCCATTCATTCAGGTTTATATTTACAACTTTTACAGGACGAATGGACAGCCATCACTTTAAGGAAAAACAAAGAGAGAGAGAGAGAGAGATTATAAGTTCAGGGCAGGTCAGTTTTTATAGAAATGCATAGATGTGTGTTGTACTTCCATCTGGCTTATTACTTTCTAATGCAGGGGAAAGACATTGGCAAAGAAACACCTACTACATAAATAGTTTGATTTGAAGTTGCTCTTTTGAGTCCTCTCTATTGACTCTGACATCCTGCTGTTAACAGTTTCATGGTATTGCTTTGTTTGCTTTAAACAAACCTCACAGGGTGGTAGAATATGTCTGCGGTGCAGAGGTCCTTGGATCGCCTCTCTGTTGTCTTTGTTGACAGCAATGAAGGTGGTGAAAGAACTGCTCACTCCTGATTGGACACTGAGCTGCACCACCTTCTCCTTCACTCCTCCATCTTGCTGTCCTCTGAGCTCTCTCTCCTTCATCTCCAGGGAACGAAACAGAGTGCAAGCACCCAACCTGTGGACTGTTAATCTGCAGACAAGGAAGAAAACATTTACAGTTCTAATGTTTCCTATTTTTGCTACATTTGTGCATCACTGACTTTTCTGTTTTTCTGTGCTGAGGGTGCATTCTTTTTATATTAGAATTAGTAGAGTTACAGAGGGTATATAGAGTGTGAACATAAAATAAGAGCTTGATTAGGCTGTAGAAACGGATGAAAATCCAGTAAAGTGAAGAGTGTGTGTGTGTGTGTGTGTGTGTGTCTGGCAGGAAGTGAAGCAGGAAGTCTGAATATAGCTTGTGAGCTTGTGAGAGACGTTTCAAAAGGAAAACAGAGGAATTAGAGAGTGAAAGTGCTAAGAAATAGTAATGAAAATGATATTAAATAAATGTCTTAGTGTGTTAATACAGGTGCCCATGGACTTGGCTCAACCTCAGATGAGTACAGCGGCAAAATGATAGATTAACATAATTGGAACGACAAACAGGCCAGGCTTTGGCTGAAATTTTACAGCTTCACCTCTCATCCTGCCCTTATCCTGAGAAGAAGCTTAAAGGACAGTCAATCTCCTGATGAAGACAGAAAACAGACAGAACAACACCGTAGATTTGAAGAATTAACAGCAGGCAGAAGACAGTACAACTGACCTAAAACACTGAAGGGTCCAGCAGCATGTATGTTAATGGAACATGTGCTCTGAATTACAAGCTGGAAAGAGTACCAGTGACATGACTGTGTGAAAGCACTGCATTGGACTGTCTGAGTTCATATTTGCCATGCTGGGAGTTAACCGCCAAGAAAAGACTGAAAAGATGAAGAGAGAATGAACAGAGAAGAAGAAACGGCTGATTTGGGCCTGTGTTTGATTTGGGAGGCCACACAGGAAGCTGTGAGAAGAGGGGACGAGGACCGGTGAGAGGTGAAGGCTGGACGTGTTCAAGTGAAAGTATAGGAAAATTGGGTTGAAAATTGAGGCTGAACTTGTGGGGTTTAGAAATGTCCAGAGCATCGCAACAGAAAGGTGAATTAAAAAAAAGAGAGAGAGCGGGATGAAGAAATAAATAAACTAATAATACATAAATGAATAGAAAAATCTTTTGTATATGGCGCGGTGCTGTGGGCACCTAAGTCTTTGATAGTGTAGAATTTTCAAGTCAATACCATGGTTGCATCTACTGAAAATCTCTGTGAAGCTTAAATCTCAATGACCTTGACTTCAAGGTCAGAGGTCAACTTTTCTGAAAATCAGAGGAGTTTCACATTCATAACACAGGTATGTCTACTAGGAGGCTGAAGGGTAGCTCTATATATTTATAAACAATCAAAAACAACAATTATTACGCAATTTATTTCCAATTTGTATGGAATTTATTTCTGTAAAGGTGGTGTTTTAGGTCTGATTGAAGGACTGATGTGATGGTAAGGTGTCCACTGCTGCGCTTTGAAGATCATGAAGTGATCATTTTTGGAGCAGCTTAATTAATTTTTGCATTGTAATTTGCTGTTAATGTCATTTTCCAACCCCAGTTTGTATTTTTATCACTTTTGTCCAGGGTGGAAGATGCCATGCTGGAGACTGATTCAGTATGGTCTTTCAATGTTGATACATGGGAACCTTTTAGAGAGGCCAGGGCTGAAAAAGGGATGCCGGAGAACCTGAGAGGGTGTTATCCGCTGGTGTGCATCCAAGGCCAACATCTGTTTAATTAGGCTGACAAATAAGCGTTGGCCCGCTTCTGGTCCTCGTCTAAACATCATTAGCTGTTCAAGGTCATCCAGACGTGTAAGTATTATGTATCTTGTCTCCAGGGATTCATGTCCTGTCCCTGGAACAGAGCCTTTATATTGTTCTTCCGTCTTAAATGTCCAGCGCTGTTGCTTGTATTTGTCTCCAATGAAATAGTTTTCAGTGTACACGCCAGAGTCTAGCACATGATCTGGTGGCTGACCCTGAGTCTCTATGATGAATTTCAGATAATCATAGTCATTCTCCGAAGGGTAGAGTGGCAGCCCTGTAGCAAGCTCCACAGCCACCAGCCCCAGAGACCACATGTCACTTGCTTCATTGTAAGGAAGGCCAAGCATAACCTCAGGTGCACAGTAACCAACCGTCCCCACAAAGTCACCAGGTATCACTGCAGACGCAGGACATGCGAGGCCAAAGTCTATAAGTTTGACTTTGATGGGAGACTCATGGCGGTTTACAACCATGATGTTTCCAGGTTTGAGGTCAGCGTGCACTATTCCCACAGAACTCAGGTGGGACAGAGCATTTGTGATTTGACCTAAAATTGGCCTGACTTCGCTTATGGGGAGACCCTGTTTATTCCGGTCCCCTATGTAGTCCCACAGGCATTGATCAAGGAGTTCAAATTTCAGGCAAACCCGCTGTCCGTCGTGGAAAAAGCCGTTCCATTGAACAATGTTGGCGGCATCTGGATCCAACCTTCGCAGCTGCTCCAAGATGAAAATTTCCACATGTGCCTGTTGCAGAATATCAGGGTCGCTCTTGTTGACTTTAATGGCAACAGCTTGGTTGGTTGTTGTGTCGCGACATTTGGCTACAATACCAAAGCCCCCTTCTCCGAGGAAAGCCTCTACCTTGTAGTGCTTTCCCAAAATGCTCCCTTTAACTAATTCAAGCTCATCTGAGCTGAATGATGGACTGGCTGATGTGTGGACGAATACTTGCTGAGAAAATTCAACCGAGTTTTGAAAACTGCAGTTGATTTTCTGTGATCTCTTGCTTTCCAAGTTTGAAGGGTGCTGAAAGACCACAGGGTTTTGTGATATTTCAGCACTCATGTCAATGCACAGGGAACTCTTAGGGCTGAAAAAGGGATGCCGGAGAACCTGAGAGGGTGTTATCCGCTGGTGTGCATCCAAGGCCAACATCTGTTTAATTAAGCTGACAAATAAGCGTTGGCCAGCTTCTGGTCCTCGTCTAAACATTATTATTTGTTCAAGGTCATCCAGACGCGTCAGTTTTATGCATCTTGTCTCCAGGGACTCATATCCTGTCTCATACTGAAATTGTTGGTCAGTCTTAAATGTCCAGCGCTGTTGCTTGTCTTTGTCTTCAATGAAATAGTCTTCAGTGTAGACGCCAGAGTCTAGAACATGATCTGGTGGCTGACCCTGAGTCTCTATGATGAATTTCAAAACATCATAGTCTTCATTTCCAGGGTAGAGTGGCAGCCCTGTAGCAAGCTCCACAGCTACCAGCCCCAGAGACCACATGTCAATTGCTTCATTGTAAGGAAGGCCAAGCATAACCTCAGGTGCACAATAACCAACCGTCCCCACACGGTCACCAGGCATCACTGCAGACGCAGGACATGCGAGGCCAAAGTCTATAAGTTTGACTTTGATGGGAGACTCATGGCGGTTTACAACCATGATGTTTCCAGGTTTGAGGTCAGCGTGCACCATTCCCACAGAACCCAGGTGGGACAGAGCATTTGTCAGTTGACCTAAAATTGGCCTGACTTCGCTTATGGGGAGACAGTGGTTTTTCCGGTCCCATATGTAGTCCCTCAGGCATTGATCAAGGAGTTCAAATTTCAGGCAAACCCGCTCTCCGTCGTGAAAAAAGCCGTCCCATTGAACAATGTTGGCGGCATCTGAATCCAACCTTCGCAGCTGCTCCAGGATGAAAATTTCCAATTTCGCCTGTTGCAGAATATCAGGGCGGCTCTTGTTCACTTTAATAGCCACAGCTCGGTTAGTCATGGTATCACGACATTTGGCTACAATACCAAAGCCCCCTTCTCCAAGGAAAGCCTCTACCTTGTAGTGCTTTCCCAAAATGCTCCCTTTAACTAATCCAAGCTCATTTGAGCTGAAGGATGGGTGAGCTGACATGGTGAAATGTGTCGGCTTGGTCGGTGAATTGCTAAGTAAAATTCTCTCAAAACTCTCCAAAAAGGGTTTGCTTGCTGTCAGGTCAAGGTCCGTTGAGCATTAAAGTTTAACAGAGCAAAGCTCCTACTTAAGGGTTTTTTCTCTCAGCAAGATGATGACATAACAAAGGATCTATGTCATCATCTTGTGATGTCACAAGATGTCACCTTTTTTCACAAGATGCATTCCATTTGGATCAAAGGCATTCTATTTTTTCAGTTGAAACACTAAAAAAAAACAATGTTTCAACAGGCCAGGCTGCATTTTCTGCTGCGACATCTCAACAGGAGATAATAAGATAAAGACAAGGAAGACTGGTGATCTATCCATATCAGCAACATCGGCAGGTTTCTAGTGCAGGAAGTAATAAATTCAGCCCTCGTGTTTGCACTACAGGTTGCTTTCATGAGTATTTCTGTTTTTGTGGTGGGGGAATTTTTCCTCGTTCCAACGATGTAAACAAAAACATTAATTGTGCTTTCCGCAATGACTAGTAATCATTTTGTCCTACTGTTCATTTACAGAACAGGAAAGGTTTTGTTTGGTTATGATTGTTTTGCAAGAAATGCTTCAATCACAGTGGGGTAGTCTTGATTAAAATGTTATATGAGAACTGTGGCACCATGTGTGACCAGATATTGGCATGTAGTCGTCGCCAGACTGTCATCAAAAGTGTGAAGTTTGGGACAGACTGGACAAAATACATTTTTAGAGATGAAAATCTTATGTCCAGTGATAAATGATCAAAATTCCACCACAAACATGGCTTTGACGAAGATGTCCCTTTCTGAAGTAACCCCAAAAAGTTCCTGAAGTAACCAAATGGAATTTAACCAGTGACCTCTCACTTTGCAGGCGAATGTGTAAACCAGCGATGCCTGGAAAACACTAAAACTGTGCCAAAATGTCATTTTACATTCAAAATGGCGGACTTCCAGACTTCCTCTTTGGATTGGGTTCACTGAATCTGTGTGTAATAAATGTCATACACGTATTTCAAGCTGTAAATAAGTTGTTAGAAGTTCTTTAAAATTTCTTAAGTGGTGCTGTAGATCCATTTCCGCAGTGCCAGTCACTTTTTTAAAAAAGTACATTTTGACCTGATGTGAAGAATGCAAAAAATGTCATTAGTTTGGAAGCATGTTTGGTATATGATATACTTGCCTGACTAATAATAATTTATTATTACTATTACTACTGTTGTTGTTGTTGTACAATGGAGCCTTTCCCCTGTGAATGACCAGCTCCCAGCTAAAATGTGTATTTTGTGCCATTTATAAGGTCAGTGCTTTATCATACCTTAAACTGTGCAGGGTAAAAGCCTCAGTTGCTGGGAAAAGCACAGGTGTATTAGAGTTTTTCTGAATTGCTAAAACACTAAACCCCATTGTAAAAACTAAACTGTCAACTATGAAAACTCTTTCATCAAATCAGTCCCACTGTTGCCAAAATCTTAAACACTATTCAAAGCTCAGTCTCCCATTTAGCAAAACTCTAAACACAAAACACACTTAGCAGTGTGGTGCACCTGTTGTCGTGTGAAGGCTGTGTGCAGTAGTGATGTCTCCTGTGTGTCGAAGCTTTGAAGCGTGTGTCGGGTAATCTCGTGGTAGTTTTGTAAAGCGCGTATCGAGGCTTGCTTTGATTACGTATGCAGTGATGTTCGAGGCCTCGCGGGCAGTCCGTACCACGTGACTGATTCAGGAACTGGCTCGCCGGTTTGCACCAGATTCTAAATAAATTGGGCAGCAAAACACAGCTGATTCCCCGTCACATTGTGTTGTGGAATTGGATTACGTCCCAGTTACATACTTACTTGAACATTTCTCCTTCGATGGAACCAGCAAGGAAGAGAATATTTGTCTGACAACATTTAATCTCATCTCTCCTAATAAAGTATGCACACAGTAATAAATATCACAAATGATAAGTACCATAATATAAATCAACAACACCACAGATCTTATAATCTGATTTCTGTCTTTTAGTTTATTACAGTTTTTTCTGAATGCCTAAGCACATTTTTTGTAACTATTGGCTAATTTTGCAAAACTCTTCACACAAATAAGAAAACCTGTCACCCAATAATCAAAACATTGTAGTTCTCTTGCAAAAGCAAACACAGCTAGATTAACTCTTCACACCTTCGTAAAAATGGTGTTTCCGTATCAAACAGTACACACAAGCCATCATCTACTAAGCACACAATGCGCCAACTGCACACTGATGGTATGAATACAAAACACATCTGGCTTTTGCTTTCTCTGTGCACAAGGTAGGCTATGTCAGTTTGAGCTCATACTTCTGTCATAGATCCATAAGCATAGAGGGATCCAAACTTCAAGTACTGGTGTACTTGAAACACATCAAAACAAACACAAGTGTTCATTTCCAAGTATAGGATTATTTGCAATCGCCATAATGACTATATGGGTTACTTGGTCTGCAGTGAACATGCTTCCTCTGCCCCCAGCATCTGGTCATCTAGCAATTCTGTAAAGTAACAATTTCAGTATTTTTACATCAATGGTATTGGTGTGTTTCTCATTGGCATATGGCAGTGCTACAAATCTTTGTGCGAAGTGACTGTACTAACCGATTCTCATTTCAAGATGTCCTTATGGTACTTGCTACAGTGTAGCGGCTCGAGTTAGGCTGGACCCGTTGGCCAGCTACCCTCAGGGTCATTCCACGGTTGATTACATGGTTGATTACATGGTCCACTATTGTCATCAGCAATTCTATTTCTTACTCTTCCTACCCTTCCTCTACCCCCTCCTCATCTTCCTCTCCCCCCTCCTCGTCTTCCTCTTGCTCCTCCTTGTCCTTGTCGTCCTCTTCATCCTACTTCTTCACCTCCACGTCCTCTTCCTCGGCCTCCTCTACTTCTCACTCTTTCTGCTCCCTCCATTGTACTCCCCACACACAGCTTACCTGTATTATAGTGCTTAGGCTGATTGCAAAGTGAACTAATTATCTAAAAAAGTTTTCACATGTGAAAGTGTGCCAGACAGTTGGCAAATTAGTGTTAATGATAGCCATACATGTGTATACTTTTGCTAGGAGTGTGTTGGAAATTTGGTAATTGAGTGTTGTGCAGTGAATTGTGCCTACCGTTTTGCAAAGTGTGTGTTACAAAATTGCAAACTGAGTGCAAAGCAGTTTATGTGCTTTTAGTTTTGCAAACTCAGTGAGTGGTTTTGCTATAAGTCTGAATAGTTTTAGAGATTGTGCTACAGGAATCACAGTTAGGGTTTAAGCATTCAGAAAAAACTGTAAGTTTAGAGGTTTACACATCACATCATTATAATCATTGAGCCTGTCTGACTTTAATCGTCCACTTGATGGCGCAGTAGAGCCAATGAATCGTCACAATGCTTCGAACCATGAGTCGACCAGTTGGATGGAAAGCTTCAGTTCATCACAAGGCTTCATCTCACCATCACTAATGAAAGCTCTTATAATTTGGCTGCTATTAGAGACCATTGATTTAGTCTCTCTTTGGTTACTACGTGGATCTTTTTTCAGACAAATTAATGAAAAAAATATAATAAATGGAAAAACAGAGTACAAATGTGGACAGTTAACTGGATATTACAGCGCGATTTCAGTGCATAAATACATAAATACAGGTCTGAGACATAAGTGGTGCAATATTGATAGAGCTCACATGACTCCGTCCTGTTCGTATCCCAGAAATCCACCAGGATTTTAGTGCCTCATATACTGCACAGGTCATTGGCACACCTGAGATTCAGGACGACATGCTAAGCAGTGCTGTGTCACCATCAATAATACACCATATTAATGCAAGGTACAATTACAGCTGGGCTCCGCCACATTTTATTTTAACAGAGGAAATAAAATATGCAGAGCTAGCTGAGTTGGTTGAAATTCAGTTGCTACTTTAAGAGAATTTCATACAAGAATAATTGAAGATAAAATAGGTTATTAAAGCTGTCATCATTGCTTCAGTGCCATATTCTCTCTGCTGTAACTCCGATTTGAAGAGGGCTTGTTTAGGCAACAACTCAGAGCACTATACGATCACTGCCGGTCACTTAGGTGATTTGTTATAAATGTGAAAACAGCTATGCAGGTTTAATGCAAGGAAGTCTTTACTCAGTGTTTGGCATGGGTCCTAAATGAAGGAGGGGTAGTCTGTCAGTCACTGCATTCCTCACCTGCATGGGAAACTTCCCAAACTGGAAGTTATCAGAAACATTGGAGACAATACTGAATCCACCAGAGACAGCTGGGACAGGTCCTAGTCATTACCATACAGAAAAGAACGGATTTATTTCAGTTCAGTTCAAATTAATAAGGTGAAGAAAAAACAGAGACTGCATCTTATGTGTTTTCTATTCTATTCTAGTAGTTTTAGAATCCAATAACTACACAAACAATCATGGCAGTGAGGTGTGGAGGGCCAGGAGTGACAAAATGAATGAATTAAATATGCCATTAATTATTGAATTAAATGTTTCATTATTTAATTAAATGCCCATTCACTTCACTAGTGTTTGTAGTTGTTGTTGAGAAATGCCCACTGAAAGAATGGCCACCAGGGCAAGTGCCTGTAATCGGATTACAGTAACTCGTTACTTGTAACGCATTACTGCCCATCTCTGTTGAGAACAAATAATGTAAATGAATAATAGTGTTCAAATTGTTCGTTAAAACTCTGCATATCTCAGAAAAACTAAAAAAAAATCAGCTTTCTTCACTCACTTCTTTACAATGCAGCCATTACAGTCTTCTTTGATTGGTCGCTGCAGGATTGCCATTCTTCTCATGTTTAGTTTTTTTTCCTATCAGTGCTTTAATTCTATGAAATAAATTTTTCAAAGTCACTTTTTGCTTTCACTAGCTTGTTTTTAGTGTCCCACTTTTGGATCTTCTGAACTCACTCTGATTAAAGTTGTCATTGTACTAATGTTATTCATGTGCAGCTGACTTCACAGCTGTGTGTGGGTTTTTTTTTTGCTTTTTTGCAACTTTTTGTGATATCTAAATGTTTAACCTGTTCAATAACATTATTACTATTCAGTGATTATTATATATGATTATCACTTGGCTACGTGAACATACATAAATCTGTTCAATCTCAGCGACACAAGCATGTCTTCATGCGCACACACAGTTTCTACTCCCATTCATTCAGGTTTATATTTACAACTTTTACAGGACGAATGGACAGCCATCACTTTAAGGAAAAACAAAGAGAGAGAGAGAGAGATTATAAGTTCAGGGCAGGTCAGTTTTTATAGAAATGCATAGATGTGTGTTGTACTTCCATCTGGCTTATTACTTTCTAATGCAGGGGAAAGACATTGGCAAAGAAACACCTACTACATAAATAGTTTGATTTGAAGTTGCTCTTTTGAGTCCTCTCTATTGACTCTGACATCCTGCTGTTAACAGTTTCATGGTATTGCTTTGTTTGCTTTAAACAAACCTCACAGGGTGGTAGAATATGTCTGCGGTGCAGAGGTCCTTGGATCGCCTCTCTGTTGTCTTTGTTGACAGCAATGAAGGTGGTGAAAGAACTGCTCACTCCTGATTGGACACTGAGCTGCACCACCTTCTCCTTCACTCCTCCATCTTGCTGTCCTCTGAGCTCTCTCTCCTTCATCTCCAGGGAACGAATCAGAGTGCAAGCACCCAACCTGTGGACTGTTAATCTGCAGACAAGGAAGAAAACATTTACAGTTCTAATGTTTCCTATTTTTGCTACATTAGTACATCACTGACTTTTCTGTTTTTCTGTGCTGAGGGTGCATTCTTTTTATATTAGAATTAGTAGAGTTACAGAGGGTATATAGAGTGTGAACATAAAATAAGAGCTTGATTAGGCTGTAGAAACGGATGAAAATCCAGTAAAGTGAAGAGTGTGTGTGTGTGTGTGTGTGTCTGGCAGGAAGTGAAGCAGGAAGTCTGAATATAGCTTGTGAGCTTGTGAGAGACGTTTCAAAAGGAAAACAGAGGAATTAGAGAGTGAAAGTGCTAAGAAATAGTAATGAAAATGATATTAAATAAATGTCTTAGTGTGTTAATACAGGTGCCCATGGACTTGGCTCAACCTCAGATGAGTACAGCGGCAAAATGATAGATTAACATAATTGGAACGACAAACAGGCCAGGCTTTGGCTGAAATTTTACAGCTTCACCTCTCATCCTGCCCTTATCCTGAGAAGAAGCTTAAAGGACAGTCAATCTCCTGATGAAGACAGAAAACAGACAGAACAACACCGTAGATTTGAAGAATTAACAGCAGGCAGAAGACAGTACAACTGACCTAAAACACTGAAGGGTCCAGCAGCATGTATGTTAATGGAACATGTGCTCTGAATTACAAGCTGGAAAGAGTACCAGTGACATGACTGTGTGAAAGCACTGCATTGGACTGTCTGAGTTCATATTTGCCATGCTGGGAGTTAACCGCCAAGAAAAGACTGAAAAGATGAAGAGAGAATGAACAGAGAAGAAGAAACGGCTGATTTGGGCCTGTGTTTGATTTGGGAGGCCACACAGGAAGCTGTGAGAAGAGGGGACGAGGACCGGTGAGAGGTGAAGGCTGGACGTGTTCAAGTGAAAGTATAGGAAAATTGGGTTGAAAATTGAGGCTGAACTTGTGGGGTTTAGAAATGTCCAGAGCATCGCAACAGAAAGGTGAATTTAAAAAAAGAGAGAGAGCGGGATGAAGAAATAAATAAACTAATAATACATAAATGAATAGAAAAATCTTTTGTATATGGCGCGGTGCTGTGGGCACCTAAGTCTTTGATAGTGTAGAATTTTCAAGTCAATACCATGGTTGCATCTACTGAAAATCTCTGTGAAGCTTAAATCTCAATGACCTTGACTTCAAGGTCAGAGGTCAACTTTTCTGAAAATCAGAGGAGTTTCACATTCATAACACAGGTATGTCTACTAGGAGGCTGAAGGGTAGCTCTATATATTTATAAACAATCAAAAACAACAATTATTACGCAATTTATTTCCAATTTGTATGGAATTTATTTCTGTAAAGGTGGTGTTTTAGGTCTGATTGAAGGACTGATGTGATGGTAAGGTGTCCACTGCTGCGCTTTGAAGATTGGTAGGCTTTTTTTTTAAAATTTTCACAAGAATTGCTACTTCCCCTAGAGTTTTGGCCACTCCAACAATCAGAAGATTTCCCTATGAGCAAGCATTTAGCGACAGTGGGAAGGAAAAACTCCCTTTAAAAAGGAAGAAACCTTCAACAGAGCCAGGCTCAGGAAGGGACAGCCCTCTGCCACGACTGGTTGGGGTGGGGGGAGTGAAAATTTAAAAAAAAGAAGCCAAAGTGATCATTTTTGGAGCAGCTTAATTAATTTTTGCATTGTAATTTGCTGTTAATGTCATTTTCCAACCCCAGTTTGTATTTTTATCACTTTTGTCCAGGGTGGAAGATGCCATGCTGGAGACTGATTCAGTATGGTCTTTCAATGTTGATACATGGGAACCTTTTAGAGAGGCCAGGGCTGAAAAAGGGATGCCGGAGAACCTGAGAGGGTGTTATCCGCTGGTGTGCATCCAAGGCCAACATCTGTTTAATTAGGCTGACAAATAAGCGTTGGCCAGCTTCTGGTCCTCGTCTAAACATCATTAGCTGTTCAAGGTCATCCAGACGTGTAAGTATTATGTATCTTGTTTCCAGGGATTCATGTCCTGTCCCTGGAACAGAGTCTTTATATTGTTCTTCCGTCTTAAATGTCCAGCGCTGTTGCTTGTATTTGTCTCCAATGAAATAGTTTTCAGTGTACACGCCAGAGTCTAGCACATGATCTGGTGGCTGACCCTGAGTCTCTATGATGAATTTCAGATAATCATAGTCATTCTCCGAAGGGTAGAGTGGCACCCCTGTAGCAAGCTCCACAGCCACCAGCCCCAGAGACCACATGTCACTTGCTTCATTGTAAGGAAGGCCAAGCATAACCTCAGGTGCACAGTAACCAACTGTCCCCACAAAGTCACCAGGTATCACTGCAGACGCAGGACATGCGAGGCCAAAGTCTATAAGTTTGACTTTGATAGGAGACTCATGGCGGTTTACAACCATGATGTTTCCAGGTTTGAGGTCAGCGTGCACTATTCCCACAGAACTCAGGTGGGACAGAGCATTTGTGATTTGACCTAAAATTGGCCTGACTTCGCTTATGGGGAGACCCTGTTTATTCCGGTCCCCTATGTAGTCCCACAGGCATTGATCAAGGAGTTCAAATTTCAGGCAAACCCGCTGTCCGTCGTGGAAAAAGCCGTTCCATTGAACAATGTTGGCGGCATCTGGATCCAACCTTCGCAGCTGCTCCAAGATGAAAATTTCCACATGTGCCTGTTGCAGAATATCAGGGTCGCTCTTGTTGACTTTAATGGCAACAGCTTGGTTGGTTGTTGTGTCGCGACATTTGGCTACAATACCAAAGCCCCCTTCTCCGAGGAAAGCCTCTACCTTGTAGTGCTTTCCCAAAATGCTCCCTTTAACTAATTCAAGCTCATCTGAGCTGAATGATGGACTGGCTGATGTGTGGACGAATACTTGCTGAGAAAATTCAACCGAGTTTTGAAAACTGCAGTTGATTTTCTGTGATCTCTTGCTTTCCAAGTTTGAAGGGTGCTGAAAGACCACAGGGTTTTGTGATATTTCAGCACTCATGTCAATGCACAGGGAACTCTTAGGGCTGAAAAAGGGATGCCGGAGAACCTCCGAGGGTGTTATCCGCTGGTGTGCATCCAAGGCCAACATCTGTTTAATTAAGCTGACAAATAAGCGTTGGCCAGCTTCTGGTCCTCGTCTAAACATTATTATTTGTTCAAGGTCATCCAGACGCGTCAGTTTTATGCATCTTGTCTCCAGGGACTCATATCCTGTCTCATACTGAAATTGTAGGTCAGTCTTAAATGTCCAGCGCTGTTGCTTGTCTTTGTCTTCAATGAAATAGTCTTCAGTGTAGACGCCAGAGTCTAGAACATGATCTGGTGGCTGACCCTGAGTCTCTATGATGAATTTCAAAACATCATAGTCTTCATTTCCAGGGTAGAGTGGCAGTCCTGTAGCAAGCTCCACAGCTACCAGCCCCAGAGACCACATGTCAATTGCTTCATTGTAAGGAAGGCCAAGCATAACCTCAGGTGCACAATAACCAACCGTCCCCACACGGTCACCAGGCATCACTGCAGACGCAGGACATGCGAGGCCAAAGTCTATAAGTTTGACTTTGATGGGAGACTCATGGCGGTTTACAACCATGATGTTTCCAGGTTTGAGGTCAGCGTGCACCATTCCCACAGAACCCAGGTGGGACAGAGCATTTGTCAGTTGACCTAAAATTGGCCTGACTTCGCTTATGGGGAGACAGTGGTTTTTCCGGTCCCATATGTAGTCCCTCAGGCATTGATCAAGGAGTTCAAATTTCAGGCAAACCCGCTCTCCGTCGTGAAAAAAGCCGTTCCATTGAACAATGTTGGCGGCATCTGAATCCAACCTTCGCAGCTGCTCCAGGATGAAAATTTCCAATTTCGCCTGTTGCAGAATATCAGGGCGGCTCTTGTTCACTTTAATAGCCACAGCTCGGTTAGTCATGGTATCACGACATTTGGCTACAATACCAAAGCCCCCTTCTCCAAGGAAAGCCTCTACCTTGTAGTGCTTTCCCAAAATGCTCCCTTTAACTAATCCAAGCTCATTTGAGCTGAAGGATGGGTGAGCTGACATGGTGAAATGTGTCGGCTTGGTCGGTGAATTGCTAAGTAAAATTCTCTCAAAACTCTCCAAAAAGGGTTTGCTTGCTGTCAGGTCAAGGTCCGTTGAGCATTAAAGTTTAACAGAGCAAAGCTCCTACTTAAGGGTTTTTTCTCTCAGCAAGATGATGACATAACAAAGGATCTATGTCATCATCTTGTGATGTCACAAGATGTCACCTTTTTTCACAAGATGCATTCCATTTGGATCAAAGGCATTCTATTTTTTCAGTTGAAACACTAAAAAAAAACAATGTTTCAACAGGCCAGGCTGCATTTTCTGCTGCGACATCTCAACAGGAGATAATAAGATAAAGACAAGGAAGACTGGTGATCTATCCATATCAGCAACATCGGCAGGTTTCTAGTGCAGGAAGTAATAAATTCAGCCCTCGTGTTTGCACTACAGGTTGCTTTCATGAGTATTTCTGTTTTTGTGGTGGGGGAATTTTTCCTCGTTCCAACGATGTAAACAAAAACATTAATTGTGCTTTCCGCAATGACTAGTAATCATTTTGTCCTACTGTTCATTTACAGAACAGGAAAGGTTTTGTTTGGTTATGATTGTTTTGCAAGAAATGCTTCAATCACAGTGGGGTAGTCTTGATTAAAATGTTATATGAGAACTGTGGCACCATGTGTGACCAGATATTGGCATGTAGTCGTCGCCAGACTGTCATCAAAAGTGTGAAGTTTGGGACAGACTGGACAAAATACATTTTTAGAGATGAAAATCTTATGTCCAGTGATAAATGATCAAAATTCCACCACAAACATGGCTTTGACGAAGATGTCCCTTTCTGAAGTAACCCCAAAAAGTTCCTGAAGTAACCAAATGGAATTTAACCAGTGACCTCTCACTTTGCAGGCGAATGTGTAAACCAGCGATGCCTGGAAAACACTAAAACTGTGCCAAAATGTCATTTTACATTCAAAATGGCGGACTTCCAGACTTCCTCTTTGGATTGGGTTCACTGAATCTGTGTGTAATAAATGTCATACACGTATTTCAAGCTGTAAATAAGTTGTTAGAAGTTCTTTAAAATTTCTTAAGTGGTGCTGTAGATCCATTTCCGCAGTGCCAGTCACTTTTTTAAAAAAGTACATTTTGACCTGATGTGAAGAATGCAAAAAATGTCATTAGTTTGGAAGCATGTTTGGTATATGATATACTTGCCTGACTAATAATAATTTATTATTACTATTACTACTGTTGTTGTTGTTGTACAATGGAGCCTTTCCCCTGTGAATGACCAGCTCCCAGCTAAAATGTGTATTTTGTGCCATTTATAAGGTCAGTGCTTTATCATACCTTAAACTGTGCAGGGTAAAAGCCTCAGTTGCTGGGAAAAGCACAGGTGTATTAGAGTTTTTCTGAATTGCTAAAACACTAAACCCCATTGTAAAAACTAAACTGTCAACTATGAAAACTCTTTCATCAAATCAGTCCCACTGTTGCCAAAATCTTAAACACTATTCAAAGCTCAGTCTCCCATTTAGCAAAACTCTAAACACAAAACACACTTAGCAGTGTGGTGCACCTGTTGTCGTGTGAAGGCTGTGTGCAGTAGTGATGTCTCCTGTGTGTCGAAGCTTTGAAGCGTGTGTCGGGTAATCTCGTGGTAGTTTTGTAAAGCGCGTATCGAGGCTTGCTTTGATTACGTATGCAGTGATGTTCGAGGCCTCGCGGGCAGTCCGTACCACGTGACTGATTCAGGAACTGGCTCGCCGGTTTGCACCAGATTCTAAATAAATTGGGCAGCAAAACACAGCTGATTCCCCGTCACATTGTGTTGTGGAATTGGATTACGTCCCAGTTACATACTTACTTGAACATTTCTCCTTCGATGGAACCAGCAAGGAAGAGAATATTTGTCTGACAACATTTAATCTCATCTCTCCTAATAAAGTATGCACACAGTAATAAATATCACAAATGATAAGTACCATAATATAAATCAACAACACCACAGATCTTATAATCTGATTTCTGTCTTTTAGTTTATTACAGTTTTTTCTGAATGCCTAAGCACATTTTTTGTAACTATTGGCTAATTTTGCAAAACTCTTCACACAAATAAGAAAACCTGTCACCCAATAATCAAAACATTGTAGTTCTCTTGCAAAAGCAAACACAGCTAGATTAACTCTTCACACCTTCGTAAAAATGGTGTTTCCGTATCAAACAGTACACACAAGCCATCATCTACTAAGCACACAATGCGCCAACTGCACACTGATGGTATGAATACAAAACACATCTGGCTTTTGCTTTCTCTGTGCACAAGGTAGGCTATGTCAGTTTGAGCTCATACTTCTGTCATAGATCCATAAGCATAGAGGGATCCAAACTTCAAGTACTGGTGTACTTGAAACACATCAAAACAAACACAAGTGTTCATTTCCAAGTATAGGATTATTTGCAATCGCCATAATGACTATATGGGTTACTTGGTCTGCAGTGAACATGCTTCCTCTGCCCCCAGCATCTGGTCATCTAGCAATTCTGTAAAGTAACAATTTCAGTATTTTTACATCAATGGTATTGGTGTGTTTCTCATTGGCATATGGCAGTGCTACAAATCTTTGTGCGAAGTGACTGTACTAACCGATTCTCATTTCAAGATGTCCTTATGGTACTTGCTACAGTGTAGCGGCTCGAGTTAGGCTGGACCCGTTGGCCAGCTACCCTCAGGGTCATTCCACGGTTGATTACATGGTTGATTACATGGTCCACTATTGTCATCAGCAATTCTATTTCTTACTCTTCCTACCCTTCCTCTCCCCCCTCCTCATCTTCCTCTCCCCCCTCCTCGTCTTCCTCTTGCTCCTCCTTGTCCTTGTCGTCCTCTTCATCCTACTTCTTCACCTCCACGTCCTCTTCCTCGGCCTCCTCTACTTCTCACTCTTTCTGCTCCCTCCATTGTACTCCGCACACACAGCTTACCTGTATTATAGTGCTTAGGCTGATTGCAAAGTGAACTAATTATCTAAAAAAGTTTTCACATGTGAAAGTGTGCCAGACAGTTGGCAAATTAGTGTTAATGATAGCCATACATGTGTATACTTTTGCTAGGAGTGTGTTGGAAATTTGGTAATTGAGTGTTGTGCAGTGAATTGTGCCTACCGTTTTGCAAAGTGTGTGTTACAAAATTGCAAACTGCAAAGCAGTTTATGTGCTTTTAGTTTTGCAAACTCAGTGAGTGGTTTTGCTATAAGTCTGAATAGTTTTAGAGATTGTGCTACAGGAATCACAGTTAGGGTTTAAGCATTCAGAAAAAACTGTAGTTTTTGAACGCTCAAAATAAGCGTCACACTTGCGGAAGCCGATATACCCGCCGAAACGCCGTGCATTTATCGAGACTTTCAACCCCAGGTAGGCTAATTATCAATCTTCGGATCCACATTATGTCAGCAGCTCCATCGTGAACTATGTTAAAAACAAACACCGCTCACGCCTCACAGATGACAGCTTACAGTCCTGCGTAAAGATGAAAGTGACTTCATACAGCTCCGATTTGCAGACGCTGTGCGCAGAGATTCAGGAGCAGAAGTCCCATTGTAAACATATCACGGCAGACCCAACGATGTTTCCATGAACACGCTTTACAGCTTCTCTTTATTGACCACTTTTCACACACGGTTGCTGTATGCATACAGCCGGTGTTAAAGCTCACAGCCCGACACATACCAACACAACAGCATAGAGAGCACAGACGTTAAGGCGCCGAGGCGTGATCGCGGGTGCCGCTCAGGTGCGTCCGCCTCCCCTGCAGCGGCGCTGCAGACCACGCCCCGCCACACACATTAACCAGGTAAAATACATATTGTCAGGGTTCCTGGGTCGGTGACCCAGTGTTTTCAGTTTTGTTCATGTTCATATATATATATATAGCATATAGTAAACAATGAATCTGTAAACGACAGCTGTTGACATTTTTTAAAAATGAATGAAAAAGCATATTTAAATAATCAACATACATGATTTAAATATAAACACACACGTGACAAGAGACAGAACGTGTAGAAGATATATGCAGAAAGAGCTTTCAGTGGTCAGCTGATAACATGATATCTAAAAAATACATAGCTCATTTTCCTGTCTGTTAGTTGGACATGCTAACCTGTTAACAAGCTCCTATATTCACCCATACAGTTTGTAGATCATTTTGCTAAAATAGGTAAAATCTCCACTCTTTCAGGGCACTAATAGGCTAAAGGCATATTACAAAAGGTCATTCATGTATTCACAGATTCTCTGTAGTTATTCTGCTGCTCATTCACCTGTAAAAACCACACCAATCATTATTTCAACAGCCTTTTTATTTTGGAACAAAAGCATTTGACGATATGACTTACAGGACGTTACCAAATTCATGAAGCTATATTTGTGAGTTTATTTATCAATATCAGTTTAATGTAAACAGACTGATGTAGTAATAGACAGTAAAATGTTGGTGCGTGTGTAATATATGAGCGTTTATGTTTCTCTACATGGGTAAAAGTACTCCATGTCGCCCTCTGGTGGTAGCAACCAACTATGAAAAGAATGGATGTTGGATCTTAACTAAATGATAAAAAGTTTTATTACTTTGTATTACTTTCTTTAGTTTGGTAAAATTTACAGTTTTAATCCCGTAAGAAAATAAATCACTATCATAGAGAGGGATATTAGTAATTCGTTTGTTAATAACACTTTGTTTGTGTTTGCTAATGTTTCGACAGGAAAATGGTTTTCTACAAAGTTGTTTCATGTACAGAGTAACACACACACACACACACACACACACACACACACACACACACACACACACACACACACACACACACACGTATGACTTTGCCGGTTTCAGCTGAAACAATTTCAGTGTTTCAAACCATGTTCCAGGATTTTTCCTTCACCATTTATGAGGTTTCAAGAAGAAGATAAATGACAGATATGAATGTTTGAAAAAGTTATAGATGAAAAGATGAAAAATACTCAAAGGATAAATTCAATTGGTTTATTGTTTTATGAATAAGTTGAAAAAGAAAAAGTTAAACAAGTAAATAATGAAACAAGGTAAAATGAAGTAAGAACAAAACGTCAACAAGTAAATAATGAAACAAGGTAAAATGAAGTAAGAACAAAACGTCAACAAGTAAATAATGAAACAAGGTAAAATGAAGTAAGAACAAAACGTTAACAAGTAAATAATGAAACAAGGTAAAATGAAGTAAGAACAAAACGTTAAGTAAATAATGAAACAAGGTAGAGGAGAGAAAACCCCAACAATCCCCTCTGAGCACGCACTAGGCGACAGTGGGGAGGAAAAACTGCCTTTAAACGGGCAGAAACCTCCGGCAGAACCAGGCTCAGGAGGGGACAGTCAACTGCCGGGACTGGTTGGGGAGGTGAACAGAGGTGGAGCAAGACGAGGCTACACCTGCTGAGGAAGCAGTAGAGTTCCTCCTCCAGGGCCAGCGGAAGCGTTTGTTCTTCTTTTTCATGCAGTTTTCTACAAGAGCTTTTTTTTCCAGGATGAGGGTTCTCAACTCATCGATGGTTTCTTTGTTTTGTTTCTCAAGCTTCTTGCACGTTTTCTCCACCTCTTCCAACGTTGCTTGTTTTTCTTCAAGCTTTTCCCTGAGCTCTTTGGATGTTTCCTCCTGCATTATCTTGTCCTTGTGCATGTCTGCGTTTCTTTGTTGTACTTCTTTGTACATGTCTTGTAGCTCCTCATTTCTTTTGTGGATATCTTGGAGCGTACGCTGCAGGTCGTCATGTATGTTGTCTTGTTCTTGCTTTTGCGCCTGCATTTCAGTGTGTTTGCGCTTCAAGTTGTTGTATTCCAACAATATCCCCTTAGTGAGCTCGGAGTTGTTTCTCGCCATTTGCTCCATCCTTTTCTGCATGTGCGAGCATTGTTTGTCCAGTTTTTCTTTTTCCCCTTCTAGTTGCTTTTTCTCGTGAAGAAGGTCTTTATTTTGGCGCAGAGTATCATCCACCTTCTCTTTCAGCATTCTGTATTTTTCCTCCGTGACTTTGAGTTTGTGCTCCATGTCTCTTTGCTTTTTCTCCTGTTCTTCCTTCTGTTGGAGGATTTCTTCATTTTTTTTCACAGCTTCATCGAAGTTTGTTTGGAGCAGCCGATTCATTTGGTCCATATATTGGAGATCCCATTCTGTCTTCTCAACAGTAGCTTTGCTGTCTTTAAGCTGGTTGGACATCTCCTTTAGTTCCACGCTCTTTTGCTTGTTTTCCTTAATTAGGAAGACAATCTGCTCTCGGGCTTGTCCAAACTTGATTCCCCAACCCTCATTAATAATATTTATGTCGGGCTGGCGTTTTTGTCTTTCTTCCAGGTTCTTATTTTGCGCTTCCATCTGTCTACACTTCTCCTCCAGTTGAAGTTTCTCTTCTTCAATCTGTTGAATTTTATTCTGGAGATGGTAGTTTTCCTTCTTACTGTCATGTAATGCCCTTTGGACGGCTAAGAGGTCATTTGGGGAAATTGGCCGGCCACGACAGGAAGGAGAAGCGGCGTAATCTTTTTGCCTTGGTTGGTGTCTTGTTGGATACATGTTGAAGGTTGTACACGACAACTCTGAAAAGGTTTCCAAAAGTTTCTGTGGTGAACGTGTGAAGGCTGCAAACACAAATGCTGCGAAGACACGAACTAAAAAACTGCTGTGTGTCACCCCTGTTTAAGGAAAAACTTCAAAGGATCGTGTAGTGACATCATAACTCCGTGAGCCAATGAGATTGTCATGTGACATTTTGGAATGGGGATATTTTTTTTTAAACCGTTTTCAAATTTAACTTAATATTTGACTGTTTCTTAACTGACCTGTTTAGCTGATTAAGAAATGAATTGA
This sequence comes from Maylandia zebra, assembly GCF_041146795.1. Taxonomy (NCBI): domain Eukaryota; kingdom Metazoa; phylum Chordata; class Actinopteri; order Cichliformes; family Cichlidae; genus Maylandia; species Maylandia zebra. The sequence continues at coordinate 7,968,231 of NC_135178.1, read as the reverse complement.
AACGAGCATCACTAACGTTATATAACAGACAACAGAAAAAAAACAGTTTTTTTTCTAAGTAATAGAGGTATAATACATTTTTTAAATTTTTTTTTAAATTATCCTACTTTTTATAAGAGGGAACATTATTTAAAGAATATGTATTTAATTGGAAAACTCTCTATTCGTCTAAAGGCTATAACAAGAAAGGTGAGCTTCCTGCTCAAAAATGAAATGACCAAAATAAATGGAGCATTTCTCTGCAATTACAAACTCTGTGTAAACAATCTTGGTTTCAAAATAAGGCTAATGCTGGTGAGATGTCATCACAGGTGTAAATATTACTGCAGATGTTACTATGTCAAAGTTCCACAACTGTCTTATGTTTATTTATGTAGGCAAGACCTACTTTTCACTTTTTTGCTTTGCTATATGTTCTTGAGTGTATTAGTTTGCCAGCAGCACGAACATGTACTAGTGTCAATAATAATAGTACGGTGGATTAGAAAACCTGCTCACAAGTTGAATAAACACCCAGGATTGTTTCATCATTTTCATTCAAAACCAATATTTGAGTCAAAATGAGAAAGTTGTTTGTGCTGTCTGATGAAGAAGAAGCAAAATAAAGTGCAGTTTTGATGTAGATGATGTTGTATACAAACTAGAAGAGGAAGATAGTAGGATCTCTGTATCATGCTTTGTCACTTTGTACCATGTAATTCTTTCTATTTCCACCAGGGGGTGTTTTCAGAGGTGGTAGGTGGTAAAAGAAGAGGTCAGCAGGAAGATGGCGAAGAGTGACCAAAGACCAAGAAAAAGAGGCAGTCAGGGAAAGATGAAGAGTATTATATCCCTTACAGACCTAAAGACTTTGACTCTGAGAGAGGGTGAGGCATTAAACTGTTGCATCTGTTTCTTTAAAAAATGTGAATGGCTTTGTGTTTTATGCTGTTTTGTCCTGTGTTATGCGTCGACAGGTTGAGTCTCGGTGGAGAGGGCAGTGCTTTTGAACAGCAGGCCTCTTCAGCTGTCCTTGATCTCATGGGAGATGAAGGCGATCGCCTTAACCAGCAGAAGAAAATGATGAAATGGTACAAATTTCCCTATGTTTGACTCAGTATCCACCAAATGGTCATTTCAAACTATAATTTAAAGTCTTTTTTCCCCCTTCTTTTTTTAGGGACCGTAAGAGGAAGCGTTTTGTGAGAGAAACGGGAAAAGAAGACCAGAAGAAGAAGATCAAAACAGACAGCGGTCAGGTTATCAGTAACAAGAAGAACAGGAAGAACTTGTATCCTTCCAACAAAAAGCTTCTCTGTGTGCTGCTCTCAATGACCCTCTTCTCTACTCCTATGACAATATTAAGCTGTACTGTGAAGATGTTGTATCACTTGACAACATGTCAGTTATGAGGAGTGAAGGAAAAAATACAAGATTGATGATACAGGATCTGGATCAGATGGAGAAACAGGCGGAGGAGGCAGGAAGCCAGCAAGAGGTAGGAAGGCATCAAAATGAATAGCACAAACATGTTAAATATAGAACATCAGCCACCATGTTTTAACTCAACTCTAAAGGTAAATACTTCAAGTCCCTCTTCCAGCCTTGCGAGCTATAACCTCCAACCTCTTTGTTGTGTCGTGCCTCTCCCAGGTCGTGGCCGTGGCCGACGAGGTCCAAACGTACAGAGCTCCGGTGACCACAAAGCACGCTCGGAGCTGAAAACAAAGGATCAGATCATGAAGCAGCGCAAGAAAAAGCAGAAGCACCAGTTCCTGCAGGGCGGGGGGATGAGGAAGCTCCGCTCCAAGAACAAAAAGTGGCTCGGAGAAGTTAAAAAGTCAGGTTTTGGAAGGGGTGGCCATAAGAAAGGCAAGCTGAGGAAGAAACTGGGAGGAGGACAGAGGGTTGATGGTGTGGAGGACATCAGGAGGAACTGGGTGATAAGCGTCAGAATCATCTGAGAACATCACCAAAGATTTTCCTGGCGCTTTGTGTGACTGTAGATTAAGGAGAAAATCATTTGTGAATCTTTACACTGCAGAAATGCACGTCACTTCTTCCTTGATGGCCTGCTGAACTCTGCGTTTGCCACAGAGTTATGTTTAATTATGATCCACTAACCTGGATTTACTACTTGTAAGCATGTTGGCAGTCTAATAAAAGTGTTTTGGAGTACTGAAATATGTCTTATCAAAATGGTAAAATACAGATATTAAATATTGTGTGCTTAATTTGCAGTTAGTTTCAAAAATCGTCTCGCCCATCTTTTCTTAAAATAAGAGGTGCTCTATAAAAATGACATTAAATTCTGTAAACGTGCTCTATTTGCAATTATTTATCATTACTGTTGTCCAAGTGGTCTCATTTCAAAGTTGAAAGCGAGCATCGGAACGGGCAAGAAAGGCGACTTTTAATTGACTTTGAATGTGTTGTGGTTACTGATATCAGATGGGCTGGGTTGAGAAACTGGCTTAGAATTCCTCTTGCCTTCAGCATGGCCACGCCCCTCTGACTTCTGCAATCAACAAGGCATTTTTACCCAGGGAAATGTTTATTTCGCTTTTCAGTTTGGACTGTTCTCTGTAAATTCCTGAGAAAATTTGAGAAGATCAGGAGTGTCTGAAAAACGTAAAACAGCCCATCTGTCACCAACAGCAATGCTGCCTTCAAAGTCACTTAAATCACCCTTTTTTTTCTGGCATGTGATTGGCTGATTAGATATTTGCATTCACAAGCAGCTGAATAGGTTAGTGCAGGGGTCAGCAACCTGCGGCTCTTTAGTCCTTTTAGTGCGGCTCTGCGTGGTTTGGGAAAATAAATTATTTTTTTAAGTAATTAGCTGAAGTGTATTTTATTTATGTTAGTTCTTTTTTAACTTGTAGTTCTAAATTGGAAGATTACTGTGATATTGAAATGAAATATAAATATAAAATTATATTCTATTAGTTTTTGAACGCTCAAAATAAGCGTCACACTTGCGGAAGCCGATATACCCGCCGAAACGCCGTGCATTTATCGAGACTTTCAACCCCAGGTAGGCTAATTATCAATCTTCGGATCCACATTATGTCAGCAGCTCCACCGTGAACTATGTTAAAAACAAACACCGCTCACGCCTCACAGATGACAGCTTACAGTCCTGCATAAAGATGAAAGTGACTTCATACAGCTCCGATTTGCAGACGCTGTGCGCAGAGATTCAGGAGCAGAAGTCCCATTGTAAACATATCACGGCAGACCCAACGATGTTTCCATGAACACGCTTTACAGCTTCTCTTTATTGACCACTTTTCACACACGGTTGCTGTATGCATACAGCCGGTGTTAAAGCTCACAGCCCGACACATACCAACACAACAGCATAGAGAGCACAGACGTTAAGGCGCCGAGGCGTGATCGCGGGTGCCGCTCAGGTGCGTCCGCCTCCCCTGCAGCGGCGCTGCAGACCACGCCCCGCCACACACATTAACCAGGTAAAATACATATTGTCAGGGTTCCTGGGTCGGTGACCCAGTGTTTTCAGTTTTGTTCATGTTCATATATATATATATATATATAGCATATAGTAAACAATGAATCTGTAAACGACAGCTGTTGACATTTTTTAAAAATGAATGAAAAAGCATATTTAAATAATCAACATACATGATTTAAATATAAACACACACGTGACAAGAGACAGAACGTGTAGAAGATATATGCAGAAAGAGCTTTCAGTGGTCAGCTGATAACATGATATCTAAAAAATACATAGCTCATTTTCCTGTCTGTTAGTTGGACATGCTAACCTGTTAACAAGCTCCTATATTCACCCATACAGTTTGTAGATCATTTTGCTAAAATAGGTAAAATCTCCACTCTTTCAGGGCACTAATAGGCTAAAGGCATATTACAAAAGGTCATTCATGTATTCACAGATTCTCTGTAGTTATTCTGCTGCTCATTCACCTGTAAAAACCACACCAATCATTATTTCAACAGCCTTTTTATTTTGGAACAAAAGCATTTGACGATATGACTTACAGGACGTTACCAAATTCATGAAGCTATATTTGTGAGTTTATTTATCAATATCAGTTTAATGTAAACAGACTGATGTAGTAATAGACAGTAAAATGTTGGTGCGTGTGTAATATATGAGCGTTTATGTTTCTCTACATGGGTAAAAGTACTCCATGTCGCCCTCTGGTGGTAGCAACCAACTATGAAAAGAATGGATGTTGGATCTTAACTAAATGATAAAAAGTTTTATTACTTTGTATTACTTTCTTTAGTTTGGTAAAATTTACAGTTTTAATCCCGTAAAAAAATAAATCACTATCATAGAGAGGGATATTAGTAATTCGTTTGTTAATAACACTTTGTTTGTGTTTGCTAATGTTTCGACAGGAAAATGGTTTTCTACAAAGTTGTTTCATGTACAGAGTAACACACACACACACACACACACACACACACACACACACACACACACACACACACGTATGACTTTGCCGGTTTCAGCTGAAACAATTTCAGTGTTTCAAACCATGTTCCAGGATTTTTCCTTCAGCATTTATGAGGTTTCAAGAAGAAGATAAACGACAGATATGAATGTTTGAAAAAGTTATAGATGAAAAGATGAAAAATACTCAAAGGATAAATTCAATTGGTTTATTTTTTTATGAATAAGTTGAAAAAGAAAAAGTTAAACAAGTAAATAATGAAACAAGGTAAAATGAAGTAAGAACAAAACGTCAACAAGTAAATAATGAAACAAGGTAAAATGAAGTAAGAACAAAACGTTAACAAGTAAATAATGAAACAAGGTAAAATGAAGTAAGAACAAAACGTTAACAAGTAAATAATGAAACAAGGTAAAATGAAGTAAGAACAAAACGTTAACAAGTAAATAATGAAACAAGGTAAAATGAAGTAAGAACAAAACGTTAACAAGTAAATAATGAAACAAGGTAAAATGAAGTAAGAACAAAAAGTTAAGTAAATAATGAAACAAGGTAAAATGAAGTAAGAACAAAACGTTAAGTAAATAATGAAACAAGGTAGAGGAGAGAAAACCCCAACAATCCCCTCTGAGCACGCACTAGGCGACAGTGGGGAGGAAAAACTGCCTTTAAACGGGCAGAAACCTCCGGCAGAACCAGGCTCAGGAGGGGACAGTCAACTGCCGGGACTGGTTGGGGAGGTGAACAGAGGTGGAGCAAGACGAGGCTACACCTGCTGAGGAAGCAGTAGAGTTCCTCCTCCAGGGCCAGCGGAAGCGTTTGTTCTTCTTTTTCATGCAGTTTTCTACAAGAGCTTTTTTTTCCAGGATGAGGGTTCTCAACTCATCGATGGTTTCTTTGTTTTGTTTCTCAAGCTTCTTGCACGTTTTCTCCACCTCTTCCAACGTTGCTTGTTTTTCTTCAAGCTTTTCCCTGAGCTCTTTGGATGTTTCCTCCTGCATTATCTTGTCCTTGTGCATGTCTGCGTTTCTTTGTTGTACTTCTTTGTACATGTCTTGTAGCTCCTCATTTCTTTTGTGGATATCTTGGAGCGTACGCTGCAGGTCGTCATGTATGTTGTCTTGTTCTTGCTTTTGCGCCTGCATTTCAGTGTGTTTGCGCTTCAAGTTGTTGTATTCCAACAATATCCCCTTAGTGAGCTCGGAGTTGTTTCTCGCCATTTGCTCCATCCTTTTCTGCATGTGCGAGCATTGTTTGTCCAGTTTTTCTTTTTCCCCTTCTAGTTGCTTTTTCTCGTGAAGAAGGTCTTTATTTTGGCGCAGAGTATCATCCACCTTCTCTTTCAGCATTCTGTATTTTTCCTCCGTGACTTTGAGTTTGTGCTCCATGTCTCTTTGCTTTTTCTCCTGTTCTTCCTTCTGTTGGAGGATTTCTTCATTTTTTTTCACAGCTTCATCGAAGTTTGTTTGGAGCAGCCGATTCATTTGGTCCATATATTGGAGATCCCATTCTGTCTTCTCAACAGTAGCTTTGCTGTCTTTAAGCTGGTTGGACATCTCCTTTAGTTCCACGCTCTTTTGCTTGTTTTCCTTAATTAGGAAGACAACCTGCTCTCGGGCTTGTCCAAACTTGATTCCCCAACCCTCATTAATAATATTTATGTCGGGCTGGCGTTTTTGTCTTTCTTCCAGGTTCTTATTTTGCGCTTCCATCTGTCTACACTTCTCCTCCAGTTGAAGTTTCTCTTCTTCAATCTGTTGAATTTTATTCTGGAGATGGTAGTTTTCCTTCTTACTGTCATGTAATGCCCTTTGGACGGCTAAGAGGTCATTTGGGGAAATTGGCCGGCCACGACAGGAAGGAGAAGCGGCGTAATCTTTTTGCCTTGGTTGGTGTCTTGTTGGATACATGTTGAAGGTTGTACACGACAACTCTGAAAAGGTTTCCAAAAGTTTCTGTGGTGAACGTGTGAAGGCTGCAAACACAAATGCTGCGAAGACACGAACTAAAAAACTGCTGTGTGTCACCCCTGTTTAAGGAAAAACTTCAAAGGATCGTGTAGTGACATCATAACTCCGTGAGCCAATGAGATTGTCATGTGACATTTTGGAATGGGGATATTTTTTTTTAAACCGTTTTCAAATTTAACTTAATATTTGACTGTTTCTTAACTGACCTGTTTAGCTGATTAAGAAATGAATTGAAACGAGCATCACTAACGTTATATAACAGACAACAGAAAAAAAACAGTTTTTTTTCTAAGTAATAGAGGTATAATACATTTTTTAAATTTTTTTTTAAATTATCCTACTTTTTATAAGAGGGAACATTATTTAAAGAATATGTATTTAATTGGAAAACTCTCTATTCGTCTAAAGGCTATAACAAGAAAGGTGAGCTTCCTGCTCAAAAATGAAATGACCAAAATAAATGGAGCATTTCTCTGCAATTACAAACTCTGTGTAAACAATCTTGGTTTCAAAATAAGGCTAATGCTGGTGAGATGTCATCACAGGTGTAAATATTACTGCAGATGTTACTATGTCAAAGTTTCACAACTGTCTTATGTTTATTTATGTAGGCAAGACCTACTTTTCACTTTTTTGCTTTGCTATATGTTCTTGAGTGTATTAGTTTGCCAGCAGCACGAACATGTACTAGTGTCAATAATAATAGTACGGTGGATTAGAAAACCTGCTCACAAGTTGAATAAACATCCAGGATTGTTTCATCATTTTCATTCAAAACCAATATTTGAGTCAAAATGAGAAAGTTGTTTGTGCTGTCTGATGAAGAAGAAGCAAAATAAAGTGCAGTTTTGATGTAGATGATGTTGTATACAAACTAGAAGAGGAAGATAGTAGGATCTCTGTATCATGCTTTGTCACTTTGTACCATGTAATTCTTTCTATTTCCACCAGGGGGTGTTTTCAGAGGTGGTAGGTGGTAAAAGAAGAGGTCAGCAGGAAGATGGCGAAGAGCGACCAAAGACCAAGAAAAAGAGGCAGTCAGGCAAAGATGAAGAGTATTATATCCCTTACAGACCTAAAGACTTTGACTCTGAGAGAGGGTGAGGCATTAAACTGTTGCATCTGTTTCTTTAAAAAATGTGAATGGCTTTGTGTTTTATGCTGTTTTGTCCTGTGTTATGCGTCGACAGGTTGAGTCTCGGTGGAGAGGGCAGTGCTTTTGAACAGCAGGCCTCTTCAGCTGTCCTTGATCTCATGGGAGATGAAGGCGATCGCCTTAACCAGCAGAAGAAAATGATGAAATGGTACAAATTTCCCTATGTTTGACTCAGTATCCACCAAATGGTCATTTCAAACTATAATTTAAAGTCTTTTTTCCCCCTTCTTTTTTTAGGGACCGTAAGAGGAAGCGTTTTGTGAGAGAAACGGGAAAAGAAGACCAGAAGAAGAAGATCAAAACAGACAGCGGTCAGGTTATCAGTAACAAGAAGAACAGGAAGAACTTGTATCCTTCCAACAAAAAGCTTCTCTGTGTGCTGCTCTCAATGACCCTCTTCTCTACTCCTATGACAATATTAAGCTGTACTGTGAAGATGTTGTATCACTTGACAACATGTCCACATGTCAGTTATGAGGAGTGAAGGAAAAAATACAAGATTGATGATACAGGATCTGGATCAGATGGAGAAACAGGCGGAGGAGGCAGAAAGCCAGCAAGAGGTAGGAAGGCATCAAAATGAATAGCACAAACATGTTAAATATAGAACATCAGCCACCATGTTTTAACTCAACTCTAAAGGTAAATACTTCAAGTCCCTCTTCCAGCCTTGCGAGCTATAACCTCCAACCTCTTTGTTGTGTCGTGCCTCTCCCAGGTCGTGGCCGTGGCCGACGAGGTCCAAACGTACAGAGCTCCGGTGACCACAAAGCACGCTCGGAGCTGAAAACAAAGGATCAGATCATGAAGCAGCGCAAGAAAAAGCAGAAGCACCAGTTCCTGCAGGGCGGGGGGATGAGGAAGCTCCGCTCCAAGAACAAAAAGTTAAAAGTTAAAAAGTCAGGTTTTGGAAGGGGTGGCCATAAGAAAGGCAAGCTGAGGAAGAAACTGGGAGGAGGACAGAGGGTTGATGGTGTGGAGGACATCACGAGGAACTGGGTGATAAGCGTCAGAATCATCTGAGAACATCACCAAAGATTTTCCTGGCGCTTTGTGTGACTGTAGATTAAGGAGAAAATCATTTGTGAATCTTTACACTGCAGAAATGCACGTCACTTCTTCCTTGATGGCCTGCTGAACTCTGCGTTTGCCACAGAGTTATGTTTAATTATGATCCACTAACCTGGATTTACTACTTGTAAGCATGTTGGCAGTCTAATAAAAGTGTTTTGGAGTACTGAAATATGTCTTATCAAAATGGTAAAATACAGATATTAAATATTGTGTGCTTAATTTGCAGTTAGTTTCAAAAATCGTCTCGCCCATCTTTTCTTAAAATAAGAGGTGCTCTATAAAAATGACATTAAATTCTGTAAACGTGCTCTATTTGCAATTATTTATCATTACTGTTGTCCAAGTGGTCTCATTTCAAAGTTGAAAGCGAGCATCGGAACGGGCAAGAAAGGCGACTTTTAATTGACTTTGAATGTGTTGTGGTTACTGATATCAGATGGGCTGGGTTGAGAAACTGGCTTAGAATTCCTCTTGCCTTCAGCATGGCCACGCCCCTCTGACTTCTGCAATCAACAAGGCATTTTTACCCAGGGAAATGTTTATTTCGCTTTTCAGTTTGGACTGTTCTCTGTAAATTCCTGAGAAAATTTGAGAAGATCAGGAGTGTCTGAAAAACGTAAAACAGCCCATCTGTCACCAACAGCAATGCTGCCTTCAAAGTCACTTAAATCACCCTTTTTTTTTTTCTGGCATGTGATTGGCTGATTAGATATTTGCATTCACAAGCAGCTGAATAGGTTAGTGCAGGGGTCAGCAACCTGCGGCTCTTTAGTCCTTTTAGTGCGGCTCTGCGTGGTTTGGGAAAATAAATTATTTTTTTAAGTAATTAGCTGAAGTGTATTTTATTTATGTTAGTTCTTTTTTAACTTGTAGTTCTAAATTGGAAGATTACTGTGATATTGAAATATAAATATAAAATTATATTCTATTACAGTTTTTTCTGAATGCCTAAGCACATTTTTTGTAACTATTGGCTAATTTTGCAAAACTCTTCACACAAATAAGAAAACCTGTCACCCAATAATCAAAACATTGTAGTTCTCTTGCAAAAGCAAACACAGCTAGATTAACTCTTCACACCTTCGTAAAAATGGTGTTTCCGTATCAAACAGTACACACAAGCCATCATCTACTAAGCACACAATGCGCCAACTGCACACTGATGGTATGAATACAAAACACATCTGGCTTTTGCTTTCTCTGTGCACAAGGTAGGCTATGTCAGTTTGAGCTCATACTTCTGTCATAGATCCATAAGCATAGAGGGATCCAAACTTCAAGTACTGGTGTACTTGAAACACATCAAAACAAACACAAGTGTTCATTTCCAAGTATAGGATTATTTGCAATCGCCATAATGACTATATGGGTTACTTGGTCTGCAGTGAACATGCTTCCTCTGCCCCCAGCATCTGGTCATCTAGCAATTCTGTAAAGTAACAATTTCAGTATTTTTACATCAATGGTATTGGTGTGTTTCTCATTGGCATATGGCAGTGCTACAAATCTTTGTGCGAAGTGACTGTACTAACCGATTCTCATTTCAAGATGTCCTTATGGTACTTGCTACAGTGTAGCGGCTCGAGTTAGGCTGGACCCGTTGGCCAGCTACCCTCAGGGTCATTCCACGGTTGATTACATGGTTGATTACATGGTCCACTATTGTCATCAGCAATTCTATTTCTTACTCTTCCTACCCTTCCTCTCCCCCCTCCTCATCTTCCTCTCCCCCCTCCTCGTCTTCCTCTTGCTCCTCCTTGTCCTTGTCGTCCTCTTCATCCTACTTCTTCACCTCCACGTCCTCTTCCTCGGCCTCCTCTACTTCTCACTCTTTCTGCTCCCTCCATTGTACTCCGCACACACAGCTTACCTGTATTATAGTGCTTAGGCTGATTGCAAAGTGAACTAATTATCTAAAAAAGTTTTCACATGTGAAAGTGTGCCAGACAGTTGGCAAATTAGTGTTAATGATAGCCATACATGTGTATACTTTTGCTAGGAGTGTGTTGGAAATTTGGTAATTGAATGTTGTGCAGTGAATTGTGCCTACCGTTTTGCAAAGTGTGTGTTACAAAATTGCAAACTGAGTGCAAAGCAGTTTATGTGCTTTTAGTTTTGCAAACTCAGTGAGTGGTTTTGCTATAAGTCTGAATAGTTTTAGAGATTGTGCTACAGGAATCACAGTTAGGGTTTAAGCATTCAGAAAAAACTGTAAGTTTAGAGGTTTACACATCACATCATTATAATCATTGAGCCTGTCTGACTTTAATCGTCCACTTGATGGCGCAGTAGAGCCAATGAATCGTCACAATGCTTCGAACCATGAGTCGACCAGTTGGATGGAAAGCTTCAGTTCATCACAAGGCTTCATCTCACCATCACTAATGAAAGCTCTTATAATTTGGCTGCTATTAGAGACCATTGATTTAGTCTCTCTTTGGTTACTACGTGGATCTTTTTTCAGACAAATTAATGAAAAAAAATATAATAAATGGAAAAACAGAGTACAAATGTGGACAGTTAACTGGATATTACAGCGCGATTTCAGTACATAAATACATAAATACAGGTCTGAGACGTAAGTGGTGCAATATTGATAGAGCTCACATGACTCCGTCCTGTTCGTATCCCAGAAATCCACCAGGATTTTAGTGCCTCATATACTGCACAGGTCATTGGCACACCTGAGATTCAGGACGACATGCTAAGCAGTGCTGTGTCACCATCAATAATACACCATATTAATGCAAGGTACAATTACAGCTGGGCTCCGCCACATTTTATTTTAACAGAGGAAATAAAATATGCAGAGCTAGCTGAGTTGGTTGAAATTCAGTTGCTACTTTAAGAGAATTTCATACAAGAATAATTGAAGATAAAATAGGTTATTAAAGCTGTCATCATTGCTTCAGTGCCATATTCTCTCTGCTGTAACTCCGATTTGAAGAGGGCTTGTTTAGGCAACAACTCAGAGCACTATACGATCACTGCCGGTCACTTAGGTGATTTGTTATAAATGTGAAAACAGCTATGCAGGTTTAATGCAAGGAAGTCTTTACTCAGTGTTTGGCATGGGTCCTAAATGAAGGAGGGGTAGTCTGTCAGTCACTGCATTCCTCACCTGCATGGGAAACTTCCCAAACTGGAAGTTATCAGAAACATTGGAGACAATACTGAATCCACCAGAGACAGCTGGGACAGATCCTAGTCATTACCATACAGAAAAGAACGGATTTATTTCAGTTCAGTTCAAATTAATAAGGTGAAGAAAAAACAGAGACTGCATCTTATGTGTTTTCTATTCTATTCTAGTAGTTTTAGAATCCAATAACTACACAAACAATCATGGCAGTGAGGTGTGGAGGGCCAGGAGTGACAAAATGAATGAATTAAATATGCCATTAATTATTGAATTAAATGTTTCATTATTTAATTAAATGCCCATTCACTTCACTAGTGTTTGTAGTTGTTGTTGAGAAATGCCCACTGAAAGAATGGCCACCAGGGCAAGTGCCTGTAATCGGATTACAGTAACACGTTACTTGTAACGCATTACTGCCCATCTCTGTTGAGAACAAATAATGTAAATGAATAATAGTGTTCAAATTGTTCGTTAAAACTCTGCATATCTCAGAAAAACTAAAAAAAAAATCAGCTTTCTTCACTCACTTCTTTACAATGCAGCCATTACAGTCTTCTTTGATTGGTCGCTGCAGGATTGCCATTCTTCTCATGTTTAGTTTTTTTTCCTATCAGTGCTTTAATTCTATGAAATAAATTTTTCAAAGTCACTTTTTGCTTTCACTAGCTTGTTTTTAGTGTCCCACTTTTGGATCTTCTGAACTCACTCTGATTAAAGTTGTCATTGTACTAATGTTATTCATGTGCAGCTGACTTCACAGCTGTGTGTGGGTTTTTTTTTTGCTTTTTTGCAACTTTTTGTGATATCTAAATGTTTAACCTGTTCAATAACATTATTACTATTCAGTGATTATTATATATGATTATCACTTGGCTACGTGAACATACATAAATCTGTTCAATCTCAGCGACACAAGCATGTCTTCATGCGCACACACAGTTTCTACTCCCATTCATTCAGGTTTATATTTACAACTTTTACAGGACGAATGGACAGCCATCACTTTAAGGAAAAACAAAGAGAGAGAGAGAGAGATTATAAGTTCAGGGCAGGTCAGTTTTTATAGAAATGCATAGATGTGTGTTGTACTTCCATCTGGCTTATTACTTTCTAATGCAGGGGAAAGACATTGGCAAAGAAACACCTACTACATAAATAGTTTGATTTGAAGTTGCTCTTTTGAGTCCTCTCTATTGACTCTGACATCCTGCTGTTAACAGTTTCATGGTATTGCTTTGTTTGCTTTAAACAAACCTCACAGGGTGGTAGAATATGTCTGCGGTGCAGAGGTCCTTGGATCGCCTCTCTGTTGTCTTTGTTGACAGCAATGAAGGTGGTGAAAGAACTGCTCACTCCTGATTGGACACTGAGCTGCACCACCTTCTCCTTCACTCCTCCATCTTGCTGTCCTCTGAGCTCTCTCTCCTTCATCTCCAGGGAACGAATCAGAGTGCAAGCACCCAACCTGTGGACTGTTAATCTGCAGACAAGGAAGAAAACATTTACAGTTCTAATGTTTCCTATTTTTGCTACATTAGTACATCACTGACTTTTCTGTTTTTCTGTGCTGAGGGTGCATTCTTTTTATATTAGAATTAGTAGAGTTACAGAGGGTATATAGAGTGTGAACATAAAATAAGAGCTTGATTAGGCTGTAGAAACGGATGAAAATCCAGTAAAGTGAAGAGTGTGTGTGTGTGTGTGTGTGTGTGTGTCTGGCAGGAAGTGAAGCAGGAAGTCTGAATATAGCTTGTGAGCTTGTGAGAGACGTTTCAAAAGGAAAACAGAGGAATTAGAGAGTGAAAGTGCTAAGAAATAGTAATGAAAATGATATTAAATAAATGTCTTAGTGTGTTAATACAGGTGCCCATGGACTTGGCTCAACCTCAGATGAGTACAGCAGCAAAATGATAGATTAACATAATTGGAACGACAAACAGGCCAGGCTTTGGCTGAAATTTTACAGCTTCACCTCTCATCCTGCCCTTATCCTGAGAAGAAGCTTAAAGGACAGTCAATCTCCTGATGAAGACAGAAAACAGACAGAACAACACCGTAGATTTGAAGAATTAACAGCAGGCAGAAGACAGTACAACTGACCTAAAACACTGAAGGGTCCAGCAGCATGTTTGTTAATGGAACATGTGCTCTGAATTACAAGCTGGAAAGAGTACCAGTGACATGACTGTGTGAAAGCACTGCATTGGACTGTCTGAGTTCATATTTGCCATGCTGGGAGTTAACCGCCAAGAAAAGACTGAAAAGATGAAGAGAGAATGAACAGAGAAGAAGAAACGGCTGATTTGGGCCTGTGTTTGATTTGGGAGGCCACACAGGAAGCTGTGAGAAGAGGGGACGAGGACCGGTGAGAGGTGAAGGCTGGACGTGTTCAAGTGAAAGTATAGGAAAATTGGGTTGAAAATTGAGGCTGAACTTGTGGGGTTTAGAAATGTCCAGAGCATCGCAACAGAAAGGTGAATTAAAAAAAAGAGAGAGAGCGGGATGAAGAAATAAATAAACTAATAATACATAAATGAATAGAAAAATCTTTTGTATATGGCGCGGTGCTGTGGGCACCTAAGTCTTTGATAGTGTAGAATTTTCAAGTCAATACCATGGTTGCATCTACTGAAAATCTCTGTGAAGCTTAAATCTCAATGACCTTGACTTCAAGGTCAGAGGTCAACTTTTCTGAAAATCAGAGGAGTTTCACATTCATAACACAGGTATGTCTACTAGGAGGCTGAAGGGTAGCTCTATATATTTATAAACAATCAAAAACAACAATTATTACGCAATTTATTTCCAATTTGTATGGAATTTATTTCTGTAAAGGTGGTGTTTTAGGTCTGATTGAAGGACTGATGTGATGGTAAGGTGTCCACTGCTGCGCTTTGAAGATTGGTAGGCTTTTTTTTTAAAATTTTCACAAGAATTGCTACTTCCCCTAGAGTTTTGGCCACTCCAACAATCAGAAGATTTCCCTATGAGCAAGCATTTAGCGACAGTGGGAAGGAAAAACTCCCTTTAAAAAGGAAGAAACCTTCAACAGAGCCAGGCTCAGGAAGGGACAGCCCTCTGCCACGACTGGTTGGGGTGGGGGGAGTGAAAATTTAAAAAAAAGAAGCCAAAGTGATCATTTTTGGAGCAGCTTAATTAATTTTTGCATTGTAATTTGCTGTTAATGTCATTTTCCAACCCCAGTTTGTATTTTTATCACTTTTGTCCAGGGTGGAAGATGCCATGCTGGAGACTGATTCAGTATGGTCTTTCAATGTTGATACATGGGAACCTTTTAGAGAGGCCAGGGCTGAAAAAGGGATGCCGGAGAACCTGAGAGGGTGTTATCCGCTGGTGTGCATCCAAGGCCAACATCTGTTTAATTAGGCTGACAAATAAGCGTTGGCCAGCTTCTGGTCCTCGTCTAAACATCATTAGCTGTTCAAGGTCATCCAGACGTGTAAGTATTATGTATCTTGTTTCCAGGGATTCATGTCCTGTCCCTGGAACAGAGTCTTTATATTGTTCTTCCGTCTTAAATGTCCAGCGCTGTTGCTTGTATTTGTCTCCAATGAAATAGTTTTCAGTGTACACGCCAGAGTCTAGCACATGATCTGGTGGCTGACCCTGAGTCTCTATGATGAATTTCAGATAATCATAGTCATTCTCCGAAGGGTAGAGTGGCACCCCTGTAGCAAGCTCCACAGCCACCAGCCCCAGAGACCACATGTCACTTGCTTCATTGTAAGGAAGGCCAAGCATAACCTCAGGTGCACAGTAACCAACCGTCCCCACAAAGTCACCAGGTATCACTGCAGACGCAGGACATGCGAGGCCAAAGTCTATAAGTTTGACTTTGATGGGAGACTCATGGCGGTTTACAACCATGATGTTTCCAGGTTTGAGGTCAGCGTGCACTATTCCCACAGAACTCAGGTGGGACAGAGCATTTGTGATTTGACCTAAAATTGGCCTGACTTCGCTTATGGGGAGACCCTGTTTATTCCGGTCCCCTATGTAGTCCCACAGGCATTGATCAAGGAGTTCAAATTTCAGGCAAACCCGCTGTCCGTCGTGGAAAAAGCCGTTCCATTGAACAATGTTGGCGGCATCTGGATCCAACCTTCGCAGCTGCTCCAAGATGAAAATTTCCACATGTGCCTGTTGCAGAATATCAGGGTCGCTCTTGTTGACTTTAATGGCAACAGCTTGGTTGGTTGTTGTGTCGCGACATTTGGCTACAATACCAAAGCCCCCTTCTCCGAGGAAAGCCTCTACCTTGTAGTGCTTTCCCAAAATGCTCCCTTTAACTAATTCAAGCTCATCTGAGCTGAATGATGGACTGGCTGATGTGTGGACGAATACTTGCTGAGAAAATTCAACCGAGTTTTGAAAACTGCAGTTGATTTTCTGTGATCTCTTGCTTTCCAAGTTTGAAGGGTGCTGAAAGACCACAGGGTTTTGTGATATTTCAGCACTCATGTCAATGCACAGGGAACTCTTAGGGCTGAAAAAGGGATGCCGGAGAACCTCCGAGGGTGTTATCCGCTGGTGTGCATCCAAGGCCAACATCTGTTTAATTAAGCCGACAAATAAGCGTTGGCCAGCTTCTGGTCCTCGTCTAAACATTATTATTTGTTCAAGGTCATCCAGACGCGTCAGTTTTATGCATCTTGTCTCCAGGGACTCATATCCTGTCTCATACTGAAATTGTTGGTCAGTCTTAAATGTCCAGCGCTGTTGCTTGTCTTTGTCTTCAATGAAATAGTCTTCAGTGTAGACGCCAGAGTCTAGAACATGATCTGGTGGCTGACCCTGAGTCTCTATGATGAATTTCAAAACATCATAGTCTTCATTTCCAGGGTAGAGTGGCAGCCCTGTAGCAAGCTCCACAGCTACCAGCCCCAGAGACCACATGTCAATTGCTTCATTGTAAGGAAGGCCAAGCATAACCTCAGGTGCACAATAACCAACCGTCCCTACACGGTCACCAGGCATCACTGCAGACGCAGGACATGCGAGGCCAAAGTCTATAAGTTTGACTTTGATGGGAGACTCATGGCGGTTTACAACCATGATGTTTCCAGGTTTGAGGTCAGCGTGCACCATTCCCACAGAACTCAGGTGGGACAGAGCATTTGTGATTTGACCTAAAATTGGCCTGACTTCGCTTATGGGGAGACAGTGGTTTTTCCGGTCCCATATGTAGTCCCTCAGGCATTGATCAAGGAGTTCAAATTTCAGGCAAACCCGCTCTCCGTCGTGAAAAAAGCCGTCCCATTGAACAATGTTGGCGGCATCTGAATCCAACCTTCGCAGCTGCTCCAGGATGAAAATTTCCAATTTCGCCTGTTGCAGAATATCAGGGCGGCTCTTGTTCACTTTAATAGCCACAGCTCGGTTAGTCATGGTATCACGACATTTGGCTACAATACCAAAGCCCCCTTCTCCGAGGAAAGCCTCTACCTTGTAGTGCTTTCCCAAAATGCTCCCTTTAACTAATCCAAGCTCATTTGAGCTGAAGGATGGGTGAGCTGACATGGTGAAATGTGTCGGCTTGGTCGGTGAATTGCTAAGTAAAATTCTCTCAAAACTCTCCAAAAAGGGTTTGCTTGCTGTCAGGTCAAGGTCCGTTGAGCATTAAAGTTTAACAGAGCAAAGCTCCTACTTAAGGGTTTTTTCTCTCAGCAAGATGATGACATAACAAAGGATCTATGTCATCATCTTGTGATGTCACAAGATGTCACCTTTTTTCACAAGATGCATTCCATTTGGATCAAAGGCATTCTATTTTTTCAGTTGAAACACTAAAAAAAAACAATGTTTCAACAGGCCAGGCTGCATTTTCTGCTGCGACATCTCAACAGGAGATAATAAGATAAAGACAAGGAAGACTGGTGATCTATCCATATCAGCAACATCGGCAGGTTTCTAGTGCAGGAAGTAATAAATTCAGCCCTCGTGTTTGCACTACAGGTTGCTTTCATGAGTATTTCTGTTTTTGTGGTGGGGGAATTTTTCCTCGTTCCAACGATGTAAACAAAAACATTAATTGTGCTTTCCGCAATGACTAGTAATCATTTTGTCCTACTGTTCATTTACAGAACAGGAAAGGTTTTGTTTGGTTATGATTGTTTTGCAAGAAATGCTTCAATCACAGTGGGGTAGTCTTGATTAAAATGTTATATGAGAACTGTGGCACCATGTGTGACCAGATATTGGCATGTAGTCGTCGCCAGACTGTCATCAAAAGTGTGAAGTTTGGGACAGACTGGACAAAATACATTTTTAGAGATGAAAATCTTATGTCCAGTGATAAATGATCAAAATTCCACCACAAACATGGCTTTGACGAAGATGTCCCTTTCTGAAGTAACCCCAAAAAGTTCCTGAAGTAACCAAATGGAATTTAACCAGTGACCTCTCACTTTGCAGGCGAATGTGTAAACCAGCGATGCCTGGAAAACACTAAAACTGTGCCAAAATGTCATTTTACATTCAAAATGGCGGACTTCCAGACTTCCTCTTTGGATTGGGTTCACTGAATCTGTGTGTAATAAATGTCATACACGTATTTCAAGCTGTAAATAAGTTGTTAGAAGTTCTTTAAAATTTCTTAAGTGGTGCTGTAGATCCATTTCCGCAGTGCCAGTCACTTTTTAAAAAAAAGTACATTTTGACCTGATGTGAAGAATGCAAAAAAATGTCATTAGTTTGGAAGCATGTTTGGTATATGATATACTTGCCTGACTAATAATAATTTATTATTACTATTACTACTGTTGTTGTTGTTGTACAATGGAGCCTTTCCCCTGTGAATGACCAGCTCCCAGCTAAAATGTGTATTTTGTGCCATTTATAAGGTCAGTGCTTTATCATACCTTAAACTGTGCAGGGTAAAAGCCTCAGTTGCTGGGAAAAGCACAGGTGTATTAGAGTTTTTCTGAATTGCTAAAACACTAAACCCCATTGTAAAAACTAAACTGTCAACTATGAAAACTCTTTCATCAAATCAGTCCCACTGTTGCCAAAATCTTAAACACTATTCAAAGCTCAGTCTCCCATTTAGCAAAACTCTAAACACAAAACACACTTAGCAGTGTGGTGCACCTGTTGTCGTGTGAAGGCTGTGTGCAGTAGTGATGTCTCCTGTGTGTCGAAGCTTTGAAGCGTGTGTTGGGTAATCTCGTGGTAGTTTTGTAAAGCGCGTATCGAGGCTTGCTTTGATTACGTATGCAGTGATGTTCGAGGCCTCGCGGGCAGTCCGTACCACGTGACTGATTCAGGAACTGGCTCGCCGGTTTGCACCAGATTCTAAATAAATTGGGCAGCAAAACACAGCTGATTCCCCGTCACATTGTGTTGTGGAATTGGATTACGTCCCAGTTACATACTTACTTGAACATTTCTCCTTCGATGGAACCAGCAAGGAAGAGAATATTTGTCTGACAACATTTAATCTCATCTCTCCTAATAAAGTATGCACACAGTAATAAATATCACAAATGATAAGTACCATAATATAAATCAACAACACCACAGATCTTATAATCTGATTTCTGTCTTTTAGTTTATTACAGTTTTTTCTGAATGCCTAAGCACATTTTTTGTAACTATTGGCTAATTTTGCAAAACTCTTCACACAAATAAGAAAACCTGTCACCCAATAATCAAAACATTGTAGTTCTCTTGCAAAAGCAAACACAGCTAGATTAACTCTTCACACCTTCGTAAAAATGGTGTTTCCGTATCAAACAGTACACACAAGCCATCATCTACTAAGCACACAATGCGCCAACTGCACACTGATGGTATGAATACAAAACACATCTGGCTTTTGCTTTCTCTGTGCACAAGGTAGGCTATGTCAGTTTGAGCTCATACTTCTGTCATAGATCCATAAGCATAGAGGGATCCAAACTTCAAGTACTGGTGTACTTGAAACACATCAAAACAAACACAAGTGTTCATTTCCAAGTATAGGATTATTTGCAATCGCCATAATGACTATATGGGTTACTTGGTCTGCAGTGAACATGCTTCCTCTGCCCCCAGCATCTGGTCATCTAGCAATTCTGTAAAGTAACAATTTCAGTATTTTTACATCAATGGTATTGGTGTGTTTCTCATTGGCATATGGCAGTGCTACAAATCTTTGTGCGAAGTGACTGTACTAACCGATTCTCATTTCAAGATGTCCTTATGGTACTTGCTACAGTGTAGCGGCTCGAGTTAGGCTGGACCCGTTGGCCAGCTACCCTCAGGGTCATTCCACGGTTGATTACATGGTTGATTACATGGTCCACTATTGTCATCAGCAATTCTATTTCTTACTCTTCCTACCCTTCCTCTCCCCCCTCCTCATCTTCCTCTCCCCCCTCCTCGTCTTCCTCTTGCTCCTCCTTGTCCTTGTCGTCCTCTTCATCCTACTTCTTCACCTCCACGTCCTCTTCCTCGGCCTCCTCTACTTCTCACTCTTTCTGCTCCCTCCATTGTACTCCGCACACACAGCTTACCTGTATTATAGTGCTTAGGCTGATTGCAAAGTGAACTAATTATCTAAAAAAGTTTTCACATGTGAAAGTGTGCCAGACAGTTGGCAAATTAGTGTTAATGATAGCCATACATGTGTATACTTTTGCTAGGAGTGTGTTGGAAATTTGGTAATTGAATGTTGTGCAGTGAATTGTGCCTACCGTTTTGCAAAGTGTGTGTTACAAAATTGCAAACTGAGTGCAAAGCAGTTTATGTGCTTTTAGTTTTGCAAACTCAGTGAGTGGTTTTGCTATAAGTCTGAATAGTTTTAGAGATTGTGCTACAGGAATCACAGTTAGGGTTTAAGCATTCAGAAAAAACTGTAAGTTTAGAGGTTTACACATCACATCATTATAATCATTGAGCCTGTCTGACTTTAATCGTCCACTTGATGGCGCAGTAGAGCCAATGAATCGTCACAATGCTTCGAACCATGAGTCGACCAGTTGGATGGAAAGCTTCAGTTCATCACAAGGCTTCATCTCACCATCACTAATGAAAGCTCTTATAATTTGGCTGCTATTAGAGACCATTGATTTAGTCTCTCTTTGGTTACTACGTGGATCTTTTTTCAGACAAATTAATGAAAAAAAATATAATAAATGGAAAAACAGAGTACAAATGTGGACAGTTAACTGGATATTACAGCGCGATTTCAGTACATAAATACATAAATACAGGTCTGAGACGTAAGTGGTGCAATATTGATAGAGCTCACATGACTCCGTCCTGTTCGTATCCCAGAAATCCACCAGGATTTTAGTGCCTCATATACTGCACAGGTCATTGGCACACCTGAGATTCAGGACGACATGCTAAGCAGTGCTGTGTCACCATCAATAATACACCATATTAATGCAAGGTACAATTACAGCTGGGCTCCGCCACATTTTATTTTAACAGAGGAAATAAAATATGCAGAGCTAGCTGAGTTGGTTGAAATTCAGTTGCTACTTTAAGAGAATTTCATACAAGAATAATTGAAGATAAAATAGGTTATTAAAGCTGTCATCATTGCTTCAGTGCCATATTCTCTCTGCTGTAACTCCGATTTGAAGAGGGCTTGTTTAGGCAACAACTCAGAGCACTATACGATCACTGCCGGTCACTTAGGTGATTTGTTATAAATGTGAAAACAGCTATGCAGGTTTAATGCAAGGAAGTCTTTACTCAGTGTTTGGCATGGGTCCTAAATGAAGGAGGGGTAGTCTGTCAGTCACTGCATTCCTCACCTGCATGGGAAACTTCCCAAACTGGAAGTTATCAGAAACATTGGAGACAATACTGAATCCACCAGAGACAGCTGGGACAGGTCCTAGTCATTACCATACAGAAAAGAACGGATTTATTTCAGTTCAGTTCAAATTAATAAGGTGAAGAAAAAACAGAGACTGCATCTTATGTGTTTTCTATTCTATTCTAGTAGTTTTAGAATCCAATAACTACACAAACAATCATGGCAGTGAGGTGTGGAGGGCCAGGAGTGACAAAATGAATGAATTAAATATGCCATTAATTATTGAATTAAATGTTTCATTATTTAATTAAATGCCCATTCACTTCACTAGTGTTTGTAGTTGTTGTTGAGAAATGCCCACTGAAAGAATGGCCACCAGGGCAAGTGCCTGTAATCGGATTACAGTAACTCGTTACTTGTAACGCATTACTGCCCATCTCTGTTGAGAACAAATAATGTAAATGAATAATAGTGTTCAAATTGTTCGTTAAAACTCTGCATATCTCAGAAAAACTAAAAAAAAATCAGCTTTCTTCACTCACTTCTTTACAATGCAGCCATTACAGTCTTCTTTGATTGGTCGCTGCAGGATTGCCATTCTTCTCATGTTTAGTTTTTTTTCCTATCAGTGCTTTAATTCTATGAAATAAATTTTTCAAAGTCACCTTTTGCTTTCACTAGCTTGTTTTTAGTGTCCCACTTTTGGATCTTCTGAACTCACTCTGATTAAAGTTGTCATTGTACTAATGTTATTCATGTGCAGCTGACTTCACAGCTGTGTGTGGGGTTTTTTTTTGCTTTTTTGCAACTTTTTGTGATATCTAAATGTTTAACCTGTTCAATAACATTATTACTATTCAGTGATTATTATATATGATTATCACTTGGCTACGTGAACATACATAAATCTGTTCAATCTCAGCGACACAAGCATGTCTTCATGCGCACACACAGTTTCTACTCCCATTCATTCAGGTTTATATTTACAACTTTTACAGGACGAATGGACAGCCATCACTTTAAGGAAAAACAAAGAGAGAGAGAGAGAGAGATTATAAGTTCAGGGCAGGTCAGTTTTTATAGAAATGCATAGATGTGTGTTGTACTTCCATCTGGCTTATTACTTTCTAATGCAGGGGAAAGACATTGGCAAAGAAACACCTACTACATAAATAGTTTGATTTGAAGTTGCTCTTTTGAGTCCTCTCTATTGACTCTGACATCCTGCTGTTAACAGTTTCATGGTATTGCTTTGTTTGCTTTAAACAAACCTCACAGGGTGGTAGAATATGTCTGCGGTGCAGAGGTCCTTGGATCGCCTCTCTGTTGTCTTTGTTGACAGCAATGAAGGTGGTGAAAGAACTGCTCACTCCTGATTGGACACTGAGCTGCACCACCTTCTCCTTCACTCCTCCATCTTGCTGTCCTCTGAGCTCTCTCTCCTTCATCTCCAGGGAACGAAACAGAGTGCAAGCACCCAACCTGTGGACTGTTAATCTGCAGACAAGGAAGAAAACATTTACAGTTCTAATGTTTCCTATTTTTGCTACATTTGTGCATCACTGACTTTTCTGTTTTTCTGTGCTGAGGGTGCATTCTTTTTATATTAGAATTAGTAGAGTTACAGAGGGTATATAGAGTGTGAACATAAAATAAGAGCTTGATTAGGCTGTAGAAACGGATGAAAATCCAGTAAAGTGAAGAGTGTGTGTGTGTGTGTGTGTGTGTGTCTGGCAGGAAGTGAAGCAGGAAGTCTGAATATAGCTTGTGAGCTTGTGAGAGACGTTTCAAAAGGAAAACAGAGGAATTAGAGAGTGAAAGTGCTAAGAAATAGTAATGAAAATGATATTAAATAAATGTCTTAGTGTGTTAATACAGGTGCCCATGGACTTGGCTCAACCTCAGATGAGTACAGCGGCAAAATGATAGATTAACATAATTGGAACGACAAACAGGCCAGGCTTTGGCTGAAATTTTACAGCTTCACCTCTCATCCTGCCCTTATCCTGAGAAGAAGCTTAAAGGACAGTCAATCTCCTGATGAAGACAGAAAACAGACAGAACAACACCGTAGATTTGAAGAATTAACAGCAGGCAGAAGACAGTACAACTGACCTAAAACACTGAAGGGTCCAGCAGCATGTATGTTAATGGAACATGTGCTCTGAATTACAAGCTGGAAAGAGTACCAGTGACATGACTGTGTGAAAGCACTGCATTGGACTGTCTGAGTTCATATTTGCCATGCTGGGAGTTAACCGCCAAGAAAAGACTGAAAAGATGAAGAGAGAATGAACAGAGAAGAAGAAACGGCTGATTTGGGCCTGTGTTTGATTTGGGAGGCCACACAGGAAGCTGTGAGAAGAGGGGACGAGGACCGGTGAGAGGTGAAGGCTGGACGTGTTCAAGTGAAAGTATAGGAAAATTGGGTTGAAAATTGAGGCTGAACTTGTGGGGTTTAGAAATGTCCAGAGCATCGCAACAGAAAGGTGAATTAAAAAAAAGAGAGAGAGCGGGATGAAGAAATAAATAAACTAATAATACATAAATGAATAGAAAAATCTTTTGTATATGGCGCGGTGCTGTGGGCACCTAAGTCTTTGATAGTGTAGAATTTTCAAGTCAATACCATGGTTGCATCTACTGAAAATCTCTGTGAAGCTTAAATCTCAATGACCTTGACTTCAAGGTCAGAGGTCAACTTTTCTGAAAATCAGAGGAGTTTCACATTCATAACACAGGTATGTCTACTAGGAGGCTGAAGGGTAGCTCTATATATTTATAAACAATCAAAAACAACAATTATTACGCAATTTATTTCCAATTTGTATGGAATTTATTTCTGTAAAGGTGGTGTTTTAGGTCTGATTGAAGGACTGATGTGATGGTAAGGTGTCCACTGCTGCGCTTTGAAGATCATGAAGTGATCATTTTTGGAGCAGCTTAATTAATTTTTGCATTGTAATTTGCTGTTAATGTCATTTTCCAACCCCAGTTTGTATTTTTATCACTTTTGTCCAGGGTGGAAGATGCCATGCTGGAGACTGATTCAGTATGGTCTTTCAATGTTGATACATGGGAACCTTTTAGAGAGGCCAGGGCTGAAAAAGGGATGCCGGAGAACCTGAGAGGGTGTTATCCGCTGGTGTGCATCCAAGGCCAACATCTGTTTAATTAGGCTGACAAATAAGCGTTGGCCCGCTTCTGGTCCTCGTCTAAACATCATTAGCTGTTCAAGGTCATCCAGACGTGTAAGTATTATGTATCTTGTCTCCAGGGATTCATGTCCTGTCCCTGGAACAGAGCCTTTATATTGTTCTTCCGTCTTAAATGTCCAGCGCTGTTGCTTGTATTTGTCTCCAATGAAATAGTTTTCAGTGTACACGCCAGAGTCTAGCACATGATCTGGTGGCTGACCCTGAGTCTCTATGATGAATTTCAGATAATCATAGTCATTCTCCGAAGGGTAGAGTGGCAGCCCTGTAGCAAGCTCCACAGCCACCAGCCCCAGAGACCACATGTCACTTGCTTCATTGTAAGGAAGGCCAAGCATAACCTCAGGTGCACAGTAACCAACCGTCCCCACAAAGTCACCAGGTATCACTGCAGACGCAGGACATGCGAGGCCAAAGTCTATAAGTTTGACTTTGATGGGAGACTCATGGCGGTTTACAACCATGATGTTTCCAGGTTTGAGGTCAGCGTGCACTATTCCCACAGAACTCAGGTGGGACAGAGCATTTGTGATTTGACCTAAAATTGGCCTGACTTCGCTTATGGGGAGACCCTGTTTATTCCGGTCCCCTATGTAGTCCCACAGGCATTGATCAAGGAGTTCAAATTTCAGGCAAACCCGCTGTCCGTCGTGGAAAAAGCCGTTCCATTGAACAATGTTGGCGGCATCTGGATCCAACCTTCGCAGCTGCTCCAAGATGAAAATTTCCACATGTGCCTGTTGCAGAATATCAGGGTCGCTCTTGTTGACTTTAATGGCAACAGCTTGGTTGGTTGTTGTGTCGCGACATTTGGCTACAATACCAAAGCCCCCTTCTCCGAGGAAAGCCTCTACCTTGTAGTGCTTTCCCAAAATGCTCCCTTTAACTAATTCAAGCTCATCTGAGCTGAATGATGGACTGGCTGATGTGTGGACGAATACTTGCTGAGAAAATTCAACCGAGTTTTGAAAACTGCAGTTGATTTTCTGTGATCTCTTGCTTTCCAAGTTTGAAGGGTGCTGAAAGACCACAGGGTTTTGTGATATTTCAGCACTCATGTCAATGCACAGGGAACTCTTAGGGCTGAAAAAGGGATGCCGGAGAACCTGAGAGGGTGTTATCCGCTGGTGTGCATCCAAGGCCAACATCTGTTTAATTAAGCTGACAAATAAGCGTTGGCCAGCTTCTGGTCCTCGTCTAAACATTATTATTTGTTCAAGGTCATCCAGACGCGTCAGTTTTATGCATCTTGTCTCCAGGGACTCATATCCTGTCTCATACTGAAATTGTTGGTCAGTCTTAAATGTCCAGCGCTGTTGCTTGTCTTTGTCTTCAATGAAATAGTCTTCAGTGTAGACGCCAGAGTCTAGAACATGATCTGGTGGCTGACCCTGAGTCTCTATGATGAATTTCAAAACATCATAGTCTTCATTTCCAGGGTAGAGTGGCAGCCCTGTAGCAAGCTCCACAGCTACCAGCCCCAGAGACCACATGTCAATTGCTTCATTGTAAGGAAGGCCAAGCATAACCTCAGGTGCACAATAACCAACCGTCCCCACACGGTCACCAGGCATCACTGCAGACGCAGGACATGCGAGGCCAAAGTCTATAAGTTTGACTTTGATGGGAGACTCATGGCGGTTTACAACCATGATGTTTCCAGGTTTGAGGTCAGCGTGCACCATTCCCACAGAACCCAGGTGGGACAGAGCATTTGTCAGTTGACCTAAAATTGGCCTGACTTCGCTTATGGGGAGACAGTGGTTTTTCCGGTCCCATATGTAGTCCCTCAGGCATTGATCAAGGAGTTCAAATTTCAGGCAAACCCGCTCTCCGTCGTGAAAAAAGCCGTCCCATTGAACAATGTTGGCGGCATCTGAATCCAACCTTCGCAGCTGCTCCAGGATGAAAATTTCCAATTTCGCCTGTTGCAGAATATCAGGGCGGCTCTTGTTCACTTTAATAGCCACAGCTCGGTTAGTCATGGTATCACGACATTTGGCTACAATACCAAAGCCCCCTTCTCCAAGGAAAGCCTCTACCTTGTAGTGCTTTCCCAAAATGCTCCCTTTAACTAATCCAAGCTCATTTGAGCTGAAGGATGGGTGAGCTGACATGGTGAAATGTGTCGGCTTGGTCGGTGAATTGCTAAGTAAAATTCTCTCAAAACTCTCCAAAAAGGGTTTGCTTGCTGTCAGGTCAAGGTCCGTTGAGCATTAAAGTTTAACAGAGCAAAGCTCCTACTTAAGGGTTTTTTCTCTCAGCAAGATGATGACATAACAAAGGATCTATGTCATCATCTTGTGATGTCACAAGATGTCACCTTTTTTCACAAGATGCATTCCATTTGGATCAAAGGCATTCTATTTTTTCAGTTGAAACACTAAAAAAAAACAATGTTTCAACAGGCCAGGCTGCATTTTCTGCTGCGACATCTCAACAGGAGATAATAAGATAAAGACAAGGAAGACTGGTGATCTATCCATATCAGCAACATCGGCAGGTTTCTAGTGCAGGAAGTAATAAATTCAGCCCTCGTGTTTGCACTACAGGTTGCTTTCATGAGTATTTCTGTTTTTGTGGTGGGGGAATTTTTCCTCGTTCCAACGATGTAAACAAAAACATTAATTGTGCTTTCCGCAATGACTAGTAATCATTTTGTCCTACTGTTCATTTACAGAACAGGAAAGGTTTTGTTTGGTTATGATTGTTTTGCAAGAAATGCTTCAATCACAGTGGGGTAGTCTTGATTAAAATGTTATATGAGAACTGTGGCACCATGTGTGACCAGATATTGGCATGTAGTCGTCGCCAGACTGTCATCAAAAGTGTGAAGTTTGGGACAGACTGGACAAAATACATTTTTAGAGATGAAAATCTTATGTCCAGTGATAAATGATCAAAATTCCACCACAAACATGGCTTTGACGAAGATGTCCCTTTCTGAAGTAACCCCAAAAAGTTCCTGAAGTAACCAAATGGAATTTAACCAGTGACCTCTCACTTTGCAGGCGAATGTGTAAACCAGCGATGCCTGGAAAACACTAAAACTGTGCCAAAATGTCATTTTACATTCAAAATGGCGGACTTCCAGACTTCCTCTTTGGATTGGGTTCACTGAATCTGTGTGTAATAAATGTCATACACGTATTTCAAGCTGTAAATAAGTTGTTAGAAGTTCTTTAAAATTTCTTAAGTGGTGCTGTAGATCCATTTCCGCAGTGCCAGTCACTTTTTTAAAAAAGTACATTTTGACCTGATGTGAAGAATGCAAAAAATGTCATTAGTTTGGAAGCATGTTTGGTATATGATATACTTGCCTGACTAATAATAATTTATTATTACTATTACTACTGTTGTTGTTGTTGTACAATGGAGCCTTTCCCCTGTGAATGACCAGCTCCCAGCTAAAATGTGTATTTTGTGCCATTTATAAGGTCAGTGCTTTATCATACCTTAAACTGTGCAGGGTAAAAGCCTCAGTTGCTGGGAAAAGCACAGGTGTATTAGAGTTTTTCTGAATTGCTAAAACACTAAACCCCATTGTAAAAACTAAACTGTCAACTATGAAAACTCTTTCATCAAATCAGTCCCACTGTTGCCAAAATCTTAAACACTATTCAAAGCTCAGTCTCCCATTTAGCAAAACTCTAAACACAAAACACACTTAGCAGTGTGGTGCACCTGTTGTCGTGTGAAGGCTGTGTGCAGTAGTGATGTCTCCTGTGTGTCGAAGCTTTGAAGCGTGTGTCGGGTAATCTCGTGGTAGTTTTGTAAAGCGCGTATCGAGGCTTGCTTTGATTACGTATGCAGTGATGTTCGAGGCCTCGCGGGCAGTCCGTACCACGTGACTGATTCAGGAACTGGCTCGCCGGTTTGCACCAGATTCTAAATAAATTGGGCAGCAAAACACAGCTGATTCCCCGTCACATTGTGTTGTGGAATTGGATTACGTCCCAGTTACATACTTACTTGAACATTTCTCCTTCGATGGAACCAGCAAGGAAGAGAATATTTGTCTGACAACATTTAATCTCATCTCTCCTAATAAAGTATGCACACAGTAATAAATATCACAAATGATAAGTACCATAATATAAATCAACAACACCACAGATCTTATAATCTGATTTCTGTCTTTTAGTTTATTACAGTTTTTTCTGAATGCCTAAGCACATTTTTTGTAACTATTGGCTAATTTTGCAAAACTCTTCACACAAATAAGAAAACCTGTCACCCAATAATCAAAACATTGTAGTTCTCTTGCAAAAGCAAACACAGCTAGATTAACTCTTCACACCTTCGTAAAAATGGTGTTTCCGTATCAAACAGTACACACAAGCCATCATCTACTAAGCACACAATGCGCCAACTGCACACTGATGGTATGAATACAAAACACATCTGGCTTTTGCTTTCTCTGTGCACAAGGTAGGCTATGTCAGTTTGAGCTCATACTTCTGTCATAGATCCATAAGCATAGAGGGATCCAAACTTCAAGTACTGGTGTACTTGAAACACATCAAAACAAACACAAGTGTTCATTTCCAAGTATAGGATTATTTGCAATCGCCATAATGACTATATGGGTTACTTGGTCTGCAGTGAACATGCTTCCTCTGCCCCCAGCATCTGGTCATCTAGCAATTCTGTAAAGTAACAATTTCAGTATTTTTACATCAATGGTATTGGTGTGTTTCTCATTGGCATATGGCAGTGCTACAAATCTTTGTGCGAAGTGACTGTACTAACCGATTCTCATTTCAAGATGTCCTTATGGTACTTGCTACAGTGTAGCGGCTCGAGTTAGGCTGGACCCGTTGGCCAGCTACCCTCAGGGTCATTCCACGGTTGATTACATGGTTGATTACATGGTCCACTATTGTCATCAGCAATTCTATTTCTTACTCTTCCTACTCTTCCTCTCCCCCCTCCTCGTCTTCCTCTTGCTCCTCCTTGTCCTTGTCGTCCTCTTCATCCTACTTCTTCACCTCCACGTCCTCTTCCTCGGCCTCCTCTACTTCTCACTCTTTCTGCTCCCTCCATTGTACTCCGCACACACAGCTTACCTGTATTATAGTGCTTAGGCTGATTGCAAAGTGAACTAATTATCTAAAAAAGTTTTCACATGTGAAAGTGTGCCAGACAGTTGGCAAATTAGTGTTAATGATAGCCATACATGTGTATACTTTTGCTAGGAGTGTGTTGGAAATTTGGTAATTGAGTGTTGTGCAGTGAATTGTGCCTACCGTTTTGCAAAGTGTGTGTTACAAAATTGCAAACTGAGTGCAAAGCAGTTTATGTGCTTTTAGTTTTGCAAACTCAGTGAGTGGTTTTGCTATAAGTCTGAATAGTTTTAGAGATTGTGCTACAGGAATCACAGTTAGGGTTTAAGCATTCAGAAAAAACTGTAGTTTTTGAACGCTCAAAATAAGCGTCACACTTGCGGAAGCCGATATACCCGCCGAAACGCCGTGCATTTATCGAGACTTTCAACCCCAGGTAGGCTAATTATCAATCTTCGGATCCACATTATGTCAGCAGCTCCACCGTGAACTATGTTAAAAACAAACACCGCTCACGCCTCACAGATGACAGCTTACAGTCCTGCGTAAAGATGAAAGTGACTTCATACAGCCCCGATTTGCAGACGCTGTGCGCAGAGATTCAGGAGCAGAAGTCCCATTGTAAACATATCACGGCAGACCCAACGATGTTTCCATGAACACGCTTTACAGCTTCTCTTTATTGACCACTTTTCACACACGGTTGCTGTATGCATACAGCCGGTGTTAAAGCTCACAGCCCGAAACATACCAACACAACAGCATAGAGAGCACAGACGTTAAGGCGCCGAGGCGTGATCGCGGGTGCCGCTCAGGTGCGTCCGCCTCCCCTGCAGCGGCGCTGCAGACCACGCCCCGCCACACACATTAACCAGGTAAAATACATATTGTCAGGGTTCCTGGGTCGGTGACCCAGTGTTTTCAGTTTTGTTCATGTTCATATATATATATATAGCATATAGTAAACAATGAATCTGTAAACGACAGCTGTTGACATTTTTTAAAAATGAATGAAAAAGCATATTTAAATAATCAACATACATGATTTAAATATAAACACACACGTGACAAGAGACAGAACGTGTAGAAGATATAATATATCTTCTACATATTACCCATTCGTATATTATACGAATGGGTAAATCTGAGAATTATAAGAATAAATATATGTACAAATATAAGAGTGTATGTTAGGGCTGTTCGATATAACGATATATATCAAATGACAATATAAAAATGTCTATCGTTTCCTATTACGCTATCGTTTGTTTCGTGATGTCGTAAAATAAACTGTTTACAGCAGTATTTTTCATCGTTTTGACGGTCACCTTAGTGGCTATATTAATTTCTTAAAGTTCTCTCTTTCTCTTATATTTAATATAACCACACTATGGGCGGGCAAGTGCCTGTTTTTACGTGTTTTCGTTAGCAACAATGACGGTAAAACCATCGCGTGGTTCCGCTGTACGCTTGTTTGTTTTCCACGTAAACCTTTCACAATAAAGCTCAAGATCCTGTTGAGACTTTTCAAAACAAACTGAATCACATGAGAGAGTATGCAGAGTTTACAGATGAGAAGCAAACAAAGAGCCGTCAGACTCAAACTATATGTATACACCTGCCCGCCTTCGTAAACAACTAAATGCTATGTTGCCCTATCATTTTTTGATTGGTCCACATGGTATATTTTTTCACCAATAGGAAAGGCTGGGGGAGTTGGGAGGGGGACTGAGTGCTTTCTAGTGTTTTTCCTTATAAAAACCGTTTCTTCCCGCAGTAAATATAAACAACGATAGTATTCAGGAAGAAAACCTGCATATATTATACTGAACATAAAGTTGTTTGCAAAACTTGTGCATAATTTTTACAAATGTACAACTTCTATTCGCATTTCAAGTTATGAAAACAATTCCTTAAACATGTTTGTGGCTTTTACAGTAAAAATGACAAGTATTTTCTACTCGGATTTTGAATTTTTTTTGTCTGAATTTAGATCTATTGTGCAAATATAGTATAAATGAAAAATTAACTCAAATTTCAGATATTTGAGGTTGTGCCAAAAAAAAAAAGAAGAAGATTTTTTTAAAGGTGAAATATAGAGGTAAAATCTAAAGTAGTCAAAAACGGCCAATTATACTCTGGACCCCAGAGGGTTACTAAATACATTTACATGTCTTGGTGACTGCAGCTGGAACCTTGGCAAAAAGTGTATGTGTGTGTGTGGAATGCTAGCTACCAGCATTCATAATATAATAGTTACAATAGCAACAGTAACCAGGGGGGTGGGGCTTAAATGACAGAACAAAGACAGGCTACTATGATGTCACATGCCAGGCCACCATGATGTCACATGCCAGGCCATAAAAATCTATAAATAGGGGTGCCTCGACACACAGTTGTAGAATTCCCTTGCAGGTGAATTTAAGCTAGCGATTGAATTGTGTTTTCAGATGAAAGCGCTTATAACCTTCTCCCAAAGTAGAGTACTCTTCCTCCACCCAAACCTAAAATGTATATTTCTAAATACAGGGAAGCAATTGTATTAGAAAATAAATATAAAAATGAACACAGGACCATGGTGCCAAGAACAGTTAAGGCCCCATCTCATCGCGAAATGTGCCCACAGAGGCCAGAAGGCGAAAAACCTGAACACACATTCAGGAAAAAACCAGAACACACAGGCATGAAGAAAGTCATGGCTCAACCTGCTTGTGTGGATACACGCAAAGGGGACAAGCAGCTCCTTGAGAAATCTGGACTTGTCCCCTTTTATTTACAGAAAAACGATTACAGAATCGTTCCAGGCTACCTGCGTAGAAGAAAGGCAGAGAAAGAAAAGGCTAAGCAGGACAATGATGCCTGGTTAACAAAACAACAGGAAACAGTTAAACCACTGGCCGAACAGGAGAAACAAAACATTCTCCAGGGCCTAAAGAGGAGGTTTAATGAGCTAAACTTTGAATATCAATCCCTCCCTTTTACTATCTCCCCTTCACAGCACAAAAAATACAATTACAAAATGTTTCTCGAAGAGGCAATGAGTCAAGTTGAAAAAGACATTGCCCTTTTTGAGGAACATAAATACATTTACGTAGGCAGGGAAGATGCATCTGACGAACAACAGTTACAGCGGACTCCACTGCCACCCATTAGACCGAAAAAGACAAAGTTGACACCCGCTCCTCAAGTCACACAACCAACAAAAAAGGAAACTTTCTCGACCGACAACCTACCACCTTTTCGTAGGATGTGTGTTCCACCTATATCCAGAAGTGGAAAGCAACCTATTCCCATGACTGAGAACCTTCACAGACAACCTATTCCCACCCAACTAGTTATAATTCCACGACCTAGTCCTGTCCCTCTGCCACCTATTTGTAAAAAAGCTGAATCTACACCCCGACCACCTGTAAGACCTCCAATGAAACGAGGTGTAACACCCATCCTTCCACCCATTTCCACCAAAAAGCTGTAGTGCTGTACCGTTAGAGTAGTTTTTTAACTACCTAACCCCCAACCGGTCTTGACAGAAGCCGCACCATCTGAGCCTGGTTCTGTCGAAGGTTTCTTCTTTTTAAGACAAAGGAGTTTTTCCTTCCCACCGTCGCCCAGTGCTTGCTCAGATGAGATCATTTGATTGTTGGGGTTTTCTTAAACATAAATTGGCCTATTGAAAAAATGTAGTGGTTCTTACTACATTTTATTTTCAATAGACCAATTTATGTTCAAAAAAAAAAAAATACAGCAGAAAAGAAAGCATGGGAGACATCTGATGCATTTCATTGCTTTTTAAAAAATAATTTATAATTTATCTG
Source organism: Maylandia zebra (assembly GCF_041146795.1). NCBI lineage: Eukaryota > Metazoa > Chordata > Actinopteri > Cichliformes > Cichlidae > Maylandia > Maylandia zebra. The sequence goes on along the minus strand of NC_135178.1, from coordinate 7,934,594 downwards.
GAACAAATAAAAGAAAGTAAAAATAATCTTTTGTGGATTCTTTTTCTTCAATAAGTAGTAGAATAGGCAGTTCTTTATACATAAAGCGTAGTGTTTTGTTAAAAAATAAAGTGGCACAGCGGCACTGTGTTAAAGGCCTGTGTTTTTACCATCAGCGTGACAGCACCGTGCCGCCTTTGCAGTTTTAAGGCCCAGGGAAACAAGCCTGCCAGCGCTCTGTAGCGGCTGTGACCGCTGCCGATAAGGAAAGGCTGCTCTTCATAGAGGACTCAAGCTCGGGGAAACGTTTTCTGGTCGACTCTGGCTCCCAGAAGAGCCTCTGGAACTCTTGTGTCGTCTTTACAATGGTATATTATTTAATCTCAAAAAAAACAAAATAAAAAAAAATTGGAGATTTCCCGTATCACATAACATGTGCAGGTACACTGGTACAGCACATGTGAGCGAAATTCTTATGTGTGTGCAACAGAGGTGTGCAAAATACAATAACATAAGAACAAGCAAAATATACGAATGGGTAAATCTGAGAATTATAAGAATAAATATATGTACAAATATAAGAGTGTATGTTAGGGCTGTTCGATATAACGATATATATCAAATGACAATATAAAAATGTCTATCGTTTCCTATTACGCTATCGTTTGTTTCGTGATGTCGTAAAAGAAACTGTTTACAGCAGTATTTTTCATCGTTTTGACGGTCACCTTAGTGGCTATATTAATTTCTTAAAGTTCTCTCTTTCTCTTATATTTAATATAACCACACTATGGGCGGGCAAGTGCCTGTTTTTACGTGTTTTCGTTAGCAACAATGACGGTAAAACCATCGCGTGGTTCCGCTGTACGCTTGTTTGTTTTCCACGTAAACCTTTCACAATAAAGCTCAAGATCCTGTTGAGACTTTTCAAAACAAACTGAATCACATGAGAGAGTATGCAGAGTTTACAGATGAGAAGCAAACAAAGAGCCGTCAGACTCAAACTATATGTATACACCTGCCCGCCTTCGTAAACAACTAAATGCTATGTTGCCCTATCATTTTTTGATTGGTCCACATGGTATATTTTTTCACCAATAGGAAAGGCTGGGGGAGTTGGGAGGGGGACTGAGTGCTTTCTAGTGTTTTTCCTTATAAAAACCGTTTCTTCCCGCAGTAAATATAAACAACGATAGTATTCAGGAAGAAAACCTGCATATATTATACTGAACATAAAGTTGTTTGCAAAACTTGTGCATAATTTTTACAAATGTACAACTTCTATTCGCATTTCAAGTTATGAAAACAATTCCTTAAACATGTTTGTGGCTTTTACAGTAAAAATGACAAGTATTTTCTACTCGGATTTTGAATTTTTTTTGTCTGAATTTAGATCTATTGTGCAAATATAGTATAAATGAAAAATTAACTCAAATTTCAGATATTTGAGGTTGTGCCAAAAAAAAAAAGAAGAAGATTTTTTTAAAGGTGAAATATAGAGGTAAAATCTAAAGTAGTCAAAAACGGCCAATTATACTCTGGACCCCAGAGGGTTACTAAATACATTTACATGTCTTGGTGACTGCAGCTGGAACCTTGGCAAAAAGTGTATGTGTGTGTGTGGAATGCTAGCTACCAGCATTCATAATATAATAGTTACAATAGCAACAGTAACCAGGGGGGTGGGGCTTAAATGACAGAACAAAGACAGGCTACCATGATGTCACATGCCAGGCCACTATGATGTCACATGCCAGGCCACCATGATGTCACATGCCAGGCCATAAAAATCTATAAATAGGGGTGCCTCGACACACAGTTGTAGAATTCCCTTGCAGGTGAATTTAAGCTAGCGATTGAATTGTGTTTTCAGATGAAAGCGCTTATAACCTTCTCCCAAAGTAGAGTACTCTTCCTCCACCCAAACCTAAAATGTATATTTCTAAATACAGGGAAGCAATTGTATTAGAAAATAAATATAAAAATGAACACAGGACCATGGTGCCAAGAACAGTTAAGGCCCCATCTCATCGCGAAATGTGCCCACAGAGGCCAGAAGGCGAAAAACCTGAACACACATTCAGGAAAAAACCAGAACACACAGGCATGAAGAAAGTCATGGCTCAACCTGCTTGTGTGGATACACGCAAAGGGGACAAGCAGCTCCTTGAGAAATCTGGACTTGTCCCCTTTTATTTACAGAAAAACGATTACAGAATCGTTCCAGGCTACCTGCGTAGAAGAAAGGCAGAGAAAGAAAAGGCTAAGCAGGACAATGATGCCTGGTTAACAAAACAACAGGAAACAGTTAAACCACTGGCCGAACAGGAGAAACAAAACATTCTCCAGGGCCTAAAGAGGAGGTTTAATGAGCTAAACTTTGAATATCAATCCCTCCCTTTTACTATCTCCCCTTCACAGCACAAAAAATACAATTACAAAATGTTTCTCGAAGAGGCAATGAGTCAAGTTGAAAAAGACATTGCCCTTTTTGAGGAACATAAATACATTTACGTAGGCAGGGAAGATGCATCTGACGAACAACAGTTACAGCGGACTCCACTGCCACCCATTAGACCGAAAAAGACAAAGTTGACACCCGCTCCTCAAGTCACACAACCAACAAAAAAGGAAACTTTCTCGACCGACAACCTACCACCTTTTCGTAGGATGTGTGTTCCACCTATATCCAGAAGTGGAAAGCAACCTATTCCCATGACTGAGAACCTTCACAGACAACCTATTCCCACCCAACTAGTTATAATTCCACGACCTAGTCCTGTCCCTCTGCCACCTATTTGTAAAAAAGCTGAATCTACACCCCGACCACCTGTAAGACCTCCAATGAAACGAGGTGTAACACCCATCCTTCCACCCATTTCCACCAAAAAGCTGTAGTGCTGTACCGTTAGAGTAGTTTTTTAACTACCTAACCCCCAACCGGTCTTGACAGAAGCCGCACCATCTGAGCCTGGTTCTGTCGAAGGTTTCTTCTTTTTAAGACAAAGGAGTTTTTCCTTCCCACCGTCGCCCAGTGCTTGCTCAGATGAGATCATTTGATTGTTGGGGTTTTCTTAAACATAAATTGGCCTATTGAAAAAATGTAGTGGTTCTTACTACATTTTATTTTCAATAGACCAATTTATGTTCAAAAAAAAAAAATTACAGCAGAAAAGAAAGCATGGGAGACATCTGATGCATTTCATTGCTTTTTAAAAAATAATTTATAATTTATCTGGAACAAATAAAAGAAAGTAAAAATAATCTTTTGTGGATTCTTTTTCTTCAATAAGTAGTAGAATAGGCAGTTCTTTATACATAAAGCGTAGTGTTTTGTTAAAAAATAAAGTGGCACAGCGGCACTGTGTTAAAGGCCTGTGTTTTTACCATCAGCGTGACAGCACCGTGCCGCCTTTGCAGTTTTAAGGCCCAGGGAAACAAGCCTGCCAGCGCTCTGTAGCGGCTGTGACCGCTGCCGATAAGGAAAGGCTGCTCTTCATAGAGGACTCAAGCTCGGGGAAACGTTTTCTGGTCGACTCTGGCTCCCAGAAGAGCCTCTGGAACTCTTGTGTCGTCTTTACAATGGTATATTATTTAATCTCAAAAAAAACAAAATAAAAAAAAATTGGAGATTTCCCGTATCACATAACATGTGCAGGTACACTGGTACAGCACATGTGAGCGAAATTCTTATGTGTGTGCAACAGAGGTGTGCAAAATACAATAACATAAGAACAAGCAAAATATACGAATGGGTAAATCTGAGAATTATAAGAATAAATATATGTACAAATATAAGAGTGTATGTTAGGGCTGTTCGATATAACGATATATATCAAATGACAATATAAAAATGTCTATCGTTTCCTATTACGCTATCGTTTGTTTCGTGATGTCGTAAAATAAACTGTTTACAGCAGTATTTTTCATCGTTTTGACGGTCACCTTAGTGGCTATATTAATTTCTTAAAGTTCTCTCTTTCTCTTATATTTAATATAACCACACTATGGGCGGGCAAGTGCCTGTTTTTACGTGTTTTCGTTAGCAACAATGACGGTAAAACCATCGCGTGGTTCCGCTGTACGCTTGTTTGTTTTCCACGTAAACCTTTCACAATAAAGCTCAAGATCCTGTTGAGACTTTTCAAAACAAACTGAATCACATGAGAGAGTATGCAGAGTTTACAGATGAGAAGCAAACAAAGAGCCGTCAGACTCAAACTATATGTATACACCTGCCCGCCTTCGTAAACAACTAAATGCTATGTTGCCCTATCATTTTTTGATTGGTCCACATGGTATATTTTTTCACCAATAGGAAAGGCTGGGGGAGTTGGGAGGGGGACTGAGTGCTTTCTAGTGTTTTTCCTTATAAAAACCGTTTCTTCCCGCAGTAAATATAAACAACGATAGTATTCAGGAAGAAAACCTGCATATATTATACTGAACATAAAGTTGTTTGCAAAACTTGTGCATAATTTTTACAAATGTACAACTTCTATTCGCATTTCAAGTTATGAAAACAATTCCTTAAACATGTTTGTGGCTTTTACAGTAAAAATGACAAGTATTTTCTACTCGGATTTTGAATTTTTTTTGTCTGAATTTAGATCTATTGTGCAAATATAGTATAAATGAAAAATTAACTCAAATTTCAGATATTTGAGGTTGTGCCAAAAAAAAAAAGAAGAAGATTTTTTTAAAGGTGAAATATAGAGGTAAAATCTAAAGTAGTCAAAAACGGCCAATTATACTCTGGACCCCAGAGGGTTACTAAATACATTTACATGTCTTGGTGACTGCAGCTGGAACCTTGGCAAAAAGTGTATGTGTGTGTGTGGAATGCTAGCTACCAGCATTCATAATATAATAGTTACAATAGCAACAGTAACCAGGGGGGTGGGGCTTAAATGACAGAACAAAGACAGGCTACCATGATGTCACATGCCAGGCCACTATGATGTCACATGCCAGGCCACCATGATGTCACATGCCAGGCCATAAAAATCTATAAATAGGGGTGCCTCGACACACAGTTGTAGAATTCCCTTGCAGGTGAATTTAAGCTAGCGATTGAATTGTGTTTTCAGATGAAAGCGCTTATAACCTTCTCCCAAAGTAGAGTACTCTTCCTCCACCCAAACCTAAAATGTATATTTCTAAATACAGGGAAGCAATTGTATTAGAAAATAAATATAAAAATGAACACAGGACCATGGTGCCAAGAACAGTTAAGGCCCCATCTCATCGCGAAATGTGCCCACAGAGGCCAGAAGGCGAAAAACCTGAACACACATTCAGGAAAAAACCAGAACACACAGGCATGAAGAAAGTCATGGCTCAACCTGCTTGTGTGGATACACGCAAAGGGGACAAGCAGCTCCTTGAGAAATCTGGACTTGTCCCCTTTTATTTACAGAAAAACGATTACAGAATCGTTCCAGGCTACCTGCGTAGAAGAAAGGCAGAGAAAGAAAAGGCTAAGCAGGACAATGATGCCTGGTTAACAAAACAACAGGAAACAGTTAAACCACTGGCCGAACAGGAGAAACAAAACATTCTCCAGGGCCTAAAGAGGAGGTTTAATGAGCTAAACTTTGAATATCAATCCCTCCCTTTTACTATCTCCCCTTCACAGCACAAAAAATACAATTACAAAATGTTTCTCGAAGAGGCAATGAGTCAAGTTGAAAAAGACATTGCCCTTTTTGAGGAACATAAATACATTTACGTAGGCAGGGAAGATGCATCTGACGAACAACAGTTACAGCGGACTCCACTGCCACCCATTAGACCGAAAAAGACAAAGTTGACACCCGCTCCTCAAGTCACACAACCAACGAAAAAGGAAACTTTCTCGACCGACAACCTACCACCTTTTCGTAGGATGTGTGTTCCACCTATATCCAGAAGTGGAAAGCAACCTATTCCCATGACTGAGAACCTTCACAGACAACCTATTCCCACCCAACTAGTTATAATTCCACGACCTAGTCCTGTCCCTCTGCCACCTATTTGTAAAAAAGCTGAATCTACACCCCGACCACCTGTAAGACCTCCAATGAAACGAGGTGTAACACCCATCCTTCCACCCATTTCCACCAAAAAGCTGTAGTGCTGTACCGTTAGAGTAGTTTTTTAACTACCTAACCCCCAACCGGTCTTGACAGAAGCCGCACCATCTGAGCCTGGTTCTGTCGAAGGTTTCTTCTTTTTAAGACAAAGGAGTTTTTCCTTCCCACCGTCGCCCAGTGCTTGCTCAGATGAGATCATTTGATTGTTGGGGTTTTCTTAAACATAAATTGGCCTATTGAAAAAATGTAGTGGTTCTTACTACATTTTATTTTCAATAGACCAATTTATGTTCAAAAAAAAAAAATTACAGCAGAAAAGAAAGCATGGGAGACATCTGATGCATTTCATTGCTTTTTAAAAAATAATTTATAATTTATCTGGAACAAATAAAAGAAAGTAAAAATAATCTTTTGTGGATTCTTTTTCTTCAATAAGTAGTAGAATAGGCAGTTCTTTATACATAAAGCGTAGTGTTTTGTTAAAAAATAAAGTGGCACAGCAGCACTGTGTTAAAGGCCTGTGTTTTTACCATCAGCGTGACAGCACCGTGCCGCCTTTGCAGTTTTAAGGCCCAGGGAAACAAGCCTGCCAGCGCTCTGTAGCGGCTGTGACCGCTGCCGATAAGGAAAGGCTGCTCTTCATAGAGGACTCAAGCTCGGGGAAACGTTTTCTGGTCGACTCTGGCTCCCAGAAGAGCCTCTGGAACTCTTGTGTCGTCTTTACAATGGTATATTATTTAATCTCAAAAAAAACAAAATAAAAAAAAATTGGAGATTTCCCGTATCACATAACATGTGCAGGTACACTGGTACAGCACATGTGAGCGAAATTCTTATGTGTGTGCAACAGAGGTGTGCAAAATACAATAACATAAGAACAAGCAAAATATACGAATGGGTAAATCTGAGAATTATAAGAATAAATATATGTACAAATATAAGAGTGTATGTTAGGGCTGTTCGATATAACGATATATATCAAATGACGATATAAAAATGTCTATCGTTTCCTATTACGCTATCGTTTGTTTCGTGATGTCGTAAAATAAACTGTTTACAGCAGTATTTTTCATCGTTTTGACGGTCACCTTAGTGGCTATATTAATTTCTTAAAGTTCTCTCTTTCTCTTATATTTAATATAACCACACTATGGGCGGGCAAGTGCCTGTTTTTACGTGTTTTCGTTAGCAACAATGACGGTAAAACCATCGCGTGGTTCCGCTGTACGCTTGTTTGTTTTCCACGTAAACCTTTCACAATAAAGCTCAAGATCCTGTTGAGACTTTTCAAAACAAACTGAATCACATGAGAGAGTATGCAGAGTTTACAGATGAGAAGCAAACAAAGAGCCGTCAGACTCAAACTATATGTATACACCTGCCCGCCTTCGTAAACAACTAAATGCTATGTTGCCCTATCATTTTTTGATTGGTCCACATGGTATATTTTTTCACCAATAGGAAAGGCTGGGGGAGTTGGGAGGGGGACTGAGTGCTTTCTAGTGTTTTTCCTTATAAAAACCGTTTCTTCCCGCAGTAAATATAAACAACGATAGTATTCAGGAAGAAAACCTGCATATATTATACTGAACATAAAGTTGTTTGCAAAACTTGTGCATAATTTTTACAAATGTACAACTTCTATTCGCATTTCAAGTTATGAAAACAATTCCTTAAACATGTTTGTGGCTTTTACAGTAAAAATGACAAGTATTTTCTACTCGGATTTTGAATTTTTTTTGTCTGAATTTAGATCTATTGTGCAAATATAGTATAAATGAAAAATTAACTCAAATTTCAGATATTTGAGGTTGTGCCAAAAAAAAAAAGAAGAAGATTTTTTTAAAGGTGAAATATAGAGGTAAAATCTAAAGTAGTCAAAAACGGCCAATTATACTCTGGACCCCAGAGGGTTACTAAATACATTTACATGTCTTGGTGACTGCAGCTGGAACCTTGGCAAAAAGTGTATGTGTGTGTGTGGAATGCTAGCTACCAGCATTCATAATATAATAGTTACAATAGCAACAGTAACCAGGGGGGTGGGGCTTAAATGACAGAACAAAGACAGGCTACCATGATGTCACATGCCAGGCCACTATGATGTCACATGCCAGGCCACCATGATGTCACATGCCAGGCCATAAAAATCTATAAATAGGGGTGCCTCGACACACAGTTGTAGAATTCCCTTGCAGGTGAATTTAAGCTAGCGATTGAATTGTGTTTTCAGATGAAAGCGCTTATAACCTTCTCCCAAAGTAGAGTACTCTTCCTCCACCCAAACCTAAAATGTATATTTCTAAATACAGGGAAGCAATTGTATTAGAAAATAAATATAAAAATGAACACAGGACCATGGTGCCAAGAACAGTTAAGGCCCCATCTCATCGCGAAATGTGCCCACAGAGGCCAGAAGGCGAAAAACCTGAACACACATTCAGGAAAAAACCAGAACACACAGGCATGAAGAAAGTCATGGCTCAACCTGCTTGTGTGGATACACGCAAAGGGGACAAGCAGCTCCTTGAGAAATCTGGACTTGTCCCCTTTTATTTACAGAAAAACGATTACAGAATCGTTCCAGGCTACCTGCGTAGAAGAAAGGCAGAGAAAGAAAAGGCTAAGCAGGACAATGATGCCTGGTTAACAAAACAACAGGAAACAGTTAAACCACTGGCCGAACAGGAGAAACAAAACATTCTCCAGGGCCTAAAGAGGAGGTTTAATGAGCTAAACTTTGAATATCAATCCCTCCCTTTTACTATCTCCCCTTCACAGCACAAAAAATACAATTACAAAATGTTTCTCGAAGAGGCAATGAGTCAAGTTGAAAAAGACATTGCCCTTTTTGAGGAACATAAATACATTTACGTAGGCAGGGAAGATGCATCTGACGAACAACAGTTACAGCGGACTCCACTGCCACCCATTAGACCGAAAAAGACAAAGTTGACACCCGCTCCTCAAGTCACACAACCAACGAAAAAGGAAACTTTCTCGACCGACAACCTACCACCTTTTCGTAGGATGTGTGTTCCACCTATATCCAGAAGTGGAAAGCAACCTATTCCCATGACTGAGAACCTTCACAGACAACCTATTCCCACCCAACTAGTTATAATTCCACGACCTAGTCCTGTCCCTCTGCCACCTATTTGTAAAAAAGCTGAATCTACACCCCGACCACCTGTAAGACCTCCAATGAAACGAGGTGTAACACCCATCCTTCCACCCATTTCCACCAAAAAGCTGTAGTGCTGTACCGTTAGAGTAGTTTTTTAACTACCTAACCCCCAACCGGTCTTGACAGAAGCCGCACCATCTGAGCCTGGTTCTGTCGAAGGTTTCTTCTTTTTAAGACAAAGGAGTTTTTCCTTCCCACCGTCGCCCAGTGCTTGCTCAGATGAGATCATTTGATTGTTGGGGTTTTCTTAAACATAAATTGGCCTATTGAAAAAATGTAGTGGTTCTTACTACATTTTATTTTCAATAGACCAATTTATGTTCAAAAAAAAAAAATTACAGCAGAAAAGAAAGCATGGGAGACATCTGATGCATTTCATTGCTTTTTAAAAAATAATTTATAATTTATCTGGAACAAATAAAAGAAAGTAAAAATAATCTTTTGTGGATTCTTTTTCTTCAATAAGTAGTAGAATAGGCAGTTCTTTATACATAAAGCGTAGTGTTTTGTTAAAAAATAAAGTGGCACAGCAGCACTGTGTTAAAGGCCTGTGTTTTTACCATCAGCGTGACAGCACCGTGCCGCCTTTGCAGTTTTAAGGCCCAGGGAAACAAGCCTGCCAGCGCTCTGTAGCGGCTGTGACCGCTGCCGATAAGGAAAGGCTGCTCTTCATAGAGGACTCAAGCTCGGGGAAACGTTTTCTGGTCGACTCTGGCTCCCAGAAGAGCCTCTGGAACTCTTGTGTCGTCTTTACAATGGTATATTATTTAATCTCAAAAAAAACAAAATAAAAAAAAATTGGAGATTTCCCGTATCACATAACATGTGCAGGTACACTGGTACAGCACATGTGAGCGAAATTCTTATGTGTGTGCAACAGAGGTGTGCAAAATACAATAACATAAGAACAAGCAAAATATACGAATGGGTAAATCTGAGAATTATAAGAATAAATATATGTACAAATATAAGAGTGTATGTTAGGGCTGTTCGATATAACGATATATATCAAATGACGATATAAAAATGTCTATCGTTTCCTATTACGCTATCGTTTGTTTCGTGATGTCGTAAAATAAACTGTTTACAGCAGTATTTTTCATCGTTTTGACGGTCACCTTAGTGGCTATATTAATTTCTTAAAGTTCTCTCTTTCTCTTATATTTAATATAACCACACTATGGGCGGGCAAGTGCCTGTTTTTACGTGTTTTCGTTAGCAACAATGACGGTAAAACCATCGCGTGGTTCCGCTGTACGCTTGTTTGTTTTCCACGTAAACCTTTCACAATAAAGCTCAAGATCCTGTTGAGACTTTTCAAAACAAACTGAATCACATGAGAGAGTATGCAGAGTTTACAGATGAGAAGCAAACAAAGAGCCGTCAGACTCAAACTATATGTATACACCTGCCCGCCTTCGTAAACAACTAAATGCTATGTTGCCCTATCATTTTTTGATTGGTCCACATGGTATATTTTTTCACCAATAGGAAAGGCTGGGGGAGTTGGGAGGGGGACTGAGTGCTTTCTAGTGTTTTTCCTTATAAAAACCGTTTCTTCCCGCAGTAAATATAAACAACGATAGTGTTAACTCAAAAGACACGACGTTGTACTCTCATTCACAGCGCTTTTATTCCTTCCGCCATTTTACATACGGACCACAACAACAACACTTCGCGGGCAACCGTACTCTCGCGATAAAACAGAAAATAACAAGTTAACAATCTCCCTCTTTCTTAAAAAAATAAAATAAGAGTATAAACACACCCCAGTAAACATTTGTATACACACCCCTGTAAACATTTGTATACATATATGTATATATTTATATAAACAAAAAAAACATTTCAAAAGTGCTTTGCTTTACTTAAAGCATACTATCATTGCACACAATAAACAATGGTACATTTGAATGCAAAGACAACTTTGTAGACAAAGGATTACAGTATCCAGAGTCCTTCATCTAGCGCCTTTAGAAGGGTTAAAGGTGAAACTCCCTTTTTCGTCAGACAATCAGCAAGTTGAGATTTTGAATCTGACCAACAAACCTGTCTGATTTTCTTGGCTTGTATGAGCTCTTTAATGCTGCTCATTTCTAGCCTCAGTCTCTTCTCTGTAACCTGCTTAGTAGACTTGAGTGCATCAAACAAGGAATGATTATCAGTTACACAGATCAAAGGAAGAGCGTTTAGACCAGTGTTACCAGTTGTAAGCTCAGAAAAAAGTGTTGCCAGGAAGACAGCACTGTCTATTCCATCTGACATGGCAAGAGTTTCTCCTGCCAGTGTACTTCTGACCACGCGCCTGATTTTTTTAGACTGCCAGAAGAGAGGACAAAACTTTCCTCCTTTACCCATAAGGACGATTAATGCCCCTCCTTGAGTACCGCCATCAGGAAGGTTGCCAAATGAAGCATCACTGAAAACAACCAATGCCAGATCCTCACTGTTACCCAAGTGCTGAAACTTAAGAGTCACTTTCTCTGCCTTAAGTTTACGGATAACTTTGTTCACTTCATGAATAGACTGTACAGTTGCATCTTTGATATTAGATCCAAGGCTACATGTGTCAAACATAACATCAGGCCTTGTTTGTTTGGCAACCCACAAAATCTGTCCTATTTTTGACCTGAGTTGCTCACGTTCTGTTTCACTTAAGGAAGCCTCCCTCTGTACAGCCCGTGCTGCTTGTAACTGAACCGGTTGTAGGTTGTCAATGTAAAGTTGTTGATGCACCTCTATTACATCATTAACTGTACAAATGTCCATACCAACATAAGAAAAGCTGTCATGTTCTTCACGGCCCACAAGGAAGGTAGATTTCAGTACAGGAATGATATGAGTTGCAAAGTGACTTGAACCAGCCCAAAGGAAATCATCAACGTGACATGCAAGCACTCCTGTAACCTCAGATTGTTCATTCTGCCAATAGAACACTGCAGGATCAACCTGTGATATTTTACCACCAGTTTTGAGCATAATGTCTTTGACCTTATTGTACCAATAAAGTGAAGCATCTGCAAGTCCATAAACACACTTTTTCAGTTTCCATAGAACATTGTCCTTGCCAGCTTCAGGTGGGGGACGAAGATAGATGTCTCTTGACAGTTGCATTCCCTGCAAGAAGCCAGATTTAATGTCCATTGAATTTACTCTCCACTTGTTTTGACATATCACAGCTAGCACCAGTCTGAGGGACTCAGACGCACATGTTGGAGAGTCTTTCTGTAGTTCTTTAGTATTTACCTCTTCAAACCCCCGTGCCACAAGTCGAGCCTTTGGGACAACACCATTAGTAGTTTCTTTGAGTGTACAGACCCATCTAGTAGACACACATTTTTGACCCAGGTCTTTCACTTCATCAAACACACCATTACTTTGCCAGCTCTCAATCTCCTGCTGCTTAGCAGAATCAAAGGAAATATCTCTTGTTATGAGTACATCTGCATCTCTGTTTTCAGCTTCAGTGCAAAGACCATCAACAAGTGACATGTCTACAGCTTTCTTTTCACCTTCACTACCATCATGCTCAAGATATTGCACATTGTACCAGTTTTTGTATTGCCCTTTTGCTTTTCCCGCTCTGCCTAGCACTCTGGCTGTGTGTTGAACACCGTTGTCTCTGTTGGTAAAAGCAATCAGCTGTCCTGATCTTAACTTTACATTTGCAGAGACATGATCAGTGGGTGTAGAGGGCTCATTTGCAGTTTGTGTGACAGACATGTTTTCTGTAGTGTTAGTTTCTCTGTCAATAGTGATGTCTTCTTCCTCACTAATACTCTGTTCCCCATCGGGTGTGTCAGTGTCATCATTTTCAACTGCGTCTTTGTTGTCATCATCAGTAGTACTGTGTGATATTTGTTTATCTCCAGTCCGTGAATCCACTTTAGTCAATCTTGACTGGTGTACTCTTACAAGAGTCCCCCCATGTCTTACAAATACAACAGTTCCATCCTGCCCAATAACTACACCTGGACCCTTCCACTCTGTACAGTCGACTCGTTTGTAGTATACTTTATCTCCTGCCTCATATTTGTCATCTGTAGGCCTAAGTTGTTTGCGTAGTGCTCTCCTGATCCTTTCTGAACACTCTGCCTCAGTAAATGCTTTTCTGGAAGCATGTAATGCTGAGATATGTTCAGCTACTCTTGCACTTACAGTTGTGCCCTCTAAGGCAGGTGGCTTATCCATCAACACAGAAGGAAGGTTGGGGTTTTGGCCAAACACAAGTTGATGTGGACTATAACCATGTACATTAAGCATACTGTTTTTGGCCATAAGGGCCCAGTCTAGCGCAGTGTGCCAGTCACATCCTCGTTCCTTTTTTACCTTCAGGAGGATTTCTGTAAGTGTCATGTTATGTCTCTCCAGTAGTCCGTTGCTCCAGGGACTATACCCCGCCGTTGTTTTTACCTCAATGTTGAAGTTTTCAGCCATGTCCCGAATGTCCAACCCGTTCTCACTCCCAAAGCGTAACATTTTACGCTAGGTGACAAATCGTCACCATATTACGTTTTCGGCTACCCACCATGTTCCTAAATGACGACCTCGGAAAAAAGAGGAAATATGAGAACCGTCTGGACTGAATCTACACATGTTCGCTCTTTTTATTCAAATCGCTTAGAAACACACTATTTAACTTCATTAAAGTCCTAGATAAGGTCAGGAATAAGGTTATGGTCAGGGCTAGGGATAAGGTTAGGTTTAGGGCTGGAATACAGGGCTGGAACATCTATTACCGCGGAAGCGTCATTGCACTGGATCCCAGCCATAACCCGCCGCGTACCATAAGAACGCCGAAGGTCTCCTTTCGCGTTCCTCAGGAACGCCGCGGGACGTGACAAAACGTCGACATGTTACGCCTCGGGAGTGAGAACGCTCTGACATGTCAGTTATGAGGAGTGAAGGAAAAAATACAAGATTGATGATACAGGATCTGGATCAGATGGAGAAACAGGCAGAGGAGGCAGGAAGCCAGCAAGAGGTAGGAAGGCATCAAAATGAATAGCACAAACATGTCTGCCTGTTAAATATAGAACATCAGCCACCATGTTTTAACTCAACTCTAAAGGTAAATACTTCAAGTCCCTCTTCCAGCCTTGCGAGCTATAACCTCCAACCTCTTTGTTGTGTCATGCCTCTCCCAGGTCGTGGCCGTGGCCGACGAGGTCCAAACGTACAGAGCTCCGGTGACCACAAAGCACGCTCGGAGCTGAAAACAAAGGATCAGATCATGAAGCAGCGCAAGAAAAAGCAGAAGCACCAGTTCCTGCAGGGCGGGGGGATGAGGAAGCTCCGCTCCAAGAACAAAAAGTGGCTCGGATAAGTTAAAAAGTCAGGTTTTGGAAGGGGTGGCCATAAGAAAGGCAAGCTGAGGAAGAAACTGGGAGGAGGACAGAGGGTTGATGGTGTGGAGGACATCACGAGGAACTGGGTGATAAGCATCAGAATCATCTGAGAACATCACCAAAGATTTTCCTGGCGCTTTGTGTGACTGTAGATTAAGGAGAAAATCATTTGTGAATCTTTACACTGCAGAAATGCACGTCACTTCTTCCTTGATGGCCTGCTGAACTCTGCGTTTGCCACAGAGTTATGTTTAATTATGATCCACTAACCTGGATTTACTACTTGTAAGCATGTTGGCAGTCTAATAAAAGTGTTTTGGAGTACTGAAATATGTCTTATCAAAATGGTAAAATACAGATATTAAATATTGTGTGCTTAATTTGCAGTTAGTTTCAAAAATCGTCTCGCCCATCTTTTCTTAAAATAAGAGGTGCTCTATAAAAATGACATTAAATTCTGTAAACGTGCTCTATTTGCAATTATTTATCATTACTGTTGTCCAAGTGGTCTCATTTCAAAGTTGAAAGCGAGCATCGGAACGGGCAAGAAAGGCGACTTTTAATTGACTTTGAATGTGTTGTGGTTACTGATATCAGATGGGCTGGGTTGAGAAACTGGCTTAGAATTCCTCTTGCCTTCAGCATGGCCACGCCCCTCTGACTTCTGCAATCAACAAGGTATTTTTACCCAGGGAAATGTTTATTTCGCTTTTCAGTTTGGACTGTTCTCTGTAAATTCCTGAGAAAATTTGAGAAGATCAGGAGTGTCTGAAAAACGTAAAACAGCCCATCTGTCACCAACAGCAATGCTGCCTTCAAAGTCACTTAAATCACCCTTTTTTTTTTCTGGCATGTGATTGGCTGATTAGATATTTGCATTCACAAGCAGCTGAATAGGTTAGTGCAGGGGTCAGCAACCTGCGGCTCTTTAGTCTTTTTAGTGCGGCTCTGCGTGGTTTGGGAAAATAAATTATTTTTTTAAGTAATTAGCTGAAGTGTATTTTATTTATGTTAGTTTTTTTTTAACTTGTAGTTCTAAATTGGAAGATTAATGTGATATTGAAATATAAATATAAAATTATATTCTATTACAGTTTTTTCTGAATGCCTAAGCACATTTTTTGTAACTATTGGCTAATTTTGCAAAACTCTTCACACAAATAAGAAAACCTGTCACCCAATAATCAAAACATTGTAGTTCTCTTGCAAAAGCAAACACAGCTAGATTAACTCTTCACACCTTCGTAAAAATGGTGTTTCCGTATCAAACAGTACACACAAGCCATCATCTACTAAGCACACAATGCGCCAACTGCACACTGATGGTATGAATACAAAACACATCTGGCTTTTGCTTTCTCTGTGCACAAGGTAGGCTATGTCAGTTTGAGCTCATACTTCTGTCATAGATCCATAAGCATAGAGGGATCCAAACTTCAAGTACTGGTGTACTTGAAACACATCAAAACAAACACAAGTGTTCATTTCCAAGTATAGGATTATTTGCAATCGCCATAATGACTATATGGGTTACTTGGTCTGCAGTGAACATGCTTCCTCTGCCCCCAGCATCTGGTCATCTAGCAATTCTGTAAAGTAACAATTTCAGTATTTTTACATCAATGGTATTGGTGTGTTTCTCATTGGCATATGGCAGTGCTACAAATCTTTGTGCGAAGTGACTGTACTAACCGATTCTCATTTCAAGATGTCCTTATGGTACTTGCTACAGTGTAGCGGCTCGAGTTAGGCTGGACCCGTTGGCCAGCTACCCTCAGGGTCATTCCACGGTTGATTACATGGTTGATTACATGGTCCACTATTGTCATCAGCAATTCTATTTCTTACTCTTCCTACCCTTCCTCTCCCCCCTCCTCATCTTCCTCTCCCCCCTCCTCGTCTTCCTCTTGCTCCTCCTTGTCCTTGTCATCCTCTTCATCCTACTTCTTCACCTCCACGTCCTCTTCCTCGGCCTCCTCTACTTCTCACTCTTTCTGCTCCCTCCATTGTACTCCCCACACACAGCTTACCTGTATTATAGTGCTTAGGCTGATTGCAAAGTGAACTAATTATCTAAAAAAGTTTTCACATGTGAAAGTGTGCCAGACAGTTGGCAAATTAGTGTTAATGATAGCCATACATGTGTATACTTTTGCTAGGAGTGTGTTGGAAATTTGGTAATTGAGTGTTGTGCAGTGAATTGTGCCTACCGTTTTGCAAAGTGTGTGTTACAAAATTGCAAACTGAGTGCAAAGCAGTTTATGTGCTTTTAGTTTTGCAAACTCAGTGAGTGGTTTTGCTATAAGTCTGAATAGTTTTAGAGATTGTGCTACAGGAATCACAGTTAGGGTTTAAGCATTCAGAAAAAACTGTAAGTTTAGAGGTTTACACATCACATCATTATAATCATTGAGCCTGTCTGACTTTAATCGTCCACTTGATGGCGCAGTAGAGCCAATGAATCGTCACAATGCTTCGAACCATGAGTCGACCAGTTGGATGGAAAGCTTCAGTTCATCACAAGGCTTCATCTCACCATCACTAATGAAAGCTCTTATAATTTGGCTGCTATTAGAGACCATTGATTTAGTCTCTCTTTGGTTACTACGTGGATCTTTTTTCAGACAAATTAATGAAAAAAATATAATAAATGGAAAAACAGAGTACAAATGTGGACAGTTAACTGGATATTACAGCGCGATTTCAGTGCATAAATACATAAATACAGGTCTGAGACATAAGTGGTGCAATATTGATAGAGCTCACATGACTCCGTCCTGTTCGTATCCCAGAAATCCACCAGGATTTTAGTGCCTCATATACTGCACAGGTCATTGGCACACCTGAGATTCAGGACGACATGCTAAGCAGTGCTGTGTCACCATCAATAATACACCATATTAATGCAAGGTACAATTACAGCTGGGCTCCGCCACATTTTATTTTAACAGAGGAAATAAAATATGCAGAGCTAGCTGAGTTGGTTGAAATTCAGTTGCTACTTTAAGAGAATTTCATACAAGAATAATTGAAGATAAAATAGGTTATTAAAGCTGTCATCATTGCTTCAGTGCCATATTCTCTCTGCTGTAACTCCGATTTGAAGAGGGCTTGTTTAGGCAACAACTCAGAGCACTATACGATCACTGCCGGTCACTTAGGTGATTTGTTATAAATGTGAAAACAGCTATGCAGGTTTAATGCAAGGAAGTCTTTACTCAGTGTTTGGCATGGGTCCTAAATGAAGGAGGGGTAGTCTGTCAGTCACTGCATTCCTCACCTGCATGGGAAACTTCCCAAACTGGAAGTTATCAGAAACATTGGAGACAATACTGAATCCACCAGAGACAGCTGGGACAGGTCCTAGTCATTACCATACAGAAAAGAACGGATTTATTTCAGTTCAGTTCAAATTAATAAGGTGAAGAAAAAACAGAGACTGCATCTTATGTGTTTTCTATTCTATTCTAGTAGTTTTAGAATCCAATAACTACACAAACAATCATGGCAGTGAGGTGTGGAGGGCCAGGAGTGACAAAATGAATGAATTAAATATGCCATTAATTATTGAATTAAATGTTTCATTATTTAATTAAATGCCCATTCACTTCACTAGTGTTTGTAGTTGTTGTTGAGAAATGCCCACTGAAAGAATGGCCACCAGGGCAAGTGCCTGTAATCGGATTACAGTAACTCGTTACTTGTAACGCATTACTGCCCATCTCTGTTGAGAACAAATAATGTAAATGAATAATAGTGTTCAAATTGTTCGTTAAAACTCTGCATATCTCAGAAAAACTAAAAAAAAATCAGCTTTCTTCACTCACTTCTTTACAATGCAGCCATTACAGTCTTCTTTGATTGGTCGCTGCAGGATTGCCATTCTTCTCATGTTTAGTTTTTTTTCCTATCAGTGCTTTAATTCTATGAAATAAATTTTTCAAAGTCACTTTTTGCTTTCACTAGCTTGTTTTTAGTGTCCCACTTTTGGATCTTCTGAACTCACTCTGATTAAAGTTGTCATTGTACTAATGTTATTCATGTGCAGCTGACTTCACAGCTGTGTGTGGGGTTTTTTTTTTGCTTTTTTGCAACTTTTTGTGATATCTAAATGTTTAACCTGTTCAATAACATTATTACTATTCAGTGATTATTATATATGATTATCACTTGGCTACGTGAACATACATAAATCTGTTCAATCTCAGCGACACAAGCATGTCTTCATGCGCACACACAGTTTCTACTCCCATTCATTCAGGTTTATATTTACAACTTTTACAGGACGAATGGACAGCCATCACTTTAAGGAAAAACAAAGAGAGAGAGAGAGAGATTATAAGTTCAGGGCAGGTCAGTTTTTATAGAAATGCATAGATGTGTGTTGTACTTCCATCTGGCTTATTACTTTCTAATGCAGGGGAAAGACATTGGCAAAGAAACACCTACTACATAAATAGTTTGATTTGAAGTTGCTCTTTTGAGTCCTCTCTATTGACTCTGACATCCTGCTGTTAACAGTTTCATGGTATTGCTTTGTTTGCTTTAAACAAACCTCACAGGGTGGTAGAATATGTCTGCGGTGCAGAGGTCCTTGGATCGCCTCTCTGTTGTCTTTGTTGACAGCAATGAAGGTGGTGAAAGAACTGCTCACTCCTGATTGGACACTGAGCTGCACCACCTTCTCCTTCACTCCTCCATCTTGCTGTCCTCTGAGCTCTCTCTCCTTCATCTCCAGGGAACGAATCAGAGTGCAAGCACCCAACCTGTGGACTGTTAATCTGCAGACAAGGAAGAAAACATTTACAGTTCTAATGTTTCCTATTTTTGCTACATTAGTACATCACTGACTTTTCTGTTTTTCTGTGCTGAGGGTGCATTCTTTTTATATTAGAATTAGTAGAGTTACAGAGGGTATATAGAGTGTGAACATAAAATAAGAGCTTGATTAGGCTGTAGAAACGGATGAAAATCCAGTAAAGTGAAGAGTGTGTGTGTGTGTGTGTGTGTCTGGCAGGAAGTGAAGCAGGAAGTCTGAATATAGCTTGTGAGCTTGTGAGAGACATTTCAAAAGGAAAACAGAGGAATTAGAGAGTGAAAGTGCTAAGAAATAGTAATGAAAATGATATTAAATAAATGTCTTAGTGTGTTAATACAGGTGCCCATGGACTTGGCTCAACCTCAGATGAGTACAGCGGCAAAATGATAGATTAACATAATTGGAACGACAAACAGGCCAGGCTTTGGCTGAAATTTTACAGCTTCACCTCTCATCCTGCCCTTATCCTGAGAAGAAGCTTAAAGGACAGTCAATCTCCTGATGAAGACAGAAAACAGACAGAACAACACCGTAGATTTGAAGAATTAACAGCAGGCAGAAGACAGTACAACTGACCTAAAACACTGAAGGGTCCAGCAGCATGTATGTTAATGGAACATGTGCTCTGAATTACAAGCTGGAAAGAGTACCAGTGACATGACTGTGTGAAAGCACTGCATTGGACTGTCTGAGTTCATATTTGCCATGCTGGGAGTTAACCGCCAAGAAAAGACTGAAAAGATGAAGAGAGAATGAACAGAGAAGAAGAAACGGCTGATTTGGGCCTGTGTTTGATTTGGGAGGCCACACAGGAAGCTGTGAGAAGAGGGGACGAGGACCGGTGAGAGGTGAAGGCTGGACGTGTTCAAGTGAAAGTATAGGAAAATTGGGTTGAAAATTGAGGCTGAACTTGTGGGGTTTAGAAATGTCCAGAGCATCGCAACAGAAAGGTGAATTTAAAAAAAGAGAGAGAGCGGGATGAAGAAATAAATAAACTAATAATACATAAATGAATAGAAAAATCTTTTGTATATGGCGCGGTGCTGTGGGCACCTAAGTCTTTGATAGTGTAGAATTTTCAAGTCAATACCATGGTTGCATCTACTGAAAATCTCTGTGAAGCTTAAATCTCAATGACCTTGACTTCAAGGTCAGAGGTCAACTTTTCTGAAAATCAGAGGAGTTTCACATTCATAACACAGGTATGTCTACTAGGAGGCTGAAGGGTAGCTCTATATATTTATAAACAATCAAAAACAACAATTATTACGCAATTTATTTCCAATTTGTATGGAATTTATTTCTGTAAAGGTGGTGTTTTAGGTCTGATTGAAGGACTGATGTGATGGTAAGGTGTCCACTGCTGCGCTTTGAAGATTGGTAGGCTTTTTTTTTTAAATTTTCACAAGAATTGCTACTTCCCCTAGAGTTTTGGCCACTCCAACAATCAGAAGATTTCCCTATGAGCAAGCATTTAGCGACAGTGGGAAGGAAAAACTCCCTTTAAAAAGGAAGAAACCTTCAACAGAGCCAGGCTCAGGAAGGGACAGCCCTCTGCCACGACTGGTTGGGGTGGGGGGAGTGAAAATTTAAAAAAAAGAAGCCAAAGTGATCATTTTTGGAGCAGCTTAATTAATTTTTGCATTGTAATTTGCTGTTAATGTCATTTTCCAACCCCAGTTTGTATTTTTATCACTTTTGTCCAGGGTGGAAGATGCCATGCTGGAGACTGATTCAGTATGGTCTTTCAATGTTGATACATGGGAACCTTTTAGAGAGGCCAGGGCTGAAAAAGGGATGCCGGAGAACCTGAGAGGGTGTTATCCGCTGGTGTGCATCCAAGGCCAACATCTGTTTAATTAGGCTGACAAATAAGCGTTGGCCAGCTTCTGGTCCTCGTCTAAACATCATTAGCTGTTCAAGGTCATCCAGACGTGTAAGTATTATGTATCTTGTTTCCAGGGATTCATGTCCTGTCCCTGGAACAGAGTCTTTATATTGTTCTTCCGTCTTAAATGTCCAGCGCTGTTGCTTGTATTTGTCTCCAATGAAATAGTTTTCAGTGTACACGCCAGAGTCTAGCACATGATCTGGTGGCTGACCCTGAGTCTCTATGATGAATTTCAGATAATCATAGTCATTCTCCGAAGGGTAGAGTGGCACCCCTGTAGCAAGCTCCACAGCCACCAGCCCCAGAGACCACATGTCACTTGCTTCATTGTAAGGAAGGCCAAGCATAACCTCAGGTGCACAGTAACCAACCGTCCCCACAAAGTCACCAGGTATCACTGCAGACGCAGGACATGCGAGGCCAAAGTCTATAAGTTTGACTTTGATAGGAGACTCATGGCGGTTTACAACCATGATGTTTCCAGGTTTGAGGTCAGCGTGCACTATTCCCACAGAACTCAGGTGGGACTGTGATTTGACCTAAAATTGGCCTGACTTCGCTTATGGGGAGACCCTGTTTATTCCGGTCCCCTATGTAGTCCCACAGGCATTGATCAAGGAGTTCAAATTTCAGGCAAACCCGCTGTCCGTCGTGGAAAAAGCCGTTCCATTGAACAATGTTGGCGGCATCTGGATCCAACCTTCGCAGCTGCTCCAAGATGAAAATTTCCACATGTGCCTGTTGCAGAATATCAGGGTCGCTCTTGTTGACTTTAATGGCAACAGCTTGGTTGGTTGTTGTGTCGCGACATTTGGCTACAATACCAAAGCCCCCTTCTCCGAGGAAAGCCTCTACCTTGTAGTGCTTTCCCAAAATGCTCCCTTTAACTAATTCAAGCTCATCTGAGCTGAATGATGGACTGGCTGATGTGTGGACGAATACTTGCTGAGAAAATTCAACCGAGTTTTGAAAACTGCAGTTGATTTTCTGTGATCTCTTGCTTTCCAAGTTTGAAGGGTGCTGAAAGACCACAGGGTTTTGTGATATTTCAGCACTCATGTCAATGCACAGGGAACTCTTAGGGCTGAAAAAGGGATGCCGGAGAACCTCCGAGGGTGTTATCCGCTGGTGTGCATCCAAGGCCAACATCTGTTTAATTAAGCTGACAAATAAGCGTTGGCCAGCTTCTGGTCCTCGTCTAAACATTATTATTTGTTCAAGGTCATCCAGACGCGTCAGTTTTATGCATCTTGTCTCCAGGGACTCATATCCTGTCTCATACTGAAATTGTAGGTCAGTCTTAAATGTCCAGCGCTGTTGCTTGTCTTTGTCTTCAATGAAATAGTCTTCAGTGTAGACGCCAGAGTCTAGAACATGATCTGGTGGCTGACCCTGAGTCTCTATGATGAATTTCAAAACATCATAGTCTTCATTTCCAGGGTAGAGTGGCAGTCCTGTAGCAAGCTCCACAGCTACCAGCCCCAGAGACCACATGTCAATTGCTTCATTGTAAGGAAGGCCAAGCATAACCTCAGGTGCACAATAACCAACCGTCCCCACACGGTCACCAGGCATCACTGCAGACGCAGGACATGCGAGGCCAAAGTCTATAAGTTTGACTTTGATGGGAGACTCATGGCGGTTTACAACCATGATGTTTCCAGGTTTGAGGTCAGCGTGCACCATTCCCACAGAACCCAGGTGGGACAGAGCATTTGTCAGTTGACCTAAAATTGGCCTGACTTCGCTTATGGGGAGACAGTGGTTTTTCCGGTCCCATATGTAGTCCCTCAGGCATTGATCAAGGAGTTCAAATTTCAGGCAAACCCGCTCTCCGTCGTGAAAAAAGCCGTTCCATTGAACAATGTTGGCGGCATCTGAATCCAACCTTCGCAGCTGCTCCAGGATGAAAATTTCCAATTTCGCCTGTTGCAGAATATCAGGGCGGCTCTTGTTCACTTTAATAGCCACAGCTCGGTTAGTCATGGTATCACGACATTTGGCTACAATACCAAAGCCCCCTTCTCCAAGGAAAGCCTCTACCTTGTAGTGCTTTCCCAAAATGCTCCCTTTAACTAATCCAAGCTCATTTGAGCTGAAGGATGGGTGAGCTGACATGGTGAAATGTGTCGGCTTGGTCGGTGAATTGCTAAGTAAAATTCTCTCAAAACTCTCCAAAAAGGGTTTGCTTGCTGTCAGGTCAAGGTCCGTTGAGCATTAAAGTTTAACAGAGCAAAGCTCCTACTTAAGGGTTTTTTCTCTCAGCAAGATGATGACATAACAAAGGATCTATGTCATCATCTTGTGATGTCACAAGATGTCACCTTTTTTCACAAGATGCATTCCATTTGGATCAAAGGCATTCTATTTTTTCAGTTGAAACACTAAAAAAAAACAATGTTTCAACAGGCCAGGCTGCATTTTCTGCTGCGACATCTCAACAGGAGATAATAAGATAAAGACAAGGAAGACTGGTGATCTATCCATATCAGCAACATCGGCAGGTTTCTAGTGCAGGAAGTAATAAATTCAGCCCTCGTGTTTGCACTACAGGTTGCTTTCATGAGTATTTCTGTTTTTGTGGTGGGGGAATTTTTCCTCGTTCCAACGATGTAAACAAAAACATTAATTGTGCTTTCCGCAATGACTAGTAATCATTTTGTCCTACTGTTCATTTACAGAACAGGAAAGGTTTTGTTTGGTTATGATTGTTTTGCAAGAAATGCTTCAATCACAGTGGGGTAGTCTTGATTAAAATGTTATATGAGAACTGTGGCACCATGTGTGACCAGATATTGGCATGTAGTCGTCGCCAGACTGTCATCAAAAGTGTGAAGTTTGGGACAGACTGGACAAAATACATTTTTAGAGATGAAAATCTTATGTCCAGTGATAAATGATCAAAATTCCACCACAAACATGGCTTTGACGAAGATGTCCCTTTCTGAAGTAACCCCAAAAAGTTCCTGAAGTAACCAAATGGAATTTAACCAGTGACCTCTCACTTTGCAGGCGAATGTGTAAACCAGCGATGCCTGGAAAACACTAAAACTGTGCCAAAATGTCATTTTACATTCAAAATGGCGGACTTCCAGACTTCCTCTTTGGATTGGGTTCACTGAATCTGTGTGTAATAAATGTCATACACGTATTTCAAGCTGTAAATAAGTTGTTAGAAGTTCTTTAAAATTTCTTAAGTGGTGCTGTAGATCCATTTCCGCAGTGCCAGTCACTTTTTAAAAAAAAGTACATTTTGACCTGATGTGAAGAATGCAAAAAAATGTCATTAGTTTGGAAGCATGTTTGGTATATGATATACTTGCCTGACTAATAATAATTTATTATTACTATTACTACTGTTGTTGTTGTTGTACAATGGAGCCTTTCCCCTGTGAATGACCAGCTCCCAGCTAAAATGTGTATTTTGTGCCATTTATAAGGTCAGTGCTTTATCATACCTTAAACTGTGCAGGGTAAAAGCCTCAGTTGCTGGGAAAAGCACAGGTGTATTAGAGTTTTTCTGAATTGCTAAAACACTAAACCCCATTGTAAAAACTAAACTGTCAACTATGAAAACTCTTTCATCAAATCAGTCCCACTGTTGCCAAAATCTTAAACACTATTCAAAGCTCAGTCTCCCATTTAGCAAAACTCTAAACACAAAACACACTTAGCAGTGTGGTGCACCTGTTGTCGTGTGAAGGCTGTGTGCAGTAGTGATGTCTCCTGTGTGTCGAAGCTTTGAAGCGTGTGTCGGGTAATCTCGTGGTAGTTTTGTAAAGCGCGTATCGAGGCTTGCTTTGATTACGTATGCAGTGATGTTCGAGGCCTCGCGGGCAGTCCGTACCACGTGACTGATTCAGGAACTGGCTCGCCGGTTTGCACCAGATTCTAAATAAATTGGGCAGCAAAACACAGCTGATTCCCCGTCACATTGTGTTGTGGAATTGGATTACGTCCCAGTTACATACTTACTTGAACATTTCTCCTTCGATGGAACCAGCAAGGAAGAGAATATTTGTCTGACAACATTTAATCTCATCTCTCCTAATAAAGTATGCACACAGTAATAAATATCACAAATGATAAGTACCATAATATAAATCAACAACACCACAGATCTTATAATCTGATTTCTGTCTTTTAGTTTATTACAGTTTTTTTCTGAATGCCTAAGCACATTTTTTGTAACTATTGGCTAATTTTGCAAAACTCTTCACACAAATAAGAAAACCTGTCACCCAATAATCAAAACATTGTAGTTCTCTTGCAAAAGCAAACACAGCTAGATTAACTCTTCACACCTTCGTAAAAATGGTGTTTCCGTATCAAACAGTACACACAAGCCATCATCTACTAAGCACACAATGCGCCAACTGCACACTGATGGTATGAATACAAAACACATCTGGCTTTTGCTTTCTCTGTGCACAAGGTAGGCTATGTCAGTTTGAGCTCATACTTCTGTCATAGATCCATAAGCATAGAGGGATCCAAACTTCAAGTACTGGTGTACTTGAAACACATCAAAACAAACACAAGTGTTCATTTCCAAGTATAGGATTATTTGCAATCGCCATAATGACTATATGGGTTACTTGGTCTGCAGTGAACATGCTTCCTCTGCCCCCAGCATCTGGTCATCTAGCAATTCTGTAAAGTAACAATTTCAGTATTTTTACATCAATGGTATTGGTGTGTTTCTCATTGGCATATGGCAGTGCTACAAATCTTTGTGCGAAGTGACTGTACTAACCGATTCTCATTTCAAGATGTCCTTATGGTACTTGCTACAGTGTAGCGGCTCGAGTTAGGCTGGACCCGTTGGCCAGCTACCCTCAGGGTCATTCCACGGTTGATTACATGGTTGATTACATGGTCCACTATTGTCATCAGCAATTCTATTTCTTACTCTTCCTACCCTTCCTCTCCCCCCTCCTCATCTTCCTCTCCCCCCTCCTCGTCTTCCTCTTGCTCCTCCTTGTCCTTGTCGTCCTCTTCATCCTACTTCTTCACCTCCACGTCCTCTTCCTCGGCCTCCTCTACTTCTCACTCTTTCTGCTCCCTCCATTGTACTCCGCACACACAGCTTACCTGTATTATAGTGCTTAGGCTGATTGCAAAGTGAACTAATTATCTAAAAAAGTTTTCACATGTGAAAGTGTGCCAGACAGTTGGCAAATTAGTGTTAATGATAGCCATACATGTGTATACTTTTGCTAGGAGTGTGTTGGAAATTTGGTAATTGAGTGTTGTGCAGTGAATTGTGCCTACCGTTTTGCAAAGTGTGTGTTACAAAATTGCAAACTGCAAAGCAGTTTATGTGCTTTTAGTTTTGCAAACTCAGTGAGTGGTTTTGCTATAAGTCTGAATAGTTTTAGAGATTGTGCTACAGGAATCACAGTTAGGGTTTAAGCATTCAGAAAAAACTGTAGTTTTTGAACGCTCAAAATAAGCGTCACACTTGCGGAAGCCGATATACCCGCCGAAACGCCGTGCATTTATCGAGACTTTCAACCCCAGGTAGGCTAATTATCAATCTTCGGATCCACATTATGTCAGCAGCTCCATCGTGAACTATGTTAAAAACAAACACCGCTCACGCCTCACAGATGACAGCTTACAGTCCTGTGTAAAGATGAAAGTGACTTCATACAGCTCCGATTTGCAGACGCTGTGCGCAGAGATTCAGGAGCAGAAGTCCCATTGTAAACATATCACGGCAGACCCAACGATGTTTCCATGAACACGCTTTACAGCTTCTCTTTATTGACCACTTTTCACACACGGTTGCTGTATGCATACAGCCGGTGTTAAAGCTCACAGCCCGACACATACCAACACAACAGCATAGAGAGCACAGACGTTAAGGCGCCGAGGCGTGATCGCGGGTGCCGCTCAGGTGCGTCCGCCTCCCCTGCAGCGGCGCTGCAGACCACGCCCCGCCACACACATTAACCAGGTAAAATACATATTGTCAGGGTTCCTGGGTCGGTGACCCAGTGTTTTCAGTTTTGTTCATGTTCATATATATATATATAGCATATAGTAAACAATGAATCTGTAAACGACAGCTGTTGACATTTTTTAAAAATGAATGAAAAAGCATATTTAAATAATCAACATACATGATTTAAATATAAACACACACGTGACAAGAGACAGAACGTGTAGAAGATATATGCAGAAAGAGCTTTCAGTGGTCAGCTGATAACATGATATCTAAAAAATACATAGCTCATTTTCCTGTCTGTTAGTTGGACATGCTAACCTGTTAACAAGCTCCTATATTCACCCATACAGTTTGTAGATCATTTTGCTAAAATAGGTAAAATCTCCACTCTTTCAGGGCACTAATAGGCTAAAGGCATATTACAAAAGGTCATTCATGTATTCACAGATTCTCTGTAGTTATTCTGCTGCTCATTCACCTGTAAAAACCACACCAATCATTATTTCAACAGCCTTTTTATTTTGGAACAAAAGCATTTGACGATATGACTTACAGGACGTTACCAAATTCATGAAGCTATATTTGTGAGTTTATTTATCAATATCAGTTTAATGTAAACAGACTGATGTAGTAATAGACAGTAAAATGTTGGTGCGTGTGTAATATATGAGCGTTTATGTTTCTCTACATGGGTAAAAGTACTCCATGTCGCCCTCTGGTGGTAGCAACCAACTATGAAAAGAATGGATGTTGGATCTTAACTAAATGATAAAAAGTTTTATTACTTTGTATTACTTTCTTTAGTTTGGTAAAATTTACAGTTTTAATCCCGTAAGAAAATAAATCACTATCATAGAGAGGGATATTAGTAATTCGTTTGTTAATAACACTTTGTTTGTGTTTGCTAATGTTTCGACAGGAAAATGGTTTTCTACAAAGTTGTTTCATGTACAGAGTAACACACACACACACACACACACACACACACACACACACACACACACACACACACACGTATGACTTTGCCGGTTTCAGCTGAAACAATTTCAGTGTTTCAAACCATGTTCCAGGATTTTTCCTTCACCATTTATGAGGTTTCAAGAAGAAGATAAATGACAGATATGAATGTTTGAAAAAGTTATAGATGAAAAGATGAAAAATACTCAAAGGATAAATTCAATTGGTTTATTGTTTTATGAATAAGTTGAAAAAGAAAAAGTTAAACAAGTAAATAATGAAACAAGGTAAAATGAAGTAAGAACAAAACGTCAACAAGTAAATAATGAAACAAGGTAAAATGAAGTAAGAACAAAACGTCAACAAGTAAATAATGAAACAAGGTAAAATGAAGTAAGAACAAAACGTTAACAAGTAAATAATGAAACAAGGTAAAATGAAGTAAGAACAAAACGTTAAGTAAATAATGAAACAAGGTAGAGGAGAGAAAACCCCAACAATCCCCTCTGAGCACGCACTAGGCGACAGTGGGGAGGAAAAACTGCCTTTAAACGGGCAGAAACCTCCGGCAGAACCAGGCTCAGGAGGAGACAGTCAACTGCCGGGACTGGTTGGGGAGGTGAACAGAGGTGGAGCAAGACGAGGCTACACCTGCTGAGGAAGCAGTAGAGTTCCTCCTCCAGGGCCAGCGGAAGCGTTTGTTCTTCTTTTTCATGCAGTTTTCTACAAGAGCTTTTTTTTCCAGGATGAGGGTTCTCAACTCATCGATGGTTTCTTTGTTTTGTTTCTCAAGCTTCTTGCACGTTTTCTCCACCTCTTCCAACGTTGCTTGTTTTTCTTCAAGCTTTTCCCTGAGCTCTTTGGATGTTTCCTCCTGCATTATCTTGTCCTTGTGCATGTCTGCGTTTCTTTGTTGTACTTCTTTGTACATGTCTTGTAGCTCCTCATTTCTTTTGTGGATATCTTGGAGCGTACGCTGCAGGTCGTCATGTATGTTGTCTTGTTCTTGCTTTTGCGCCTGCATTTCAGTGTGTTTGCGCTTCAAGTTGTTGTATTCCAACAATATCCCCTTAGTGAGCTCGGAGTTGTTTCTCGCCATTTGCTCCATCCTTTTCTGCATGTGCGAGCATTGTTTGTCCAGTTTTTCTTTTTCCCCTTCTAGTTGCTTTTTCTCGTGAAGAAGGTCTTTATTTTGGCGCAGAGTATCATCCACCTTCTCTTTCAGCATTCTGTATTTTTCCTCCGTGACTTTGAGTTTGTGCTCCATGTCTCTTTGCTTTTTCTCCTGTTCTTCCTTCTGTTGGAGGATTTCTTCATTTTTTTTCACAGCTTCATCGAAGTTTGTTTGGAGCAGCCGATTCATTTGGTCCATATATTGGAGATCCCATTCTGTCTTCTCAACAGTAGCTTTGCTGTCTTTAAGCTGGTTGGACATCTCCTTTAGTTCCACGCTCTTTTGCTTGTTTTCCTTAATTAGGAAGACAATCTGCTCTCGGGCTTGTCCAAACTTGATTCCCCAACCCTCATTAATAATATTTATGTCGGGCTGGCGTTTTTGTCTTTCTTCCAGGTTCTTATTTTGCGCTTCCATCTGTCTACACTTCTCCTCCAGTTGAAGTTTCTCTTCTTCAATCTGTTGAATTTTATTCTGGAGATGGTAGTTTTCCTTCTTACTGTCATGTAATGCCCTTTGGACGGCTAAGAGGTCATTTGGGGAAATTGGCCGGCCACGACAGGAAGGAGAAGCGGCGTAATCTTTTTGCCTTGGTTGGTGTCTTGTTGGATACATGTTGAAGGTTGTACACGACAACTCTGAAAAGGTTTCCAAAAGTTTCTGTGGTGAACGTGTGAAGGCTGCAAACACAAATGCTGCGAAGACACGAACTAAAAAACTGCTGTGTGTCACCCCTGTTTAAGGAAAAACTTCAAAGGATCGTGTAGTGACATCATAACTCCGTGAGCCAATGAGATTGTCATGTGACATTTTGGAATGGGGATATTTTTTTTTAAACCGTTTTCAAATTTAACTTAATATTTGACTGTTTCTTAACTGACCTGTTTAGCTGATTAAGAAATGAATTGAAACGAGCATCACTAACGTTATATAACAGACAACAGAAAAAAAACAGTTTTTTTTCTAAGTAATAGAGGTATAATACATTTTTTAAATTTTTTTTTAAATTATCCTACTTTTTATAAGAGGGAACATTATTTAAAGAATATGTATTTAATTGGAAAACTCTCTATTCGTCTAAAGGCTATAACAAGAAAGGTGAGCTTCCTGCTCAAAAATGAAATGACCAAAATAAATGGAGCATTTCTCTGCAATTACAAACTCTGTGTAAACAATCTTGGTTTCAAAATAAGGCTAATGCTGGTGAGATGTCATCACAGGTGTAAATATTACTGCAGATGTTACTATGTCAAAGTTTCACAACTGTCTTATGTTTATTTATGTAGGCAAGACCTACTTTTCACTTTTTTGCTTTGCTATATGTTCTTGAGTGTATTAGTTTGCCAGCAGCACGAACATGTACTAGTGTCAATAATAATAGTACGGTGGATTAGAAAACCTGCTCACAAGTTGAATAAACACCCAGGATTGTTTCATCATTTTCATTCAAAACCAATATTTGAGTCAAAATGAGAAAGTTGTTTGTGCTGTCTGATGAAGAAGAAGCAAAATAAAGTGCAGTTTTGATGTAGATGATGTTGTATACAAACTAGAAGAGGAAGATAGTAGGATCTCTGTATCATGCTTTGTCACTTTGTACCATGTAATTCTTTCTATTTCCACCAGGGGGTGTTTTCAGAGGTGGTAGGTGGTAAAAGAAGAGGTCAGCAGGAAGATGGCGAAGAGTGACCAAAGACCAAGAAAAAGAGGCAGTCAGGGAAAGATGAAGAGTATTATATCCCTTACAGACCTAAAGACTTTGACTCTGAGAGAGGGTGAGGCATTAAACTGTTGCATCTGTTTCTTTAAAAAATGTGAATGGCTTTGTGTTTTATGCTGTTTTGTCCTGTGTTATGCGTCGACAGGTTGAGTCTCGGTGGAGAGGGCAGTGCTTTTGAACAGCAGGCCTCTTCAGCTGTCCTTGATCTCATGGGAGATGAAGGCGATCGCCTTAACCAGCAGAAGAAAATGATGAAATGGTACAAATTTCCCTATGTTTGACTCAGTATCCACCAAATTGTCATTTCAAACTATAATTTAAAGTCTTTTTTCCCCCTTCTTTTTTTAGGGACCGTAAGAGGAAGCGTTTTGTGAGAGAAACGGGAAAAGAAGACCAGAAGAAGAAGATCAAAACAGACAGCGGTCAGGTTATCAGTAACAAGAAGAACAGGAAGAACTTGTATCCTTCCAACAAAAAGCTTCTCTGTGTGCTGCTCTCAATGACCCTCTTCTCTACTCCTATGACAATATTAAGCTGTACTGTGAAGATGTTGTATCACTTGACAACATGTCAGTTATGAGGAGTGAAGGAAAAAATACAAGATTGATGATACAGGATCTGGATCAGATGGAGAAACAGGCGGAGGAGGCAGGAAGCCA
Source organism: Maylandia zebra (assembly GCF_041146795.1). Lineage (NCBI taxonomy): Eukaryota > Metazoa > Chordata > Actinopteri > Cichliformes > Cichlidae > Maylandia > Maylandia zebra. The sequence continues at coordinate 7,902,833 of NC_135178.1, read as the reverse complement.
GCAAGAGGTAGGAAGGCATCAAAATGAATAGCACAAACATGTTAAATATAGAACATCAGCCACCATGTTTTAACTCAACTCTAAAGGTAAATACTTCAAGTCCCTCTTCCAGCCTTGCGAGCTATAACCTCCAACCTCTTTGTTGTGTCGTGCCTCTCCCAGGTCGTGGCCGTGGCCGACGAGGTCCAAACGTACAGAGCTCCGGTGACCACAAAGCACGCTCGGAGCTGAAAACAAAGGATCAGATCATGAAGCAGCGCAAGAAAAAGCAGAAGCACCAGTTCCTGCAGGGCGGGGGGATGAGGAAGCTCCGCTCCAAGAACAAAAAGTGGCTCGGAGAAGTTAAAAAGTCAGGTTTTGGAAGGGGTGGCCATAAGAAAGGCAAGCTGAGGAAGAAACTGGGAGGAGGACAGAGGGTTGATGGTGTGGAGGACATCAGGAGGAACTGGGTGATAAGCGTCAGAATCATCTGAGAACATCACCAAAGATTTTCCTGGCGCTTTGTGTGACTGTAGATTAAGGAGAAAATCATTTGTGAATCTTTACACTGCAGAAATGCACGTCACTTCTTCCTTGATGGCCTGCTGAACTCTGCGTTTGCCACAGAGTTATGTTTAATTATGATCCACTAACCTGGATTTACTACTTGTAAGCATGTTGGCAGTCTAATAAAAGTGTTTTGGAGTACTGAAATATGTCTTATCAAAATGGTAAAATACAGATATTAAATATTGTGTGCTTAATTTGCAGTTAGTTTCAAAAATCGTCTCGCCCATCTTTTCTTAAAATAAGAGGTGCTCTATAAAAATGACATTAAATTCTGTAAACGTGCTCTATTTGCAATTATTTATCATTACTGTTGTCCAAGTGGTCTCATTTCAAAGTTGAAAGCGAGCATCGGAACGGGCAAGAAAGGCGACTTTTAATTGACTTTGAATGTGTTGTGGTTACTGATATCAGATGGGCTGGGTTGAGAAACTGGCTTAGAATTCCTCTTGCCTTCAGCATGGCCACGCCCCTCTGACTTCTGCAATCAACAAGGCATTTTTACCCAGGGAAATGTTTATTTCGCTTTTCAGTTTGGACTGTTCTCTGTAAATTCCTGAGAAAATTTGAGAAGATCAGGAGTGTCTGAAAAACGTAAAACAGCCCATCTGTCACCAACAGCAATGCTGCCTTCAAAGTCACTTAAATCACCCTTTTTTTTCTGGCATGTGATTGGCTGATTAGATATTTGCATTCACAAGCAGCTGAATAGGTTAGTGCAGGGGTCAGCAACCTGCGGCTCTTTAGTCCTTTTAGTGCGGCTCTGCGTGGTTTGGGAAAATAAATTATTTTTTTAAGTAATTAGCTGAAGTGTATTTTATTTATGTTAGTTCTTTTTTAACTTGTAGTTCTAAATTGGAAGATTACTGTGATATTGAAATGAAATATAAATATAAAATTATATTCTATTAGTTTTTGAACGCTCAAAATAAGCGTCACACTTGCGGAAGCCGATATACCCGCCGAAACGCCGTGCATTTATCGAGACTTTCAACCCCAGGTAGGCTAATTATCAATCTTCGGATCCACATTATGTCAGCAGCTCCACCGTGAACTATGTTAAAAACAAACACCGCTCACGCCTCACAGACAAGGCTGGACTGGGACAAAAAATCGGCCCGGGCATTTTGACTAGAGACCGGCCCACCAGGATAAAGATTGAAAATGTGACGTCATTCAGGGATAACCGCAAAGGATTCTGGGAACTTGTGGCAAGAGGTACTAGCGCACGCAGGCTTTCAATTGAACTCAGTTACACAGCGATAAAAAGAAACCCAAAAAATGGCAAGAAGCTGTTGTATTATTAACTTCAATAGCCGGTCGCATGACAGCCACGGGAAGCCGATGGGTAAAGAGATCGTTTTTTTTTTTTTATCGGATTACGTCGTTGAAGAGAAATTTTTTAAGCCATGTTTCCGAAGTAAGAGCCGACGGATGGTCTGGATATACCAAATATAACGTCTCAGAACACTCCAGCTCACATGTTAGTCTGCTCCAAGCATTCCCACAAAGGTCAGAGTTTTTTAGTAGTTAATACGTCATTTTTCTTAACATAATTGGTGATATAGGTTACAAGCAAGTCTGGCGCTGAACAGAAATTGTCGCGCTATGCTCCTTTATTTATTGTGCATAAATAGTAAATTGTCCTGACACAATATTGTGTTTCGCTTCTGTTATTACCATGGTACATTGACAAAAACATATACTTTTATTCACAGGATAAAACAGTTGTTTTGTATCACTTATTGTCCATTGCGATTACAACATACAATATTATTGTCACTGCTACATTTCTGTAATGCTACTGTAACCGGTTTCTGCTTCATCCCGCTGCAACAGTTCGGCCCAAACAGACTCCTCGACTCTGCGTTGTGTAGTGTTTTTAAAAAGACAAGGAGTCTCTGATCGATCGTTGCCACTTTATTTCCTGAATGGAAACAACGGTGTATTATCAGTGCACAAGCTCGCCATACACCACTCCGCACAGCACACTCTCGTATGGCTACGGCAGACTGGCAGCGATTACTGCAGCAATATTACAATTTCTAATATACAATAAAATAACAGCAACAACAAATTATGTACCTGAATGGAAACAACGGTGTATTATCAGTGCACAGGCTCGCCACACACCACTCCGCACAGCACACTACGGCAGAACATCTCATTAGCATTCCGCTTTAGCATACAGTTTCACACATTACAGTTTTTTACAGACGCTAGGACACATTTCTCAATACTTAGGTCACTTTTGCAAAACTCTTCACACAATTCTCCTAACTGACCCTCAGCTTGGCAAAGCAGTTCATTCCACATTCAAAATGCACTACAACTACCAAAACACTTCATTCAGGTCTCAAATAAAAACATTCCTCCAGAACACTAGCAAAGGTTGACAGCCGACAAACACACTTTGTCACCCACAAAACAATGACCTAAAAAACACTAACAACATGTAGCATTACACAGTGTTTTCCTGTGTAAAACAAGGACACATCTCTGTTTATAATTTCAATATATGTTACTGGAATGAATCAGACATCATGTATTTATGTTTATGTATTTTTATTTTTTTGCACTAAGTAATCCCAAAATACAAGAATTCGTATACACACCATCCACTGATACACATACAATAGTAATGCTAATCTACTCGGTCTTCTCCATTTGGCCACAGGTTCTCATCCACATCACATCTTATGTCATCTTGGGCAACACACCTAGGAAAGAATCTTCTGGCATGCCAGAATTGAAGGAGTTGAAAAATTGAAGGAGTAACACCTGTGTAGATGTTCATCCACAATGAGAATCAGCTGTGGCTGGTTAAACTGCATTGTTAGATTTAAAATATGTTTCAGTAAAATATTGCCGTTGGATTTTGCTGTCTTTTCAAGTTTTGCATTGTGTTATTGTTTTGACCATGAGTTTAACAGTTTTGAAAACAGTATGTAAGCACATGCAAAATGTCCTGTCCGTACAAAGGTTTTTGGCAGTTGTTGTGTCTGAGTGAGAAGATGATTCATGTAATTTGAGAGATGTAGTCATTGAATGCATTTTGTGCCAAAACAATGATAACTGGTCCTCAGTTTAGCCCACATAGACTTCTGTTGTGCTCACTGTGTGAGGAGTTTTGCAAACGTGACCTAAGTATTGAGAAATGTGTCCTAGCGTCTGTAAAAAACTGTAATAAACAAATGAAAAGTACATAAAACTGGTGTTGGACATGTGTCCACTAAGCACTTATTACACTCGGTGCTCGTCAGCTAATCAGACATGTTTTATGTGTCTGTACTACTTAGCTATATTGTGTGCGGAACAATACAACTCACCTCTCGTATGGCTACGGCAGACTGGCAGCGATTACTGCAGCCAGCCTCACCTAACCAGCCACACTGAGAGCGGGGGGGCGCTGTTTCCCCATTACACTGATATTTGTGGCAAGTGGAATAATACCACAAACACTGTTACACTACCAGAAATTATTTCCACTACTAATTAATTACCGTTGAGCTCAAAGGTCCTATTAATAAACTGTTAATGAATGTGTATTTATGAAGACGATTTGTGAGACTGGTAAACTTATGATACGTACAATAGTCTTTCGTCCTACACGGTGCATTTCAAGGTCCTGCACCCATCCGTCGGTAAACTGTACCTGGGCTTGTTGCAGTGACCTGAAGTTACTAAACTTCATGAGTGTGTGCACTCACTCCAAGAACCGTGTAATTATAAATCTGAGCGTGGTGAAAGTGGGCAGCACACTGACGTCTTTTGTCCACTCTGTGTGCTCGTAAGGGTCTGACCCTTTCACTCCTTTGATTTTTTCCTCGTATCTTTTCTTTGTCTTTTCGTCGAGTCTGTCTTTGTACGAACCGGCATTGTTCTCCTTTTGTTTTGTACATTCCTTTTTTGTGCGGCAAAGAAAAAAAAAGAAGGTATTGGAACCGGAGAATGAACGTTTTGCGGTGCTGCAAATGCTTGCATTTGATGCGGTACTTGGATTGTTTTGCCACGAGTTCCCGGCATGCAATGCGCGAAAATCACGTGATTGCTAAACAAGGGGGAGGGTGCATCCAGCCTCTTCGGCTGTAATTGGTCCAGCCCAGAGTCGATCATGACCAATTGGCCAATCCAACACCTTTCATTATATATACCCTTCCTAAAAATTAAAAATTAAAAAAAATAAATAAAAAAATATCCATCGGCCCATAAAAACAAAAAATTGCCAGCGGCCCACCGGGCAAATGCCCGGTATGCCCGATGGCCAGTCCAGCTATGCTCACAGATGACAGCTTACAGTCCTGCATAAAGATGAAAGTGACTTCATACAGCTCCGATTTGCAGACGCTGTGCGCAGAGATTCAGGAGCAGAAGTCCCATTGTAAACATATCACGGCAGACCCAACGATGTTTCCATGAACACGCTTTACAGCTTCTCTTTATTGACCACTTTTCACACACGGTTGCTGTATGCATACAGCCGGTGTTAAAGCTCACAGCCCGACACATACCAACACAACAGCATAGAGAGCACAGACGTTAAGGCGCCGAGGCGTGATCGCGGGTGCCGCTCAGGTGCGTCCGCCTCCCCTGCAGCGGCGCTGCAGACCACGCCCCGCCACACACATTAACCAGGTAAAATACATATTGTCAGGGTTCCTGGGTCGGTGACCCAGTGTTTTCAGTTTTGTTCATGTTCATATATATATATATATATAGCATATAGTAAACAATGAATCTGTAAACGACAGCTGTTGACATTTTTTTAAAAATGAATGAAAAAGCATATTTAAATAATCAACATACATGATTTAAATATAAACACACACGTGACAAGAGACAGAACGTGTAGAAGATATATGCAGAAAGAGCTTTCAGTGGTCAGCTGATAACATGATATCTAAAAAATACATAGCTCATTTTCCTGTCTGTTAGTTGGACATGCTAACCTGTTAACAAGCTCCTATATTCACCCATACAGTTTGTAGATCATTTTGCTAAAATAGGTAAAATCTCCACTCTTTCAGGGCACTAATAGGCTAAAGGCATATTACAAAAGGTCATTCATGTATTCACAGATTCTCTGTAGTTATTCTGCTGCTCATTCACCTGTAAAAACCACACCAATCATTATTTCAACAGCCTTTTTATTTTGGAACAAAAGCATTTGACGATATGACTTACAGGACGTTACCAAATTCATGAAGCTATATTTGTGAGTTTATTTATCAATATCAGTTTAATGTAAACAGACTGATGTAGTAATAGACAGTAAAATGTTGGTGCGTGTGTAATATATGAGCGTTTATGTTTCTCTACATGGGTAAAAGTACTCCATGTCGCCCTCTGGTGGTAGCAACCAACTATGAAAAGAATGGATGTTGGATCTTAACTAAATGATAAAAAGTTTTATTACTTTGTATTACTTTCTTTAGTTTGGTAAAATTTACAGTTTTAATCCCGTAAAAAAATAAATCACTATCATAGAGAGGGATATTAGTAATTCGTTTGTTAATAACACTTTGTTTGTGTTTGCTAATGTTTCGACAGGAAAATGGTTTTCTACAAAGTTGTTTCATGTACAGAGTAACACACACACACACACACACACACACACACACACACACACACACACACACACACACACACACACACGTATGACTTTGCCGGTTTCAGCTGAAACAATTTCAGTGTTTCAAACCATGTTCCAGGATTTTTCCTTCAGCATTTATGAGGTTTCAAGAAGAAGATAAACGACAGATATGAATGTTTGAAAAAGTTATAGATGAAAAGATGAAAAATACTCAAAGGATAAATTCAATTGGTTTATTTTTTTATGAATAAGTTGAAAAAGAAAAAGTTAAACAAGTAAATAATGAAACAAGGTAAAATGAAGTAAGAACAAAACGTCAACAAGTAAATAATGAAACAAGGTAAAATGAAGTAAGAACAAAACGTCAACAAGTAAATAATGAAACAAGGTAAAATGAAGTAAGAACAAAACGTCAACAAGTAAATAATGAAACAAGGTAAAATGAAGTAAGAACAAAACGTTAACAAGTAAATAATGAAACAAGGTAAAATGAAGTAAGAACAAAACGTTAACAAGTAAATAATGAAACAAGGTAAAATGAAGTAAGAACAAAACGTTAACAAGTAAATAATGAAACAAGGTAAAATGAAGTAAGAACAAAACGTCAACAAGTAAATAATGAAACAAGGTAAAATGAAGTAAGAACAAAAAGTTAAGTAAATAATGAAACAAGGTAAAATGAAGTAAGAACAAAACGTTAACAAGTAAATAATGAAACAAGGTAAAATGAAGTAAGAACAAAACGTTAACAAGTAAATAATGAAACAAGGTAAAATGAAGCAAGCACAAAAAGTTAAGTAAATAATGAAACAAGGTAGAGGAGAGAAAACCCCAACAATCCCCTCTGAGCACGCACTAGGCGACAGTGGGGAGGAAAAACTGCCTTTAAACGGGCAGAAACCTCCGGCAGAACCAGGCTCAGGAGGGGACAGTCAACTGCCGGGACTGGTTGGGGAGGTGAACAGAGGTGGAGCAAGACGAGGCTACACCTGCTGAGGAAGCAGTAGAGTTCCTCCTCCAGGGCCAGCGGAAGCGTTTGTTCTTCTTTTTCATGCAGTTTTCTACAAGAGCTTTTTTTTCCAGGATGAGGGTTCTCAACTCATCGATGGTTTCTTTGTTTTGTTTCTCAAGCTTCTTGCACGTTTTCTCCACCTCTTCCAACGTTGCTTGTTTTTCTTCAAGCTTTTCCCTGAGCTCTTTGGATGTTTCCTCCTGCATTATCTTGTCCTTGTGCATGTCTGCGTTTCTTTGTTGTACTTCTTTGTACATGTCTTGTAGCTCCTCATTTCTTTTGTGGATATCTTGGAGCGTACGCTGCAGGTCGTCATGTATGTTGTCTTGTTCTTGCTTTTGCGCCTGCATTTCAGTGTGTTTGCGCTTCAAGTTGTTGTATTCCAACAATATCCCCTTAGTGAGCTCGGAGTTGTTTCTCGCCATTTGCTCCATCCTTTTCTGCATGTGCGAGCATTGTTTGTCCAGTTTTTCTTTTTCCCCTTCTAGTTGCTTTTTCTCGTGAAGAAGGTCTTTATTTTGGCGCAGAGTATCATCCACCTTCTCTTTCAGCATTCTGTATTTTTCCTCCGTGACTTTGAGTTTGTGCTCCATGTCTCTTTGCTTTTTCTCCTGTTCTTCCTTCTGTTGGAGGATTTCTTCATTTTTTTTCACAGCTTCATCGAAGTTTGTTTGGAGCAGCCGATTCATTTGGTCCATATATTGGAGATCCCATTCTGTCTTCTCAACAGTAGCTTTGCTGTCTTTAAGCTGGTTGGACATCTCCTTTAGTTCCACGCTCTTTTGCTTGTTTTCCTTAATTAGGAAGACAACCTGCTCTCGGGCTTGTCCAAACTTGATTCCCCAACCCTCATTAATAATATTTATGTCGGGCTGGCGTTTTTGTCTTTCTTCCAGGTTCTTATTTTGCGCTTCCATCTGTCTACACTTCTCCTCCAGTTGAAGTTTCTCTTCTTCAATCTGTTGAATTTTATTCTGGAGATGGTAGTTTTCCTTCTTACTGTCATGTAATGCCCTTTGGACGGCTAAGAGGTCATTTGGGGAAATTGGCCGGCCACGACAGGAAGGAGAAGCGGCGTAATCTTTTTGCCTTGGTTGGTGTCTTGTTGGATACATGTTGAAGGTTGTACACGACAACTCTGAAAAGGTTTCCAAAAGTTTCTGTGGTGAACGTGTGAAGGCTGCAAACACAAATGCTGCGAAGACACGAACTAAAAAACTGCTGTGTGTCACCCCTGTTTAAGGAAAAACTTCAAAGGATCGTGTAGTGACATCATAACTCCGTGAGCCAATGAGATTGTCATGTGACATTTTGGAATGGGGATATTTTTTTTTAAACCGTTTTCAAATTTAACTTAATATTTGACTGTTTCTTAACTGACCTGTTTAGCTGATTAAGAAATGAATTGAAACGAGCATCACTAACGTTATATAACAGACAACAGAAAAAAAACAGTTTTTTTTCTAAGTAATAGAGGTATAATACATTTTTTAAATTTTTTTTTAAATTATCCTACTTTTTATAAGAGGGAACATTATTTAAAGAATATGTATTTAATTGGAAAACTCTCTATTCGTCTAAAGGCTATAACAAGAAAGGTGAGCTTCCTGCTCAAAAATGAAATGACCAAAATAAATGGAGCATTTCTCTGCAATTACAAACTCTGTGTAAACAATCTTGGTTTCAAAATAAGGCTAATGCTGGTGAGATGTCATCACAGGTGTAAATATTACTGCAGATGTTACTATGTCAAAGTTTCACAACTGTCTTATGTTTATTTATGTAGGCAAGACCTACTTTTCACTTTTTTGCTTTGCTATATGTTCTTGAGTGTATTAGTTTGCCAGCAGCACGAACATGTACTAGTGTCAATAATAATAGTACGGTGGATTAGAAAACCTGCTCACAAGTTGAATAAACATCCAGGATTGTTTCATCATTTTCATTCAAAACCAATATTTGAGTCAAAATGAGAAAGTTGTTTGTGCTGTCTGATGAAGAAGAAGCAAAATAAAGTGCAGTTTTGATGTAGATGATGTTGTATACAAACTAGAAGAGGAAGATAGTAGGATCTCTGTATCATGCTTTGTCACTTTGTACCATGTAATTCTTTCTATTTCCACCAGGGGGTGTTTTCAGAGGTGGTAGGTGGTAAAAGAAGAGGTCAGCAGGAAGATGGCGAAGAGTGACCAAAGACCAAGAAAAAGAGGCAGTCAGGGAAAGATGAAGAGTATTATATCCCTTACAGACCTAAAGACTTTGACTCTGAGAGAGGGTGAGGCATTAAACTGTTGCATCTGTTTCTTTAAAAAATGTGAATGGCTTTGTGTTTTATGCTGTTTTGTCCTGTGTTATGCGTCGACAGGTTGAGTCTCGGTGGAGAGGGCAGTGCTTTTGAACAGCAGGCCTCTTCAGCTGTCCTTGATCTCATGGGAGATGAAGGCGATCGCCTTAACCAGCAGAAGAAAATGATGAAATGGTACAAATTTCCCTATGTTTGACTCAGTATCCACCAAATTGTCATTTCAAACTATAATTTAAAGTCTTTTTTCCCCCTTCTTTTTTTAGGGACCGTAAGAGGAAGCGTTTTGTGAGAGAAACGGGAAAAGAAGACCAGAAGAAGAAGATCAAAACAGACAGCGGTCAGGTTATCAGTAACAAGAAGAACAGGAAGAACTTGTATCCTTCCAACAAAAAGCTTCTCTGTGTGCTGCTCTCAATGACCCTCTTCTCTACTCCTATGACAATATTAAGCTGTACTGTGAAGATGTTGTATCACTTGACAACATGTCAGTTATGAGGAGTGAAGGAAAAAATACAAGATTGATGATACAGGATCTGGATCAGATGGAGAAACAGGCGGAGGAGGCAGGAAGCCAGCAAGAGGTAGGAAGGCATCAAAATGAATAGCACAAACATGTTAAATATAGACCATCAGCCACCATGTTTTAACTCAACTCTAAAGGTAAATACTTCAAGTCCCTCTTCCAGCCTTGCGAGCTATAACCTCCAACCTCTTTGTTGTGTCGTGCCTCTCCCAGGTCGTGGCCGTGGCCAACGAGGTCCAAACGTACAGAGCTCCGGTGACCACAAAGCACGCTCGGAGCTGAAAACAAAGGATCAGATCATGAAGCAGCGCAAGAAAAAGCAGAAGCACCAGTTCCTGCAGGGCGGGGGGATGAGGAAGCTCCGCTCCAAGAACAAAAAGTGGCTCGGAGAAGTTAAAAAGTCAGGTTTTGGAAGGGGTGGCCATAAGAAAGGCAAGCTGAGGAAGAAACTGGGAGGAGGACAGAGGGTTGATGGTGTGGAGGACATCAGGAGGAACTGGGTGATAAGCGTCAGAATCATCTGAGAACATCACCAAAGATTTTCCTGGCGCTTTGTGTGACTGTAGATTAAGGAGAAAATCATTTGTGAATCTTTACACTGCAGAAATGCACGTCACTTCTTCCTTGATGGCCTGCTGAACTCTGCGTTTGCCACAGAGTTATGTTTAATTATGATCCACTAACCTGGATTTACTACTTGTAAGCATGTTGGCAGTCTAATAAAAGTGTTTTGGAGTACTGAAATATGTCTTATCAAAATGGTAAAATACAGATATTAAATATTGTGTGCTTAATTTGCAGTTAGTTTCAAAAATCGTCTCGCCCATCTTTTCTTAAAATAAGAGGTGCTCTATAAAAATGACATTAAATTCTGTAAACGTGCTCTATTTGCAATTATTTATCATTACTGTTGTCCAAGTGGTCTCATTTCAAAGTTGAAAGCGAGCATCGGAACGGGCAAGAAAGGCGACTTTTAATTGACTTTGAATGTGTTGTGGTTACTGATATCAGATGGGCTGGGTTGAGAAACTGGCTTAGAATTCCTCTTGCCTTCAGCATGGCCACGCCCCTCTGACTTCTGCAATCAACAAGGCATTTTTACCCAGGGAAATGTTTATTTCGCTTTTCAGTTTGGACTGTTCTCTGTAAATTCCTGAAAAAATTTGAGAAGATCAGGAGTGTCTGAAAAACGTAAAACAGCCCATCTGTCACCAACAGCAATGCTGCCTTCAAAGTCACTTAAATCACCCTTTTTTTTCTGGCATGTGATTGGCTGATTAGATATTTGCATTCACAAGCAGCTGAATAGGTTAGTGCAGGGGTCAGCAACCTGCGGCTCTTTAGTCCTTTTAGTGCGGCTCTGCGTGGTTTGGGAAAATAAATTATTTTTTTAAGTAATTAGCTGAAGTGTATTTTATTTATGTTAGTTCTTTTTTAACTTGTAGTTCTAAATTGGAAGATTACTGTGATATTGAAATGAAATATAAATATAAAATTATATTCTATTAGTTTTTGAACGCTCAAAATAAGCGTCACACTTGCGGAAGCCGATATACCCGCCGAAACGCCGTGCATTTATCGAGACTTTCAACCCCAGGTAGGCTAATTATCAATCTTCGGATCCACATTATGTCAGCAGCTCCACCGTGAACTATGTTAAAAACAAACACCGCTCACGCCTCACAGATGACAGCTTACAGTCCTGCATAAAGATGAAAGTGACTTCATACAGCTCCGATTTGCAGACGCTGTGCGCAGAGATTCAGGAGCAGAAGTCCCATTGTAAACATATCACGGCAGACCCAACGATGTTTCCATGAACACGCTTTACAGCTTCTCTTTATTGACCACTTTTCACACACGGTTGCTGTATGCATACAGCCGGTGTTAAAGCTCACAGCCCGACACATACCAACACAACAGCATAGAGAGCACAGACGTTAAGGCGCCGAGGCGTGATCGCGGGTGCCGCTCAGGTGCGTCCGCCTCCCCTGCAGCGGCGCTGCAGACCACGCCCCGCCACACACATTAACCAGGTAAAATACATATTGTCAGGGTTCCTGGGTCGGTGACCCAGTGTTTTCAGTTTTGTTCATGTTCATATATATATATATATATAGCATATAGTAAACAATGAATCTGTAAACGACAGCTGTTGACATTTTTTAAAAATGAATGAAAAAGCATATTTAAATAATCAACATACATGATTTAAATATAAACACACATGTGACAAGAGACAGAACGTGTAGAAGATATATGCAGAAAGAGCTTTCAGTGGTCAGCTGATAACATGATATCTAAAAAATACATAGCTCATTTTCCTGTCTGTTAGTTGGACATGCTAACCTGTTAACAAGCTCCTATATTCACCCATACAGTTTGTAGATCATTTTGCTAAAATAGGTAAAATCTCCACTCTTTCAGGGCACTAATAGGCTAAAGGCATATTACAAAAGGTCATTCATGTATTCACAGATTCTCTGTAGTTATTCTGCTGCTCATTCACCTGTAAAAACCACACCAATCATTATTTCAACAGCCTTTTTATTTTGGAACAAAAGCATTTGACGATATGACTTACAGGACGTTACCAAATTCATGAAGCTATATTTGTGAGTTTATTTATCAATATCAGTTTAATGTAAACAGACTGATGTAGTAATAGACAGTAAAATGTTGGTGCGTGTGTAATATATGAGCGTTTATGTTTCTCTACATGGGTAAAAGTACTCCATGTCGCCCTCTGGTGGTAGCAACCAACTATGAAAAGAATGGATGTTGGATCTTAACTAAATGATAAAAAGTTTTATTACTTTGTATTACTTTCTTTAGTTTGGTAAAATTTACAGTTTTAATCCCGTAAGAAAATAAATCACTATCATAGAGAGGGATATTAGTAATTCGTTTGTTAATAACACTTTGTTTGTGTTTGCTAATGTTTCGACAGGAAAATGGTTTTCTACAAAGTTGTTTCATGTACAGAGTAACACACACACACACACACACACACACACACACACACACACACACACACGTATGACTTTGCCGGTTTCAGCTGAAACAATTTCAGTGTTTCAAACCATGTTCCAGGATTTTTCCTTCAGCATTTATGAGGTTTCAAGAAGAAGATAAACGACAGATATGAATGTTTGAAAAAGTTATAGATGAAAAGATGAAAAATACTCAAAGGATAAATTCAATTGGTTTATTTTTTTATGAATAAGTTGAAAAAGAAAAAGTTAAACAAGTAAATAATGAAACAAGGTAAAATGAAGTAAGAACAAAACGTCAACAAGTAAATAATGAAACAAGGTAAAATGAAGTAAGAACAAAACGTTAACAAGTAAATAATGAAACAAGGTAAAATGAAGTAAGAACAAAACGTTAACAAGTAAATAATGAAACAAGGTAAAATGAAGTAAGAACAAAACGTTAACAAGTAAATAATGAAACAAGGTAAAATGAAGTAAGAACAAAACGTTAACAAGTAAATAATGAAACAAGGTAAAATGAAGTAAGAACAAAAAGTTAAGTAAATAATGAAACAAGGTAAAATGAAGTAAGAACAAAACGTTAAGTAAATAATGAAACAAGGTAGAGGAGAGAAAACCCCAACAATCCCCTCTGAGCACGCACTAGGCGACAGTGGGGAGGAAAAACTGCCTTTAAACGGGCAGAAACCTCCGGCAGAACCAGGCTCAGGAGGGGACAGTCAACTGCCGGGACTGGTTGGGGAGGTGAACAGAGGTGGAGCAAGACGAGGCTACACCTGCTGAGGAAGCAGTAGAGTTCCTCCTCCAGGGCCAGCGGAAGCGTTTGTTCTTCTTTTTCATGCAGTTTTCTACAAGAGCTTTTTTTTCCAGGATGAGGGTTCTCAACTCATCGATGGTTTCTTTGTTTTGTTTCTCAAGCTTCTTGCACGTTTTCTCCACCTCTTCCAACGTTGCTTGTTTTTCTTCAAGCTTTTCCCTGAGCTCTTTGGATGTTTCCTCCTGCATTATCTTGTCCTTGTGCATGTCTGCGTTTCTTTGTTGTACTTCTTTGTACATGTCTTGTAGCTCCTCATTTCTTTTGTGGATATCTTGGAGCGTACGCTGCAGGTCGTCATGTATGTTGTCTTGTTCTTGCTTTTGCGCCTGCATTTCAGTGTGTTTGCGCTTCAAGTTGTTGTATTCCAACAATATCCCCTTAGTGAGCTCGGAGTTGTTTCTCGCCATTTGCTCCATCCTTTTCTGCATGTGCGAGCATTGTTTGTCCAGTTTTTCTTTTTCCCCTTCTAGTTGCTTTTTCTCGTGAAGAAGGTCTTTATTTTGGCGCAGAGTATCATCCACCTTCTCTTTCAGCATTCTGTATTTTTCCTCCGTGACTTTGAGTTTGTGCTCCATGTCTCTTTGCTTTTTCTCCTGTTCTTCCTTCTGTTGGAGGATTTCTTCATTTTTTTTCACAGCTTCATCGAAGTTTGTTTGGAGCAGCCGATTCATTTGGTCCATATATTGGAGATCCCATTCTGTCTTCTCAACAGTAGCTTTGCTGTCTTTAAGCTGGTTGGACATCTCCTTTAGTTCCACGCTCTTTTGCTTGTTTTCCTTAATTAGGAAGACAATCTGCTCTCGGGCTTGTCCAAACTTGATTCCCCAACCCTCATTAATAATATTTATGTCGGGCTGGCGTTTTTGTCTTTCTTCCAGGTTCTTATTTTGCGCTTCCATCTGTCTACACTTCTCCTCCAGTTGAAGTTTCTCTTCTTCAATCTGTTGAATTTTATTCTGGAGATGGTAGTTTTCCTTCTTACTGTCATGTAATGCCCTTTGGACGGCTAAGAGGTCATTTGGGGAAATTGGCCGGCCACGACAGGAAGGAGAAGCGGCGTAATCTTTTTGCCTTGGTTGGTGTCTTGTTGGATACATGTTGAAGGTTGTACACGACAACTCTGAAAAGGTTTCCAAAAGTTTCTGTGGTGAACGTGTGAAGGCTGCAAACACAAATGCTGCGAAGACACGAACTAAAAAACTGCTGTGTGTCACCCCTGTTTAAGGAAAAACTTCAAAGGATCGTGTAGTGACATCATAACTCCGTGAGCCAATGAGATTGTCATGTGACATTTTGGAATGGGGATATTTTTTTTTAAACCGTTTTCAAATTTAACTTAATATTTGACTGTTTCTTAACTGACCTGTTTAGCTGATTAAGAAATGAATTGAAACGAGCATCACTAACGTTATATAACAGACAACAGAAAAAAAACAGTTTTTTTTCTAAGTAATAGAGGTATAATACATTTTTTAAATTTTTTTTTAAATTATCCTACTTTTTATAAGAGGGAACATTATTTAAAGAATATGTATTTAATTGGAAAACTCTCTATTCGTCTAAAGGCTATAACAAGAAAGGTGAGCTTCCTGCTCAAAAATGAAATGACCAAAATAAATGGAGCATTTCTCTGCAATTACAAACTCTGTGTAAACAATCTTGGTTTCAAAATAAGGCTAATGCTGGTGAGATGTCATCACAGGTGTAAATATTACTGCAGATGTTACTATGTCAAAGTTTCACAACTGTCTTATGTTTATTTATGTAGGCAAGACCTACTTTTCACTTTTTTGCTTTGCTATATGTTCTTGAGTGTATTAGTTTGCCAGCAGCACGAACATGTACTAGTGTCAATAATAATAGTACGGTGGATTAGAAAACCTGCTCACAAGTTGAATAAACATCCAGGATTGTTTCATCATTTTCATTCAAAACCAATATTTGAGTCAAAATGAGAAAGTTGTTTGTGCTGTCTGATGAAGAAGAAGCAAAATAAAGTGCAGTTTTGATGTAGATGATGTTGTATACAAACTAGAAGAGGAAGATAGTAGGATCTCTGTATCATGCTTTGTCACTTTGTACCATGTAATTCTTTCTATTTCCACCAGGGGGTGTTTTCAGAGGTGGTAGGTGGTAAAAGAAGAGGTCAGCAGGAAGATGGCGAAGAGCGACCAAAGACCAAGAAAAAGAGGCAGTCAGGCAAAGATGAAGAGTATTATATCCCTTACAGACCTAAAGACTTTGACTCTGAGAGAGGGTGAGGCATTAAACTGTTGCATCTGTTTCTTTAAAAAATGTGAATGGCTTTGTGTTTTATGCTGTTTTGTCCTGTGTTATGCGTCGACAGGTTGAGTCTCGGTGGAGAGGGCAGTGCTTTTGAACAGCAGGCCTCTTCAGCTGTCCTTGATCTCATGGGAGATGAAGGCGATCGCCTTAACCAGCAGAAGAAAATGATGAAATGGTACAAATTTCCCTATGTTTGACTCAGTATCCACCAAATGGTCATTTCAAACTATAATTTAAAGTCTTTTTTCCCCCTTCTTTTTTTAGGGACCGTAAGAGGAAGCGTTTTGTGAGAGAAACGGGAAAAGAAGACCAGAAGAAGAAGATCAAAACAGACAGCGGTCAGGTTATCAGTAACAAGAAGAACAGGAAGAACTTGTATCCTTCCAACAAAAAGCTTCTCTGTGTGCTGCTCTCAATGACCCTCTTCTCTACTCCTATGACAATATTAAGCTGTACTGTGAAGATGTTGTATCACTTGACAACATGTCAGTTATGAGGAGTGAAGGAAAAAATACAAGATTGATGATACAGGATCTGGATCAGATGGAGAAACAGGCGGAGGAGGCAGGAAGCCAGCAAGAGGTAGGAAGGCATCAAAATGAATAGCACAAACATGTTAAATATAGAACATCAGCCACCATGTTTTAACTCAACTCTAAAGGTAAATACTTCAAGTCCCTCTTCCAGCCTTGCGAGCTATAACCTCCAACCTCTTTGTTGTGTCGTGCCTCTCCCAGGTCGTGGCCGTGGCCGACGAGGTCCAAACGTACAGAGCTCCGGTGACCACAAAGCACGCTCGGAGCTGAAAACAAAGGATCAGATCATGAAGCAGCGCAAGAAAAAGCAGAAGCACCAGTTCCTGCAGGGCGGGGGGATGAGGAAGCTCCGCTCCAAGAACAAAAAGTTAAAAGTTAAAAAGTCAGGTTTTGGAAGGGGTGGCCATAAGAAAGGCAAGCTGAGGAAGAAACTGGGAGGAGGACAGAGGGTTGATGGTGTGGAGGACATCACGAGGAACTGGGTGATAAGCGTCAGAATCATCTGAGAACATCACCAAAGATTTTCCTGGCGCTTTGTGTGACTGTAGATTAAGGAGAAAATCATTTGTGAATCTTTACACTGCAGAAATGCACGTCACTTCTTCCTTGATGGCCTGCTGAACTCTGCGTTTGCCACAGAGTTATGTTTAATTATGATCCACTAACCTGGATTTACTACTTGTAAGCATGTTGGCAGTCTAATAAAAGTGTTTTGGAGTACTGAAATATGTCTTATCAAAATGGTAAAATACAGATATTAAATATTGTGTGCTTAATTTGCAGTTAGTTTCAAAAATCGTCTCGCCCATCTTTTCTTAAAATAAGAGGTGCTCTATAAAAATGACATTAAATTCTGTAAACGTGCTCTATTTGCAATTATTTATCATTACTGTTGTCCAAGTGGTCTCATTTCAAAGTTGAAAGCGAGCATCGGAACGGGCAAGAAAGGCGACTTTTAATTGACTTTGAATGTGTTGTGGTTACTGATATCAGATGGGCTGGGTTGAGAAACTGGCTTAGAATTCCTCTTGCCTTCAGCATGGCCACGCCCCTCTGACTTCTGCAATCAACAAGGCATTTTTACCCAGGGAAATGTTTATTTCGCTTTTCAGTTTGGACTGTTCTCTGTAAATTCCTGAGAAAATTTGAGAAGATCAGGAGTGTCTGAAAAACGTAAAACAGCCCATCTGTCACCAACAGCAATGCTGCCTTCAAAGTCACTTAAATCACCCTTTTTTTTTTCTGGCATGTGATTGGCTGATTAGATATTTGCATTCACAAGCAGCTGAATAGGTTAGTGCAGGGGTCAGCAACCTGCGGCTCTTTAGTCCTTTTAGTGCGGCTCTGCGTGGTTTGGGAAAATAAATTATTTTTTTAAGTAATTAGCTGAAGTGTATTTTATTTATGTTAGTTCTTTTTTAACTTGTAGTTCTAAATTGGAAGATTACTGTGATATTGAAATATAAATATAAAATTATATTCTATTACAGTTTTTTCTGAATGCCTAAGCACATTTTTTGTAACTATTGGCTAATTTTGCAAAACTCTTCACACAAATAAGAAAACCTGTCACCCAATAATCAAAACATTGTAGTTCTCTTGCAAAAGCAAACACAGCTAGATTAACTCTTCACACCTTCGTAAAAATGGTGTTTCCGTATCAAACAGTACACACAAGCCATCATCTACTAAGCACACAATGCGCCAACTGCACACTGATGGTATGAATACAAAACACATCTGGCTTTTGCTTTCTCTGTGCACAAGGTAGGCTATGTCAGTTTGAGCTCATACTTCTGTCATAGATCCATAAGCATAGAGGGATCCAAACTTCAAGTACTGGTGTACTTGAAACACATCAAAACAAACACAAGTGTTCATTTCCAAGTATAGGATTATTTGCAATCGCCATAATGACTATATGGGTTACTTGGTCTGCAGTGAACATGCTTCCTCTGCCCCCAGCATCTGGTCATCTAGCAATTCTGTAAAGTAACAATTTCAGTATTTTTACATCAATGGTATTGGTGTGTTTCTCATTGGCATATGGCAGTGCTACAAATCTTTGTGCGAAGTGACTGTACTAACCGATTCTCATTTCAAGATGTCCTTATGGTACTTGCTACAGTGTAGCGGCTCGAGTTAGGCTGGACCCGTTGGCCAGCTACCCTCAGGGTCATTCCACGGTTGATTACATGGTTGATTACATGGTCCACTATTGTCATCAGCAATTCTATTTCTTACTCTTCCTACCCTTCCTCTCCCCCCTCCTCATCTTCCTCTCCTCCCTCCTCGTCTTCCTCTTGCTCCTCCTTGTCCTTGTCGTCCTCTTCATCCTACTTCTTCACCTCCACGTCCTCTTCCTCGGCCTCCTCTACTTCTCACTCTTTCTGCTCCCTCCATTGTACTCCGCACACACAGCTTACCTGTATTATAGTGCTTAGGCTGATTGCAAAGTGAACTAATTATCTAAAAAAGTTTTCACATGTGAAAGTGTGCCAGACAGTTGGCAAATTAGTGTTAATGATAGCCATACATGTGTATACTTTTGCTAGGAGTGTGTTGGAAATTTGGTAATTGAGTGTTGTGCAGTGAATTGTGCCTACCGTTTTGCAAAGTGTGTGTTACAAAATTGCAAACTGAGTGCAAAGCAGTTTATGTGCTTTTAGTTTTGCAAACTCAGTGAGTGGTTTTGCTATAAGTCTGAATAGTTTTAGAGATTGTGCTACAGGAATCACAGTTAGGGTTTAAGCATTCAGAAAAAACTGTAAGTTTAGAGGTTTACACATCACATCATTATAATCATTGAGCCTGTCTGACTTTAATCGTCCACTTGATGGCGCAGTAGAGCCAATGAATCGTCACAATGCTTCGAACCATGAGTCGACCAGTTGGATGGAAAGCTTCAGTTCATCACAAGGCTTCATCTCACCATCACTAATGAAAGCTCTTATAATTTGGCTGCTATTAGAGACCATTGATTTAGTCTCTCTTTGGTTACTACGTGGATCTTTTTTCAGACAAATTAATGAAAAAAAATATAATAAATGGAAAAACAGAGTACAAATGTGGACAGTTAACTGGATATTACAGCGCGATTTCAGTGCATAAATACATAAATACAGGTCTGAGACGTAAGTGGTGCAATATTGATAGAGCTCACATGACTCCGTCCTGTTCGTATCCCAGAAATCCACCAGGATTTTAGTGCCTCATATACTGCACAGGTCATTGGCACACCTGAGATTCAGGACGACATGCTAAGCAGTGCTGTGTCACCATCAATAATACACCATATTAATGCAAGGTACAATTACAGCTGGGCTCCGCCACATTTTATTTTAACAGAGGAAATAAAATATGCAGAGCTAGCTGAGTTGGTTGAAATTCAGTTGCTACTTTAAGAGAATTTCATACAAGAATAATTGAAGATAAAATAGGTTATTAAAGCTGTCATCATTGCTTCAGTGCCATATTCTCTCTGCTGTAACTCCGATTTGAAGAGGGCTTGTTTAGGCAACAACTCAGAGCACTATACGATCACTGCCGGTCACTTAGGTGATTTGTTATAAATGTGAAAACAGCTATGCAGGTTTAATGCAAGGAAGTCTTTACTCAGTGTTTGGCATGGGTCCTAAATGAAGGAGGGGTAGTCTGTCAGTCACTGCATTCCTCACCTGCATGGGAAACTTCCCAAACTGGAAGTTATCAGAAACATTGGAGACAATACTGAATCCACCAGAGACAGCTGGGACAGATCCTAGTCATTACCATACAGAAAAGAACGGATTTATTTCAGTTCAGTTCAAATTAATAAGGTGAAGAAAAAACAGAGACTGCATCTTATGTGTTTTCTATTCTATTCTAGTAGTTTTAGAATCCAATAACTACACAAACAATCATGGCAGTGAGGTGTGGAGGGCCAGGAGTGACAAAATGAATGAATTAAATATGCCATTAATTATTGAATTAAATGTTTCATTATTTAATTAAATGCCCATTCACTTCACTAGTGTTTGTAGTTGTTGTTGAGAAATGCCCACTGAAAGAATGGCCACCAGGGCAAGTGCCTGTAATCGGATTACAGTAACACGTTACTTGTAACGCATTACTGCCCATCTCTGTTGAGAACAAATAATGTAAATGAATAATAGTGTTCAAATTGTTCGTTAAAACTCTGCATATCTCAGAAAAACTAAAAAAAAAATCAGCTTTCTTCACTCACTTCTTTACAATGCAGCCATTACAGTCTTCTTTGATTGGTCGCTGCAGGATTGCCATTCTTCTCATGTTTAGTTTTTTTTCCTATCAGTGCTTTAATTCTATGAAATAAATTTTTCAAAGTCACTTTTTGCTTTCACTAGCTTGTTTTTAGTGTCCCACTTTTGGATCTTCTGAACTCACTCTGATTAAAGTTGTCATTGTACTAATGTTATTCATGTGCAGCTGACTTCACAGCTGTGTGTGGGTTTTTTTTTTGCTTTTTTGCAACTTTTTGTGATATCTAAATGTTTAACCTGTTCAATAACATTATTACTATTCAGTGATTATTATATATGATTATCACTTGGCTACGTGAACATACATAAATCTGTTCAATCTCAGCGACACAAGCATGTCTTCATGCGCACACACAGTTTCTACTCCCATTCATTCAGGTTTATATTTACAACTTTTACAGGACGAATGGACAGCCATCACTTTAAGGAAAAACAAAGAGAGAGAGAGAGAGATTATAAGTTCAGGGCAGGTCAGTTTTTATAGAAATGCATAGATGTGTGTTGTACTTCCATCTGGCTTATTACTTTCTAATGCAGGGGAAAGACATTGGCAAAGAAACACCTACTACATAAATAGTTTGATTTGAAGTTGCTCTTTTGAGTCCTCTCTATTGACTCTGACATCCTGCTGTTAACAGTTTCATGGTATTGCTTTGTTTGCTTTAAACAAACCTCACAGGGTGGTAGAATATGTCTGCGGTGCAGAGGTCCTTGGATCGCCTCTCTGTTGTCTTTGTTGACAGCAATGAAGGTGGTGAAAGAACTGCTCACTCCTGATTGGACACTGAGCTGCACCACCTTCTCCTTCACTCCTCCA
The DNA here is from genome assembly GCF_041146795.1 of Maylandia zebra. NCBI lineage: Eukaryota > Metazoa > Chordata > Actinopteri > Cichliformes > Cichlidae > Maylandia > Maylandia zebra. Next base: position 7,881,122 of record NC_135178.1, on the reverse strand, counting down.
TCTTGCTGTCCTCTGAGCTCTCTCTCCTTCATCTCCAGGGAACGAATCAGAGTGCAAGCACCCAACCTGTGGACTGTTAATCTGCAGACAAGGAAGAAAACATTTACAGTTCTAATGTTTCCTATTTTTGCTACATTAGTACATCACTGACTTTTCTGTTTTTCTGTGCTGAGGGTGCATTCTTTTTATATTAGAATTAGTAGAGTTACAGAGGGTATATAGAGTGTGAACATAAAATAAGAGCTTGATTAGGCTGTAGAAACGGATGAAAATCCAGTAAAGTGAAGAGTGTGTGTGTGTGTGTGTGTGTGTGTGTGTGTCTGGCAGGAAGTGAAGCAGGAAGTCTGAATATAGCTTGTGAGCTTGTGAGAGACGTTTCAAAAGGAAAACAGAGGAATTAGAGAGTGAAAGTGCTAAGAAATAGTAATGAAAATGATATTAAATAAATGTCTTAGTGTGTTAATACAGGTGCCCATGGACTTGGCTCAACCTCAGATGAGTACAGCAGCAAAATGATAGATTAACATAATTGGAACGACAAACAGGCCAGGCTTTGGCTGAAATTTTACAGCTTCACCTCTCATCCTGCCCTTATCCTGAGAAGAAGCTTAAAGGACAGTCAATCTCCTGATGAAGACAGAAAACAGACAGAACAACACCGTAGATTTGAAGAATTAACAGCAGGCAGAAGACAGTACAACTGACCTAAAACACTGAAGGGTCCAGCAGCATGTATGTTAATGGAACATGTGCTCTGAATTACAAGCTGGAAAGAGTACCAGTGACATGACTGTGTGAAAGCACTGCATTGGACTGTCTGAGTTCATATTTGCCATGCTGGGAGTTAACCGCCAAGAAAAGACTGAAAAGATGAAGAGAGAATGAACAGAGAAGAAGAAACGGCTGATTTGGGCCTGTGTTTGATTTGGGAGGCCACACAGGAAGCTGTGAGAAGAGGGGACGAGGACCGGTGAGAGGTGAAGGCTGGACGTGTTCAAGTGAAAGTATAGGAAAATTGGGTTGAAAATTGAGGCTGAACTTGTGGGGTTTAGAAATGTCCAGAGCATCGCAACAGAAAGGTGAATTAAAAAAAAGAGAGAGAGCGGGATGAAGAAATAAATAAACTAATAATACATAAATGAATAGAAAAATCTTTTGTATATGGCGCGGTGCTGTGGGCACCTAAGTCTTTGATAGTGTAGAATTTTCAAGTCAATACCATGGTTGCATCTACTGAAAATCTCTGTGAAGCTTAAATCTCAATGACCTTGACTTCAAGGTCAGAGGTCAACTTTTCTGAAAATCAGAGGAGTTTCACATTCATAACACAGGTATGTCTACTAGGAGGCTGAAGGGTAGCTCTATATATTTATAAACAATCAAAAACAACAATTATTACGCAATTTATTTCCAATTTGTATGGAATTTATTTCTGTAAAGGTGGTGTTTTAGGTCTGATTGAAGGACTGATGTGATGGTAAGGTGTCCACTGCTGCGCTTTGAAGATTGGTAGGCTTTTTTTTTTAAATTTTCACAAGAATTGCTACTTCCCCTAGAGTTTTGGCCACTCCAACAATCAGAAGATTTCCCTATGAGCAAGCATTTAGCGACAGTGGGAAGGAAAAACTCCCTTTAAAAAGGAAGAAACCTTCAACAGAGCCAGGCTCAGGAAGGGACAGCCCTCTGCCACGACTGGTTGGGGTGGGGGGAGTGAAAATTTAAAAAAAAGAAGCCAAAGTGATCATTTTTGGAGCAGCTTAATTAATTTTTGCATTGTAATTTGCTGTTAATGTCATTTTCCAACCCCAGTTTGTATTTTTATCACTTTTGTCCAGGGTGGAAGATGCCATGCTGGAGACTGATTCAGTATGGTCTTTCAATGTTGATACATGGGAACCTTTTAGAGAGGCCAGGGCTGAAAAAGGGATGCCGGAGAACCTGAGAGGGTGTTATCCGCTGGTGTGCATCCAAGGCCAACATCTGTTTAATTAGGCTGACAAATAAGCGTTGGCCAGCTTCTGGTCCTCGTCTAAACATCATTAGCTGTTCAAGGTCATCCAGACGTGTAAGTATTATGTATCTTGTTTCCAGGGATTCATGTCCTGTCCCTGGAACAGAGTCTTTATATTGTTCTTCCGTCTTAAATGTCCAGCGCTGTTGCTTGTATTTGTCTCCAATGAAATAGTTTTCAGTGTACACGCCAGAGTCTAGCACATGATCTGGTGGCTGACCCTGAGTCTCTATGATGAATTTCAGATAATCATAGTCATTCTCCGAAGGGTAGAGTGGCACCCCTGTAGCAAGCTCCACAGCCACCAGCCCCAGAGACCACATGTCACTTGCTTCATTGTAAGGAAGGCCAAGCATAACCTCAGGTGCACAGTAACCAACCGTCCCCACAAAGTCACCAGGTATCACTGCAGACGCAGGACATGCGAGGCCAAAGTCTATAAGTTTGACTTTGATGGGAGACTCATGGCGGTTTACAACCATGATGTTTCCAGGTTTGAGGTCAGCGTGCACTATTCCCACAGAACTCAGGTGGGACAGAGCATTTGTGATTTGACCTAAAATTGGCCTGACTTCGCTTATGGGGAGACCCTGTTTATTCCGGTCCCCTATGTAGTCCCACAGGCATTGATCAAGGAGTTCAAATTTCAGGCAAACCCGCTGTCCGTCGTGGAAAAAGCCGTTCCATTGAACAATGTTGGCGGCATCTGGATCCAACCTTCGCAGCTGCTCCAAGATGAAAATTTCCACATGTGCCTGTTGCAGAATATCAGGGTCGCTCTTGTTGACTTTAATGGCAACAGCTTGGTTGGTTGTTGTGTCGCGACATTTGGCTACAATACCAAAGCCCCCTTCTCCGAGGAAAGCCTCTACCTTGTAGTGCTTTCCCAAAATGCTCCCTTTAACTAATTCAAGCTCATCTGAGCTGAATGATGGACTGGCTGATGTGTGGACGAATACTTGCTGAGAAAATTCAACCGAGTTTTGAAAACTGCAGTTGATTTTCTGTGATCTCTTGCTTTCCAAGTTTGAAGGGTGCTGAAAGACCACAGGGTTTTGTGATATTTCAGCACTCATGTCAATGCACAGGGAACTCTTAGGGCTGAAAAAGGGATGCCGGAGAACCTCCGAGGGTGTTATCCGCTGGTGTGCATCCAAGGCCAACATCTGTTTAATTAAGCCGACAAATAAGCGTTGGCCAGCTTCTGGTCCTCGTCTAAACATTATTATTTGTTCAAGGTCATCCAGACGCGTCAGTTTTATGCATCTTGTCTCCAGGGACTCATATCCTGTCTCATACTGAAATTGTTGGTCAGTCTTAAATGTCCAGCGCTGTTGCTTGTCTTTGTCTTCAATGAAATAGTCTTCAGTGTAGACGCCAGAGTCTAGAACATGATCTGGTGGCTGACCCTGAGTCTCTATGATGAATTTCAAAACATCATAGTCTTCATTTCCAGGGTAGAGTGGCAGCCCTGTAGCAAGCTCCACAGCTACCAGCCCCAGAGACCACATGTCAATTGCTTCATTGTAAGGAAGGCCAAGCATAACCTCAGGTGCACAATAACCAACCGTCCCTACACGGTCACCAGGCATCACTGCAGACGCAGGACATGCGAGGCCAAAGTCTATAAGTTTGACTTTGATGGGAGACTCATGGCGGTTTACAACCATGATGTTTCCAGGTTTGAGGTCAGCGTGCACCATTCCCACAGAACCCAGGTGGGACAGAGCATTTGTGATTTGACCTAAAATTGGCCTGACTTCGCTTATGGGGAGACAGTGGTTTTTCCGGTCCCATATGTAGTCCCTCAGGCATTGATCAAGGAGTTCAAATTTCAGGCAAACCCGCTCTCCGTCGTGAAAAAAGCCGTCCCATTGAACAATGTTGGCGGCATCTGAATCCAACCTTCGCAGCTGCTCCAGGATGAAAATTTCCAATTTCGCCTGTTGCAGAATATCAGGGCGGCTCTTGTTCACTTTAATAGCCACAGCTCGGTTAGTCATGGTATCACGACATTTGGCTACAATACCAAAGCCCCCTTCTCCGAGGAAAGCCTCTACCTTGTAGTGCTTTCCCAAAATGCTCCCTTTAACTAATCCAAGCTCATTTGAGCTGAAGGATGGGTGAGCTGACATGGTGAAATGTGTCGGCTTGGTCGGTGAATTGCTAAGTAAAATTCTCTCAAAACTCTCCAAAAAGGGTTTGCTTGCTGTCAGGTCAAGGTCCGTTGAGCATTAAAGTTTAACAGAGCAAAGCTCCTACTTAAGGGTTTTTTCTCTCAGCAAGATGATGACATAACAAAGGATCTATGTCATCATCTTGTGATGTCACAAGATGTCACCTTTTTTCACAAGATGCATTCCATTTGGATCAAAGGCATTCTATTTTTTCAGTTGAAACACTAAAAAAAAACAATGTTTCAACAGGCCAGGCTGCATTTTCTGCTGCGACATCTCAACAGGAGATAATAAGATAAAGACAAGGAAGACTGGTGATCTATCCATATCAGCAACATCGGCAGGTTTCTAGTGCAGGAAGTAATAAATTCAGCCCTCGTGTTTGCACTACAGGTTGCTTTCATGAGTATTTCTGTTTTTGTGGTGGGGGAATTTTTCCTCGTTCCAACGATGTAAACAAAAACATTAATTGTGCTTTCCGCAATGACTAGTAATCATTTTGTCCTACTGTTCATTTACAGAACAGGAAAGGTTTTGTTTGGTTATGATTGTTTTGCAAGAAATGCTTCAATCACAGTGGGGTAGTCTTGATTAAAATGTTATATGAGAACTGTGGCACCATGTGTGACCAGATATTGGCATGTAGTCGTCGCCAGACTGTCATCAAAAGTGTGAAGTTTGGGACAGACTGGACAAAATACATTTTTAGAGATGAAAATCTTATGTCCAGTGATAAATGATCAAAATTCCACCACAAACATGGCTTTGACGAAGATGTCCCTTTCTGAAGTAACCCCAAAAAGTTCCTGAAGTAACCAAATGGAATTTAACCAGTGACCTCTCACTTTGCAGGCGAATGTGTAAACCAGCGATGCCTGGAAAACACTAAAACTGTGCCAAAATGTCATTTTACATTCAAAATGGCGGACTTCCAGACTTCCTCTTTGGATTGGGTTCACTGAATCTGTGTGTAATAAATGTCATACACGTATTTCAAGCTGTAAATAAGTTGTTAGAAGTTCTTTAAAATTTCTTAAGTGGTGCTGTAGATCCATTTCCGCAGTGCCAGTCACTTTTTAAAAAAAAGTACATTTTGACCTGATGTGAAGAATGCAAAAAAATGTCATTAGTTTGGAAGCATGTTTGGTATATGATATACTTGCCTGACTAATAATAATTTATTATTACTATTACTACTGTTGTTGTTGTTGTACAATGGAGCCTTTCCCCTGTGAATGACCAGCTCCCAGCTAAAATGTGTATTTTGTGCCATTTATAAGGTCAGTGCTTTATCATACCTTAAACTGTGCAGGGTAAAAGCCTCAGTTGCTGGGAAAAGCACAGGTGTATTAGAGTTTTTCTGAATTGCTAAAACACTAAACCCCATTGTAAAAACTAAACTGTCAACTATGAAAACTCTTTCATCAAATCAGTCCCACTGTTGCCAAAATCTTAAACACTATTCAAAGCTCAGTCTCCCATTTAGCAAAACTCTAAACACAAAACACACTTAGCAGTGTGGTGCACCTGTTGTCGTGTGAAGGCTGTGTGCAGTAGTGATGTCTCCTGTGTGTCGAAGCTTTGAAGCGTGTGTCGGGTAATCTCGTGGTAGTTTTGTAAAGCGCGTATCGAGGCTTGCTTTGATTACGTATGCAGTGATGTTCGAGGCCTCGCGGGCAGTCCGTACCACGTGACTGATTCAGGAACTGGCTCGCCGGTTTGCACCAGATTCTAAATAAATTGGGCAGCAAAACACAGCTGATTCCCCGTCACATTGTGTTGTGGAATTGGATTACGTCCCAGTTACATACTTACTTGAACATTTCTCCTTCGATGGAACCAGCAAGGAAGAGAATATTTGTCTGACAACATTTAATCTCATCTCTCCTAATAAAGTATGCACACAGTAATAAATATCACAAATGATAAGTACCATAATATAAATCAACAACACCACAGATCTTATAATCTGATTTCTGTCTTTTAGTTTATTACAGTTTTTTTCTGAATGCCTAAGCACATTTTTTGTAACTATTGGCTAATTTTGCAAAACTCTTCACACAAATAAGAAAACCTGTCACCCAATAATCAAAACATTGTAGTTCTCTTGCAAAAGCAAACACAGCTAGATTAACTCTTCACACCTTCGTAAAAATGGTGTTTCCGTATCAAACAGTACACACAAGCCATCATCTACTAAGCACACAATGCGCCAACTGCACACTGATGGTATGAATACAAAACACATCTGGCTTTTGCTTTCTCTGTGCACAAGGTAGGCTATGTCAGTTTGAGCTCATACTTCTGTCATAGATCCATAAGCATAGAGGGATCCAAACTTCAAGTACTGGTGTACTTGAAACACATCAAAACAAACACAAGTGTTCATTTCCAAGTATAGGATTATTTGCAATCGCCATAATGACTATATGGGTTACTTGGTCTGCAGTGAACATGCTTCCTCTGCCCCCAGCATCTGGTCATCTAGCAATTCTGTAAAGTAACAATTTCAGTATTTTTACATCAATGGTATTGGTGTGTTTCTCATTGGCATATGGCAGTGCTACAAATCTTTGTGCGAAGTGACTGTACTAACCGATTCTCATTTCAAGATGTCCTTATGGTACTTGCTACAGTGTAGCGGCTCGAGTTAGGCTGGACCCGTTGGCCAGCTACCCTCAGGGTCATTCCACGGTTGATTACATGGTTGATTACATGGTCCACTATTGTCATCAGCAATTCTATTTCTTACTCTTCCTACCCTTCCTCTCCCCCCTCCTCATCTTCCTCTCCCCCCTCCTCGTCTTCCTCTTGCTCCTCCTTGTCCTTGTCATCCTCTTCATCCTACTTCTTCACCTCCACGTCCTCTTCCTCGGCCTCCTCTACTTCTCACTCTTTCTGCTCCCTCCATTGTACTCCGCACACACAGCTTACCTGTATTATAGTGCTTAGGCTGATTGCAAAGTGAACTAATTATCTAAAAAAGTTTTCACATGTGAAAGTGTGCCAGACAGTTGGCAAATTAGTGTTAATGATAGCCATACATGTGTATACTTTTGCTAGGAGTGTGTTGGAAATTTGGTAATTGAGTGTTGTGCAGTGAATTGTGCCTACCGTTTTGCAAAGTGTGTGTTACAAAATTGCAAACTGAGTGCAAAGCAGTTTATGTGCTTTTAGTTTTGCAAACTCAGTGAGTGGTTTTGCTATAAGTCTGAATAGTTTTAGAGATTGTGCTACAGGAATCACAGTTAGGGTTTAAGCATTCAGAAAAAACTGTAAGTTTAGAGGTTTACACATCACATCATTATAATCATTGAGCCTGTCTGACTTTAATCGTCCACTTGATGGCGCAGTAGAGCCAATGAATCGTCACAATGCTTCGAACCATGAGTCGACCAGTTGGATGGAAAGCTTCAGTTCATCACAAGGCTTCATCTCACCATCACTAATGAAAGCTCTTATAATTTGGCTGCTATTAGAGACCATTGATTTAGTCTCTCTTTGGTTACTACGTGGATCTTTTTTCAGACAAATTAATGAAAAAAAATATAATAAATGGAAAAACAGAGTACAAATGTGGACAGTTAACTGGATATTACAGCGCGATTTCAGTGCATAAATACATAAATACAGGTCTGAGACGTAAGTGGTGCAATATTGATAGAGCTCACATGACTCCGTCCTGTTCGTATCCCAGAAATCCACCAGGATTTTAGTGCCTCATATACTGCACAGGTCATTGGCACACCTGAGATTCAGGACGACATGCTAAGCAGTGCTGTGTCACCATCAATAATACACCATATTAATGCAAGGTACAATTACAGCTGGGCTCCGCCACATTTTATTTTAACAGAGGAAATAAAATATGCAGAGCTAGCTGAGTTGGTTGAAATTCAGTTGCTACTTTAAGAGAATTTCATACAAGAATAATTGACGATAAAATAGGTTATTAAAGCTGTCATCATTGCTTCAGTGCCATATTCTCTCTGCTGTAACTCCGATTTGAAGAGGGCTTGTTTAGGCAACAACTCAGAGCACTATACGATCACTGCCGGTCACTTAGGTGATTTGTTATAAATGTGAAAACAGCTATGCAGGTTTAATGCAAGGAAGTCTTTACTCAGTGTTTGGCATGGGTCCTAAATGAAGGAGGGGTAGTCTGTCAGTCACTGCATTCCTCACCTGCATGGGAAACTTCCCAAACTGGAAGTTATCAGAAACATTGGAGACAATACTGAATCCACCAGAGACAGCTGGGACAGGTCCTAGTCATTACCATACAGAAAAGAACGGATTTATTTCAGTTCAGTTCAAATTAATAAGGTGAAGAAAAAACAGAGACTGCATCTTATGTGTTTTCTATTCTATTCTAGTAGTTTTAGAATCCAATAACTACACAAACAATCATGGCAGTGAGGTGTGGAGGGCCAGGAGTGACAAAATGAATGAATTAAATATGCCATTAATTATTGAATTAAATGTTTCATTATTTAATTAAATGCCCATTCACTTCACTAGTGTTTGTAGTTGTTGTTGAGAAATGCCCACTGAAAGAATGGCCACCAGGGCAAGTGCCTGTAATCGGATTACAGTAACTCGTTACTTGTAACGCATTACTGCCCATCTCTGTTGAGAACAAATAATGTAAATGAATAATAGTGTTCAAATTGTTCGTTAAAACTCTGCATATCTCAGAAAAACTAAAAAAAAATCAGCTTTCTTCACTCACTTCTTTACAATGCAGCCATTACAGTCTTCTTTGATTGGTCGCTGCAGGATTGCCATTCTTCTCATGTTTAGTTTTTTTTCCTATCAGTGCTTTAATTCTATGAAATAAATTTTTCAAAGTCACTTTTTGCTTTCACTAGCTTGTTTTTAGTGTCCCACTTTTGGATCTTCTGAACTCACTCTGATTAAAGTTGTCATTGTACTAATGTTATTCATGTGCAGCTGACTTCACAGCTGTGTGTGGGGTTTTTTTTTGCTTTTTTGCAACTTTTTGTGATATCTAAATGTTTAACCTGTTCAATAACATTATTACTATTCAGTGATTATTATATATGATTATCACTTGGCTACGTGAACATACATAAATCTGTTCAATCTCAGCGACACAAGCATGTCTTCATGCGCACACACAGTTTCTACTCCCATTCATTCAGGTTTATATTTACAACTTTTACAGGACGAATGGACAGCCATCACTTTAAGGAAAAACAAAGAGAGAGAGAGAGAGAGATTATAAGTTCAGGGCAGGTCAGTTTTTATAGAAATGCATAGATGTGTGTTGTACTTCCATCTGGCTTATTACTTTCTAATGCAGGGGAAAGACATTGGCAAAGAAACACCTACTACATAAATAGTTTGATTTGAAGTTGCTCTTTTGAGTCCTCTCTATTGACTCTGACATCCTGCTGTTAACAGTTTCATGGTATTGCTTTGTTTGCTTTAAACAAACCTCACAGGGTGGTAGAATATGTCTGCGGTGCAGAGGTCCTTGGATCGCCTCTCTGTTGTCTTTGTTGACAGCAATGAAGGTGGTGAAAGAACTGCTCACTCCTGATTGGACACTGAGCTGCACCACCTTCTCCTTCACTCCTCCATCTTGCTGTCCTCTGAGCTCTCTCTCCTTCATCTCCAGGGAACGAAACAGAGTGCAAGCACCCAACCTGTGGACTGTTAATCTGCAGACAAGGAAGAAAACATTTACAGTTCTAATGTTTCCTATTTTTGCTACATTTGTGCATCACTGACTTTTCTGTTTTTCTGTGCTGAGGGTGCATTCTTTTTATATTAGAATTAGTAGAGTTACAGAGGGTATATAGAGTGTGAACATAAAATAAGAGCTTGATTAGGCTGTAGAAACGGATGAAAATCCAGTAAAGTGAAGAGTGTGTGTGTGTGTGTGTGTGTGTGTCTGGCAGGAAGTGAAGCAGGAAGTCTGAATATAGCTTGTGAGCTTGTGAGAGACGTTTCAAAAGGAAAACAGAGGAATTAGAGAGTGAAAGTGCTAAGAAATAGTAATGAAAATGATATTAAATAAATGTCTTAGTGTGTTAATACAGGTGCCCATGGACTTGGCTCAACCTCAGATGAGTACAGCGGCAAAATGATAGATTAACATAATTGGAACGACAAACAGGCCAGGCTTTGGCTGAAATTTTACAGCTTCACCTCTCATCCTGCCCTTATCCTGAGAAGAAGCTTAAAGGACAGTCAATCTCCTGATGAAGACAGAAAACAGACAGAACAACACCGTAGATTTGAAGAATTAACAGCAGGCAGAAGACAGTACAACTGACCTAAAACACTGAAGGGTCCAGCAGCATGTATGTTAATGGAACATGTGCTCTGAATTACAAGCTGGAAAGAGTACCAGTGACATGACTGTGTGAAAGCACTGCATTGGACTGTCTGAGTTCATATTTGCCATGCTGGGAGTTAACCGCCAAGAAAAGACTGAAAAGATGAAGAGAGAATGAACAGAGAAGAAGAAACGGCTGATTTGGGCCTGTGTTTGATTTGGGAGGCCACACAGGAAGCTGTGAGAAGAGGGGACGAGGACCGGTGAGAGGTGAAGGCTGGACGTGTTCAAGTGAAAGTATAGGAAAATTGGGTTGAAAATTGAGGCTGAACTTGTGGGGTTTAGAAATGTCCAGAGCATCGCTACAGAAAGGTGAATTAAAAAAAAGAGAGAGAGCGGGATGAAGAAATAAATAAACTAATAATACATAAATGAATAGAAAAATCTTTTGTATATGGCGCGGTGCTGTGGGCACCTAAGTCTTTGATAGTGTAGAATTTTCAAGTCAATACCATGGTTGCATCTACTGAAAATCTCTGTGAAGCTTAAATCTCAATGACCTTGACTTCAAGGTCAGAGGTCAACTTTTCTGAAAATCAGAGGAGTTTCACATTCATAACACAGGTATGTCTACTAGGAGGCTGAAGGGTAGCTCTATATATTTATAAACAATCAAAAACAACAATTATTACGCAATTTATTTCCAATTTGTATGGAATTTATTTCTGTAAAGGTGGTGTTTTAGGTCTGATTGAAGGACTGATGTGATGGTAAGGTGTCCACTGCTGCGCTTTGAAGATTGGTAGGCTTTTTTTTTTAAATTTTCACAAGAATTGCTACTTCCCCTAGAGTTTTGGCCACTCCAACAATCAGAAGATTTCCCTATGAGCAAGCATTTAGCGACAGTGGGAAGGAAAAACTCCCTTTAAAAAGGAAGAAACCTTCAACAGAGCCAGGCTCAGGAAGGGACAGCCCTCTGCCACGACTGGTTGGGGTGGGGGGAGTGAAAATTTAAAAAAAAGAAGCCAAAGTGATCATTTTTGGAGCAGCTTAATTAATTTTTGCATTGTAATTTGCTGTTAATGTCATTTTCCAACCCCAGTTTGTATTTTTATCACTTTTGTCCAGGGTGGAAGATGCCATGCTGGAGACTGATTCAGTATGGTCTTTCAATGTTGATACATGGGAACCTTTTAGAGAGGCCAGGGCTGAAAAAGGGATGCCGGAGAACCTGAGAGGGTGTTATCCGCTGGTGTGCATCCAAGGCCAACATCTGTTTAATTAGGCTGACAAATAAGCGTTGGCCCGCTTCTGGTCCTCGTCTAAACATCATTAGCTGTTCAAGGTCATCCAGACGTGTAAGTATTATGTATCTTGTCTCCAGGGATTCATGTCCTGTCCCTGGAACAGAGCCTTTATATTGTTCTTCCGTCTTAAATGTCCAGCGCTGTTGCTTGTATTTGTCTCCAATGAAATAGTTTTCAGTGTACACGCCAGAGTCTAGCACATGATCTGGTGGCTGACCCTGAGTCTCTATGATGAATTTCAGATAATCATAGTCATTCTCCGAAGGGTAGAGTGGCAGCCCTGTAGCAAGCTCCACAGCCACCAGCCCCAGAGACCACATGTCACTTGCTTCATTGTAAGGAAGGCCAAGCATAACCTCAGGTGCACAGTAACCAACCGTCCCCACAAAGTCACCAGGTATCACTGCAGACGCAGGACATGCGAGGCCAAAGTCTATAAGTTTGACTTTGATGGGAGACTCATGGCGGTTTACAACCATGATGTTTCCAGGTTTGAGGTCAGCGTGCACTATTCCCACAGAACTCAGGTGGGACAGAGCATTTGTGATTTGACCTAAAATTGGCCTGACTTCGCTTATGGGGAGACCCTGTTTATTCCGGTCCCCTATGTAGTCCCACAGGCATTGATCAAGGAGTTCAAATTTCAGGCAAACCCGCTGTCCGTCGTGGAAAAAGCCGTTCCATTGAACAATGTTGGCGGCATCTGGATCCAACCTTCGCAGCTGCTCCAAGATGAAAATTTCCACATGTGCCTGTTGCAGAATATCAGGGTCGCTCTTGTTGACTTTAATGGCAACAGCTTGGTTGGTTGTTGTGTCGCGACATTTGGCTACAATACCAAAGCCCCCTTCTCCGAGGAAAGCCTCTACCTTGTAGTGCTTTCCCAAAATGCTCCCTTTAACTAATTCAAGCTCATCTGAGCTGAATGATGGACTGGCTGATGTGTGGACGAATACTTGCTGAGAAAATTCAACCGAGTTTTGAAAACTGCAGTTGATTTTCTGTGATCTCTTGCTTTCCAAGTTTGAAGGGTGCTGAAAGACCACAGGGTTTTGTGATATTTCAGCACTCATGTCAATGCACAGGGAACTCTTAGGGCTGAAAAAGGGATGCCGGAGAACCTGAGAGGGTGTTATCCGCTGGTGTGCATCCAAGGCCAACATCTGTTTAATTAAGCTGACAAATAAGCGTTGGCCAGCTTCTGGTCCTCGTCTAAACATTATTATTTGTTCAAGGTCATCCAGACGCGTCAGTTTTATGCATCTTGTCTCCAGGGACTCATATCCTGTCTCATACTGAAATTGTTGGTCAGTCTTAAATGTCCAGCGCTGTTGCTTGTCTTTGTCTTCAATGAAATAGTCTTCAGTGTAGACGCCAGAGTCTAGAACATGATCTGGTGGCTGACCCTGAGTCTCTATGATGAATTTCAAAACATCATAGTCTTCATTTCCAGGGTAGAGTGGCAGCCCTGTAGCAAGCTCCACAGCTACCAGCCCCAGAGACCACATGTCAATTGCTTCATTGTAAGGAAGGCCAAGCATAACCTCAGGTGCACAATAACCAACCGTCCCCACACGGTCACCAGGCATCACTGCAGACGCAGGACATGCGAGGCCAAAGTCTATAAGTTTGACTTTGATGGGAGACTCATGGCGGTTTACAACCATGATGTTTCCAGGTTTGAGGTCAGCGTGCACCATTCCCACAGAACCCAGGTGGGACAGAGCATTTGTCAGTTGACCTAAAATTGGCCTGACTTCGCTTATGGGGAGACAGTGGTTTTTCCGGTCCCATATGTAGTCCCTCAGGCATTGATCAAGGAGTTCAAATTTCAGGCAAACCCGCTCTCCGTCGTGAAAAAAGCCGTCCCATTGAACAATGTTGGCGGCATCTGAATCCAACCTTCGCAGCTGCTCCAGGATGAAAATTTCCAATTTCGCCTGTTGCAGAATATCAGGGCGGCTCTTGTTCACTTTAATAGCCACAGCTCGGTTAGTCATGGTATCACGACATTTGGCTACAATACCAAAGCCCCCTTCTCCAAGGAAAGCCTCTACCTTGTAGTGCTTTCCCAAAATGCTCCCTTTAACTAATCCAAGCTCATTTGAGCTGAAGGATGGGTGAGCTGACATGGTGAAATGTGTCGGCTTGGTCGGTGAATTGCTAAGTAAAATTCTCTCAAAACTCTCCAAAAAGGGTTTGCTTGCTGTCAGGTCAAGGTCCGTTGAGCATTAAAGTTTAACAGAGCAAAGCTCCTACTTAAGGGTTTTTTCTCTCAGCAAGATGATGACATAACAAAGGATCTATGTCATCATCTTGTGATGTCACAAGATGTCACCTTTTTTCACAAGATGCATTCCATTTGGATCAAAGGCATTCTATTTTTTCAGTTGAAACACTAAAAAAAACCAATGTTTCAACAGGCCAGGCTGCATTTTCTGCTGCGACATCTCAACAGGAGATAATAAGATAAAGACAAGGAAGACTGGTGATCTATCCATATCAGCAACATCGGCAGGTTTCTAGTGCAGGAAGTAATAAATTCAGCCCTCGTGTTTGCACTACAGGTTGCTTTCATGAGTATTTCTGTTTTTGTGGTGGGGGAATTTTTCCTCGTTCCAACGATGTAAACAAAAACATTAATTGTGCTTTCCGCAATGACTAGTAATCATTTTGTCCTACTGTTCATTTACAGAACAGGAAAGGTTTTGTTTGGTTATGATTGTTTTGCAAGAAATGCTTCAATCACAGTGGGGTAGTCTTGATTAAAATGTTATATGAGAACTGTGGCACCATGTGTGACCAGATATTGGCATGTAGTCGTCGCCAGACTGTCATCAAAAGTGTGAAGTTTGGGACAGACTGGACAAAATACATTTTTAGAGATGAAAATCTTATGTCCAGTGATAAATGATCAAAATTCCACCACAAACATGGCTTTGACAAAGATGTCCCTTTCTGAAGTAACCCCAAAAAGTTCCTGAAGTAACCAAATGGAATTTAACCAGTGACCTCTCACTTTGCAGGCGAATGTGTAAACCAGCGATGCCTGGAAAACACTAAAACTGTGCCAAAATGTCATTTTACATTCAAAATGGCGGACTTCCAGACTTCCTCTTTGGATTGGGTTCACTGAATCTGTGTGTAATAAATGTCATACACGTATTTCAAGCTGTAAATAAGTTGTTAGAAGTTCTTTAAAATTTCTTAAGTGGTGCTGTAGATCCATTTCCGCAGTGCCAGTCACTTTTTTAAAAAAGTACATTTTGACCTGATGTGAAGAATGCAAAAAATGTCATTAGTTTGGAAGCATGTTTGGTATATGATATACTTGCCTGACTAATAATAATTTATTATTACTATTACTACTGTTGTTGTTGTTGTACAATGGAGCCTTTCCCCTGTGAATGACCAGCTCCCAGCTAAAATGTGTATTTTGTGCCATTTATAAGGTCAGTGCTTTATCATACCTTAAACTGTGCAGGGTAAAAGCCTCAGTTGCTGGGAAAAGCACAGGTGTATTAGAGTTTTTCTGAATTGCTAAAACACTAAACCCCATTGTAAAAACTAAACTGTCAACTATGAAAACTCTTTCATCAAATCAGTCCCACTGTTGCCAAAATCTTAAACACTATTCAAAGCTCAGTCTCCCATTTAGCAAAACTCTAAACACAAAACACACTTAGCAGTGTGGTGCACCTGTTGTCGTGTGAAGGCTGTGTGCAGTAGTGATGTCTCCTGTGTGTCGAAGCTTTGAAGCGTGTGTCGGGTAATCTCGTGGTAGTTTTGTAAAGCGCGTATCGAGGCTTGCTTTGATTACGTATGCAGTGATGTTCGAGGCCTCGCGGGCAGTCCGTACCACGTGACTGATTCAGGAACTGGCTCGCCGGTTTGCACCAGATTCTAAATAAATTGGGCAGCAAAACACAGCTGATTCCCCGTCACATTGTGTTGTGGAATTGGATTACGTCCCAGTTACATACTTACTTGAACATTTCTCCTTCGATGGAACCAGCAAGGAAGAGAATATTTGTCTGACAACATTTAATCTCATCTCTCCTAATAAAGTATGCACACAGTAATAAATATCACAAATGATAAGTACCATAATATAAATCAACAACACCACAGATCTTATAATCTGATTTCTGTCTTTTAGTTTATTACAGTTTTTTTCTGAATGCCTAAGCACATTTTTTGTAACTATTGGCTAATTTTGCAAAACTCTTCACACAAATAAGAAAACCTGTCACCCAATAATCAAAACATTGTAGTTCTCTTGCAAAAGCAAACACAGCTAGATTAACTCTTCACACCTTCGTAAAAATGGTGTTTCCGTATCAAACAGTACACACAAGCCATCATCTACTAAGCACACAATGCGCCAACTGCACACTGATGGTATGAATACAAAACACATCTGGCTTTTGCTTTCTCTGTGCACAAGGTAGGCTATGTCAGTTTGAGCTCATACTTCTGTCATAGATCCATAAGCATAGAGGGATCCAAACTTCAAGTACTGGTGTACTTGAAACACATCAAAACAAACACAAGTGTTCATTTCCAAGTATAGGATTATTTGCAATCGCCATAATGACTATATGGGTTACTTGGTCTGCAGTGAACATGCTTCCTCTGCCCCCAGCATCTGGTCATCTAGCAATTCTGTAAAGTAACAATTTCAGTATTTTTACATCAATGGTATTGGTGTGTTTCTCATTGGCATATGGCAGTGCTACAAATCTTTGTGCGAAGTGACTGTACTAACCGATTCTCATTTCAAGATGTCCTTATGGTACTTGCTACAGTGTAGCGGCTCGAGTTAGGCTGGACCCGTTGGCCAGCTACCCTCAGGGTCATTCCACGGTTGATTACATGGTTGATTACATGGTCCACTATTGTCATCAGCAATTCTATTTCTTACTCTTCCTACCCTTCCTCTCCCCCCTCCTCATCTTCCTCTCCCCCCTCCTCGTCTTCCTCTTGCTCCTCCTTGTCCTTGTCGTCCTCTTCATCCTACTTCTTCACCTCCACGTCCTCTTCCTCGGCCTCCTCTACTTCTCACTCTTTCTGCTCCCTCCATTGTACTCCGCACACACAGCTTACCTGTATTATAGTGCTTAGGCTGATTGCAAAGTGAACTAATTATCTAAAAAAGTTTTCACATGTGAAAGTGTGCCAGACAGTTGGCAAATTAGTGTTAATGATAGCCATACATGTGTATACTTTTGCTAGGAGTGTGTTGGAAATTTGGTAATTGAGTGTTGTGCAGTGAATTGTGCCTACCGTTTTGCAAAGTGTGTGTTACAAAATTGCAAACTGAGTGCAAAGCAGTTTATGTGCTTTTAGTTTTGCAAACTCAGTGAGTGGTTTTGCTATAAGTCTGAATAGTTTTAGAGATTGTGCTACAGGAATCACAGTTAGGGTTTAAGCATTCAGAAAAAACTGTAGTTTTTGAACGCTCAAAATAAGCGTCACACTTGCGGAAGCCGATATACCCGCCGAAACGCCGTGCATTTATCGAGACTTTCAACCCCAGGTAGGCTAATTATCAATCTTCGGATCCACATTATGTCAGCAGCTCCACCGTGAACTATGTTAAAAACAAACACCGCTCACGCCTCACAGATGACAGCTTACAGTCCTGCGTAAAGATGAAAGTGACTTCATACAGCCCCGATTTGCAGACGCTGTGCGCAGAGATTCAGGAGCAGAAGTCCCATTGTAAACATATCACGGCAGACCCAACGATGTTTCCATGAACACGCTTTACAGCTTCTCTTTATTGACCACTTTTCACACACGGTTGCTGTATGCATACAGCCGGTGTTAAAGCTCACAGCCCGAAACATACCAACACAACAGCATAGAGAGCACAGACGTTAAGGCGCCGAGGCGTGATCGCGGGTGCCGCTCAGGTGCGTCCGCCTCCCCTGCAGCGGCGCTGCAGACCACGCCCCGCCACACACATTAACCAGGTAAAATACATATTGTCAGGGTTCCTGGGTCGGTGACCCAGTGTTTTCAGTTTTGTTCATGTTCATATATATATATATAGCATATAGTAAACAATGAATCTGTAAACGACAGCTGTTGACATTTTTTAAAAATGAATGAAAAAGCATATTTAAATAATCAACATACATGATTTAAATATAAACACACACGTGACAAGAGACAGAACGTGTAGAAGATATAATATATCTTCTACATATTACCCATTCGTATATTATACGAATGGGTAAATCTGAGAATTATAAGAATAAATATATGTACAAATATAAGAGTGTATGTTAGGGCTGTTCGATATAACGATATATATCAAATGACAATATAAAAATGTCTATCGTTTCCTATTACGCTATCGTTTGTTTCGTGATGTCGTAAAATAAACTGTTTACAGCAGTATTTTTCATCGTTTTGACGGTCACCTTAGTGGCTATATTAATTTCTTAAAGTTCTCTCTTTCTCTTATATTTAATATAACCACACTATGGGCGGGCAAGTGCCTGTTTTTACGTGTTTTCGTTAGCAACAATGACGGTAAAACCATCGCGTGGTTCCGCTGTACGCTTGTTTGTTTTCCACGTAAACCTTTCACAATAAAGCTCAAGATCCTGTTGAGACTTTTCAAAACAAACTGAATCACATGAGAGAGTATGCAGAGTTTACAGATGAGAAGCAAACAAAGAGCCGTCAGACTCAAACTATATGTATACACCTGCCCGCCTTCGTAAACAACTAAATGCTATGTTGCCCTATCATTTTTTGATTGGTCCACATGGTATATTTTTTCACCAATAGGAAAGGCTGGGGGAGTTGGGAGGGGGACTGAGTGCTTTCTAGTGTTTTTCCTTATAAAAACCGTTTCTTCCCGCAGTAAATATAAACAACGATAGTATTCAGGAAGAAAACCTGCATATATTATACTGAACATAAAGTTGTTTGCAAAACTTGTGCATAATTTTTACAAATGTACAACTTCTATTCGCATTTCAAGTTATGAAAACAATTCCTTAAACATGTTTGTGGCTTTTACAGTAAAAATGACAAGTATTTTCTACTCGGATTTTGAATTTTTTTTGTCTGAATTTAGATCTATTGTGCAAATATAGTATAAATGAAAAATTAACTCAAATTTCAGATATTTGAGGTTGTGCCAAAAAAAAAAAGAAGAAGATTTTTTTAAAGGTGAAATATAGAGGTAAAATCTAAAGTAGTCAAAAACGGCCAATTATACTCTGGACCCCAGAGGGTTACTAAATACATTTACATGTCTTGGTGACTGCAGCTGGAACCTTGGCAAAAAGTGTATGTGTGTGTGTGGAATGCTAGCTACCAGCATTCATAATATAATAGTTACAATAGCAACAGTAACCAGGGGGGTGGGGCTTAAATGACAGAACAAAGACAGGCTACCATGATGTCACATGCCAGGCCACTATGATGTCACATGCCAGGCCACCATGATGTCACATGCCAGGCCATAAAAATCTATAAATAGGGGTGCCTCGACACACAGTTGTAGAATTCCCTTGCAGGTGAATTTAAGCTAGCGATTGAATTGTGTTTTCAGATGAAAGCGCTTATAACCTTCTCCCAAAGTAGAGTACTCTTCCTCCACCCAAACCTAAAATGTATATTTCTAAATACAGGGAAGCAATTGTATTAGAAAATAAATATAAAAATGAACACAGGACCATGGTGCCAAGAACAGTTAAGGCCCCATCTCATCGCGAAATGTGCCCACAGAGGCCAGAAGGCGAAAAACCTGAACACACATTCAGGAAAAAACCAGAACACACAGGCATGAAGAAAGTCATGGCTCAACCTGCTTGTGTGGATACACGCAAAGGGGACAAGCAGCTCCTTGAGAAATCTGGACTTGTCCCCTTTTATTTACAGAAAAACGATTACAGAATCGTTCCAGGCTACCTGCGTAGAAGAAAGGCAGAGAAAGAAAAGGCTAAGCAGGACAATGATGCCTGGTTAACAAAACAACAGGAAACAGTTAAACCACTGGCCGAACAGGAGAAACAAAACATTCTCCAGGGCCTAAAGAGGAGGTTTAATGAGCTAAACTTTGAATATCAATCCCTCCCTTTTACTATCTCCCCTTCACAGCACAAAAAATACAATTACAAAATGTTTCTCGAAGAGGCAATGAGTCAAGTTGAAAAAGACATTGCCCTTTTTGAGGAACATAAATACATTTACGTAGGCAGGGAAGATGCATCTGACGAACAACAGTTACAGCGGACTCCACTGCCACCCATTAGACCGAAAAAGACAAAGTTGACACCCGCTCCTCAAGTCACACAACCAACGAAAAAGGAAACTTTCTCGACCGACAACCTACCACCTTTTCGTAGGATGTGTGTTCCACCTATATCCAGAAGTGGAAAGCAACCTATTCCCATGACTGAGAACCTTCACAGACAACCTATTCCCACCCAACTAGTTATAATTCCACGACCTAGTCCTGTCCCTCTGCCACCTATTTGTAAAAAAGCTGAATCTACACCCCGACCACCTGTAAGACCTCCAATGAAACGAGGTGTAACACCCATCCTTCCACCCATTTCCACCAAAAAGCTGTAGTGCTGTACCGTTAGAGTAGTTTTTTAACTACCTAACCCCCAACCGGTCTTGACAGAAGCCGCACCATCTGAGCCTGGTTCTGTCGAAGGTTTCTTCTTTTTAAGACAAAGGAGTTTTTCCTTCCCACCGTCGCCCAGTGCTTGCTCAGATGAGATCATTTGATTGTTGGGGTTTTCTTAAACATAAATTGGCCTATTGAAAAAATGTAGTGGTTCTTACTACATTTTATTTTCAATAGACCAATTTATGTTCAAAAAAAAAAAATTACAGCAGAAAAGAAAGCATGGGAGACATCTGATGCATTTCATTGCTTTTTAAAAAATAATTTATAATTTATCTGGAACAAATAAAAGAAAGTAAAAATAATCTTTTGTGGATTCTTTTTCTTCAATAAGTAGTAGAATAGGCAGTTCTTTATACATAAAGCGTAGTGTTTTGTTAAAAAATAAAGTGGCACAGCGGCACTGTGTTAAAGGCCTGTGTTTTTACCATCAGCGTGACAGCACCGTGCCGCCTTTGCAGTTTTAAGGCCCAGGGAAACAAGCCTGCCAGCGCTCTGTAGCGGCTGTGACCGCTGCCGATAAGGAAAGGCTGCTCTTCAAAGAGGACTCAAGCTCGGGGAAACGTTTTCTGGTCGACTCTGGCTCCCAGAAGAGCCTCTGGAACTCTTGTGTCGTCTTTACAATGGTATATTATTTAATCTAAAAAAAAAACAAAATAAAAAAAAAATTGGAGATTTCCCGTATCACATAACATGTGCAGGTACACTGGTACAGCACATGTGAGCGAAATTCTTATGTGTGTGCAACAGAGGTGTGCAAAATACAATAACATAAGAACAAGCAAAATATACGAATGGGTAAATCTGAGAATTATAAGAATAAATATATGTACAAATATAAGAGTGTATGTTAGGGCTGTTCGATATAACGATATATATCAAATGACAATATAAAAATGTCTATCGTTTCCTATTACGCTATCGTTTGTTTCGTGATGTCGTAAAATAAACTGTTTACAGCAGTATTTTTCATCGTTTTGACGGTCACCTTAGTGGCTATATTAATTTCTTAAAGTTCTCTCTTTCTCTTATATTTAATATAACCACACTATGGGCGGGCAAGTGCCTGTTTTTACGTGTTTTCGTTAGCAACAATGACGGTAAAACCATCGCGTGGTTCCGCTGTACGCTTGTTTGTTTTCCACGTAAACCTTTCACAATAAAGCTCAAGATCCTGTTGAGACTTTTCAAAACAAACTGAATCACATGAGAGAGTATGCAGAGTTTACAGATGAGAAGCAAACAAAGAGCCGTCAGACTCAAACTATATGTATACACCTGCCCGCCTTCGTAAACAACTAAATGCTATGTTGCCCTATCATTTTTTGATTGGTCCACATGGTATATTTTTTCACCAATAGGAAAGGCTGGGGGAGTTGGGAGGGGGACTGAGTGCTTTCTAGTGTTTTTCCTTATAAAAACCGTTTCTTCCCGCAGTAAATATAAACAACGATAGTATTCAGGAAGAAAACCTGCATATATTATACTGAACATAAAGTTGTTTGCAAAACTTGTGCATAATTTTTACAAATGTACAACTTCTATTCGCATTTCAAGTTATGAAAACAATTCCTTAAACATGTTTGTGGCTTTTACAGTAAAAATGACAAGTATTTTCTACTCGGATTTTGAATTTTTTTTGTCTGAATTTAGATCTATTGTGCAAATATAGTATAAATGAAAAATTAACTCAAATTTCAGATATTTGAGGTTGTGCCAAAAAAAAAAAGAAGAAGATTTTTTTAAAGGTGAAATATAGAGGTAAAATCTAAAGTAGTCAAAAACGGCCAATTATACTCTGGACCCCAGAGGGTTACTAAATACATTTACATGTCTTGGTGACTGCAGCTGGAACCTTGGCAAAAAGTGTATGTGTGTGTGTGGAATGCTAGCTACCAGCATTCATAATATAATAGTTACAATAGCAACAGTAACCAGGGGGGTGGGGCTTAAATGACAGAACAAAGACAGGCTACCATGATGTCACATGCCAGGCCACCATGATGTCACAAGCCAGGCCACCATGATGTCACATGCCAGGCCATAAAAATCTATAAATAGGGGTGCCTCGACACACAGTTGTAGAATTCCCTTGCAGGTGAATTTAAGCTAGCGATTGAATTGTGTTTTCAGATGAAAGCGCTTATAACCTTCTCCCAAAGTAGAGTACTCTTCCTCCACCCAAACCTAAAATGTATATTTCTAAATACAGGGAAGCAATTGTATTAGAAAATAAATATAAAAATGAACACAGGACCATGGTGCCAAGAACAGTTAAGGCCCCATCTCATCGCGAAATGTGCCCACAGAGGCCAGAAGGCGAAAAACCTGAACACACATTCAGGAAAAAACCAGAACACACAGGCATGAAGAAAGTCATGGCTCAACCTGCTTGTGTGGATACACGCAAAGGGGACAAGCAGCTCCTTGAGAAATCTGGACTTGTCCCCTTTTATTTACAGAAAAACGATTACAGAATCGTTCCAGGCTACCTGCGTAGAAGAAAGGCAGAGAAAGAAAAGGCTAAGCAGGACAATGATGCCTGGTTAACAAAACAACAGGAAACAGTTAAACCACTGGCCGAACAGGAGAAACAAAACATTCTCCAGGGCCTAAAGAGGAGGTTTAATGAGCTAAACTTTGAATATCAATCCCTCCCTTTTACTATCTCCCCTTCACAGCACAAAAAATACAATTACAAAATGTTTCTCGAAGAGGCAATGAGTCAAGTTGAAAAAGACATTGCCCTTTTTGAGGAACATAAATACATTTACGTAGGCAGGGAAGATGCATCTGACGAACAACAGTTACAGCGGACTCCACTGCCACCCATTAGACCGAAAAAGACAAAGTTGACACCCGCTCCTCAAGTCACACAACCAACAAAAAAGGAAACTTTCTCGACCG
This sequence comes from Maylandia zebra, assembly GCF_041146795.1. Classification (NCBI taxonomy): domain Eukaryota; kingdom Metazoa; phylum Chordata; class Actinopteri; order Cichliformes; family Cichlidae; genus Maylandia; species Maylandia zebra. The sequence goes on along the minus strand of NC_135178.1, from coordinate 7,857,751 downwards.
ACAACCTACCACCTTTTCGTAGGATGTGTGTTCCACCTATATCCAGAAGTGGAAAGCAACCTATTCCCATGACTGAGAACCTTCACAGACAACCTATTCCCACCCAACTAGTTATAATTCCACGACCTAGTCCTGTCCCTCTGCCACCTATTTGTAAAAAAGCTGAATCTACACCCCGACCACCTGTAAGACCTCCAATGAAACGAGGTGTAACACCCATCCTTCCACCCATTTCCACCAAAAAGCTGTAGTGCTGTACCGTTAGAGTAGTTTTTTAACTACCTAACCCCCAACCGGTCTTGACAGAAGCCGCACCATCTGAGCCTGGTTCTGTCGAAGGTTTCTTCTTTTTAAGACAAAGGAGTTTTTCCTTCCCACCGTCGCCCAGTGCTTGCTCAGATGAGATCATTTGATTGTTGGGGTTTTCTTAAACATAAATTGGCCTATTGAAAAAATGTAGTGGTTCTTACTACATTTTATTTTCAATAGACCAATTTATGTTCAAAAAAAAAAAATTACAGCAGAAAAGAAAGCATGGGAGACATCTGATGCATTTCATTGCTTTTTAAAAAATAATTTATAATTTATCTGGAACAAATAAAAGAAAGTAAAAATAATCTTTTGTGGATTCTTTTTCTTCAATAAGTAGTAGAATAGGCAGTTCTTTATACATAAAGCGTAGTGTTTTGTTAAAAAATAAAGTGGCACAGCGGCACTGTGTTAAAGGCCTGTGTTTTTACCATCAGCGTGACAGCACCGTGCCGCCTTTGCAGTTTTAAGGCCCAGGGAAACAAGCCTGCCAGCGCTCTGTAGCGGCTGTGACCGCTGCCGATAAGGAAAGGCTGCTCTTCATAGAGGACTCAAGCTCGGGGAAACGTTTTCTGGTCGACTCTGGCTCCCAGAAGAGCCTCTGGAACTCTTGTGTCGTCTTTACAATGGTATATTATTTAATCTAAAAAAAAAACAAAATAAAAAAAAAATTGGAGATTTCCCGTATCACATAACATGTGCAGGTACACTGGTACAGCACATGTGAGCGAAATTCTTATGTGTGTGCAACAGAGGTGTGCAAAATACAATAACATAAGAACAAGCAAAATATACGAATGGGTAAATCTGAGAATTATAAGAATAAATATATGTACAAATATAAGAGTGTATGTTAGGGCTGTTCGATATAACGATATATATCAAATGACAATATAAAAATGTCTATCGTTTCCTATTACGCTATCGTTTGTTTCGTGATGTCGTAAAATAAACTGTTTACAGCAGTATTTTTCATCGTTTTGACGGTCACCTTAGTGGCTATATTAATTTCTTAAAGTTCTCTCTTTCTCTTATATTTAATATAACCACACTATGGGCGGGCAAGTGCCTGTTTTTACGTGTTTTCGTTAGCAACAATGACGGTAAAACCATCGCGTGGTTCCGCTGTACGCTTGTTTGTTTTCCACGTAAACCTTTCACAATAAAGCTCAAGATCCTGTTGAGACTTTTCAAAACAAACTGAATCACATGAGAGAGTATGCAGAGTTTACAGATGAGAAGCAAACAAAGAGCCGTCAGACTCAAACTATATGTATACACCTGCCCGCCTTCGTAAACAACTAAATGCTATGTTGCCCTATCATTTTTTGATTGGTCCACATGGTATATTTTTTCACCAATAGGAAAGGCTGGGGGAGTTGGGAGGGGGACTGAGTGCTTTCTAGTGTTTTTCCTTATAAAAACCGTTTCTTCCCGCAGTAAATATAAACAACGATAGTATTCAGGAAGAAAACCTGCATATATTATACTGAACATAAAGTTGTTTGCAAAACTTGTGCATAATTTTTACAAATGTACAACTTCTATTCGCATTTCAAGTTATGAAAACAATTCCTTAAACATGTTTGTGGCTTTTACAGTAAAAATGACAAGTATTTTCTACTCGGATTTTGAATTTTTTTTGTCTGAATTTAGATCTATTGTGCAAATATAGTATAAATGAAAAATTAACTCAAATTTCAGATATTTGAGGTTGTGCCAAAAAAAAAAAGAAGAAGATTTTTTTAAAGGTGAAATATAGAGGTAAAATCTAAAGTAGTCAAAAACGGCCAATTATACTCTGGACCCCAGAGGGTTACTAAATACATTTACATGTCTTGGTGACTGCAGCTGGAACCTTGGCAAAAAGTGTATGTGTGTGTGTGGAATGCTAGCTACCAGCATTCATAATATAATAGTTACAATAGCAACAGTAACCAGGGGGGTGGGGCTTAAATGACAGAACAAAGACAGGCTACTATGATGTCACATGCCAGGCCACCATGATGTCACAAGCCAGGCCACCATGATGTCACATGCCAGGCCATAAAAATCTATAAATAGGGGTGCCTCGACACACAGTTGTAGAATTCCCTTGCAGGTGAATTTAAGCTAGCGATTGAATTGTGTTTTCAGATGAAAGCGCTTATAACCTTCTCCCAAAGTAGAGTACTCTTCCTCCACCCAAACCTAAAATGTATATTTCTAAATACAGGGAAGCAATTGTATTAGAAAATAAATATAAAAATGAACACAGGACCATGGTGCCAAGAACAGTTAAGGCCCCATCTCATCGCGAAATGTGCCCACAGAGGCCAGAAGGCGAAAAACCTGAACACACATTCAGGAAAAAACCAGAACACACAGGCATGAAGAAAGTCATGGCTCAACCTGCTTGTGTGGATACACGCAAAGGGGACAAGCAGCTCCTTGAGAAATCTGGACTTGTCCCCTTTTATTTACAGAAAAACGATTACAGAATCGTTCCAGGCTACCTGCGTAGAAGAAAGGCAGAGAAAGAAAAGGCTAAGCAGGACAATGATGCCTGGTTAACAAAACAACAGGAAACAGTTAAACCACTGGCCGAACAGGAGAAACAAAACATTCTCCAGGGCCTAAAGAGGAGGTTTAATGAGCTAAACTTTGAATATCAATCCCTCCCTTTTACTATCTCCCCTTCACAGCACAAAAAATACAATTACAAAATGTTTCTTGAAGAGGCAATGAGTCAAGTTGAAAAAGACATTGCCCTTTTTGAGGAACATAAATACATTTACGTAGGCAGGGAAGATGCATCTGACGAACAACAGTTACAGCGGACTCCACTGCCACCCATTAGACCGAAAAAGACAAAGTTGACACCCGCTCCTCAAGTCACACAACCAACGAAAAAGGAAACTTTCTCGACCGACAACCTACCACCTTTTCGTAGGATGTGTGTTCCACCTATATCCAGAAGTGGAAAGCAACCTATTCCCATGACTGAGAACCTTCACAGACAACCTATTCCCACCCAACTAGTTATAATTCCACGACCTAGTCCTGTCCCTCTGCCACCTATTTGTAAAAAAGCTGAATCTACACCCCGACCACCTGTAAGACCTCCAATGAAACGAGGTGTAACACCCATCCTTCCACCCATTTCCACCAAAAAGCTGTAGTGCTGTACCGTTAGAGTAGTTTTTTAACTACCTAACCCCCAACCGGTCTTGACAGAAGCCGCACCATCTGAGCCTGGTTCTGTCGAAGGTTTCTTCTTTTTAAGACAAAGGAGTTTTTCCTTCCCACCGTCGCCCAGTGCTTGCTCAGATGAGATCATTTGATTGTTGGGGTTTTCTTAAACATAAATTGGCCTATTGAAAAAATGTAGTGGTTCTTACTACATTTTATTTTCAATAGACCAATTTATGTTCAAAAAAAAAAAATTACAGCAGAAAAGAAAGCATGGGAGACATCTGATGCATTTCATTGCTTTTTAAAAAATAATTTATAATTTATCTGGAACAAATAAAAGAAAGTAAAAATAATCTTTTGTGGATTCTTTTTCTTCAATAAGTAGTAGAATAGGCAGTTCTTTATACATAAAGCGTAGTGTTTTGTTAAAAAATAAAGTGGCACAGCAGCACTGTGTTAAAGGCCTGTGTTTTTACCATCAGCGTGACAGCACCGTGCCGCCTTTGCAGTTTTAAGGCCCAGGGAAACAAGCCTGCCAGCGCTCTGTAGCGGCTGTGACCGCTGCCGATAAGGAAAGGCTGCTCTTCATAGAGGACTCAAGCTCGGGGAAACGTTTTCTGGTCGACTCTGGCTCCCAGAAGAGCCTCTGGAACTCTTGTGTCGTCTTTACAATGGTATATTATTTAATCTCAAAAAAAACAAAATAAAAAAAAATTGGAGATTTCCCGTATCACATAACATGTGCAGGTACACTGGTACAGCACATGTGAGCGAAATTCTTATGTGTGTGCAACAGAGGTGTGCAAAATACAATAACATAAGAACAAGCAAAATATACGAATGGGTAAATCTGAGAATTATAAGAATAAATATATGTACAAATATAAGAGTGTATGTTAGGGCTGTTCGATATAACGATATATATCAAATGACGATATAAAAATGTCTATCGTTTCCTATTACGCTATCGTTTGTTTCGTGATGTCGTAAAAGAAACTGTTTACAGCAGTATTTTTCATCGTTTTGACGGTCACCTTAGTGGCTATATTAATTTCTTAAAGTTCTCTCTTTCTCTTATATTTAATATAACCACACTATGGGCGGGCAAGTGCCTGTTTTTACGTGTTTTCGTTAGCAACAATGACGGTAAAACCATCGCGTGGTTCCGCTGTACGCTTGTTTGTTTTCCACGTAAACCTTTCACAATAAAGCTCAAGATCCTGTTGAGACTTTTCAAAACAAACTGAATCACATGAGAGAGTATGCAGAGTTTACAGATGAGAAGCAAACAAAGAGCCGTCAGACTCAAACTATATGTATACACCTGCCCGCCTTCGTAAACAACTAAATGCTATGTTGCCCTATCATTTTTTGATTGGTCCACATGGTATATTTTTTCACCAATAGGAAAGGCTGGGGGAGTTGGGAGGGGGACTGAGTGCTTTCTAGTGTTTTTCCTTATAAAAACCGTTTCTTCCCGCAGTAAATATAAACAACGATAGTGTTAACTCAAAAGACACGACGTTGTACTCTCATTCACAGCGCTTTTATTCCTTCCGCCATTTTACATACGGACCACAACAACAACACTTCGCGGGCAACCGTACTCTCGCGATAAAACAGAAAATAACAAGTTAACAATCTCCCTCTTTCTTAAAAAAATAAAATAAGAGTATAAACACACCCCAGTAAACATTTGTATACACACCCCTGTAAACATTTGTATACATATATGTATATATTTATATAAACAAAAAAAACATTTCAAAAGTGCTTTGCTTTACTTAAAGCATACTATCATTGCACACAATAAACAATGGTACATTTGAATGCAAAGACAACTTTGTAGACAAAGGATTACAGTATCCAGAGTCCTTCATCTAGCGCCTTTAGAAGGGTTAAAGGTGAAACTCCCTTTTTCGTCAGACAATCAGCAAGTTGAGATTTTGAATCTGACCAACAAACCTGTCTGATTTTCTTGGCTTGTATGAGCTCTTTAATGCTGCTCATTTCTAGCCTCAGTCTCTTCTCTGTAACCTGCTTAGTAGACTTGAGTGCATCAAACAAGGAATGATTATCAGTTACACAGATCAAAGGAAGAGCGTTTAGACCAGTGTTACCAGTTGTAAGCTCAGAAAAAAGTGTTGCCAGGAAGACAGCACTGTCTATTCCATCTGACATGGCAAGAGTTTCTCCTGCCAGTGTACTTCTGACCACGCGCCTGATTTTTTTAGACTGCCAGAAGAGAGGACAAAACTTTCCTCCTTTACCCATAAGGACGATTAATGCCCCTCCTTGAGTACCGCCATCAGGAAGGTTGCCAAATGAAGCATCACTGAAAACAACCAATGCCAGATCCTCACTGTTACCCAAGTGCTGAAACTTAAGAGTCACTTTCTCTGCCTTAAGTTTACGGATAACTTTGTTCACTTCATGAATAGACTGTACAGTTGCATCTTTGATATTAGATCCAAGGCTACATGTGTCAAACATAACATCAGGCCTTGTTTGTTTGGCAACCCACAAAATCTGTCCTATTTTTGACCTGAGTTGCTCACGTTCTGTTTCACTTAAGGAAGCCTCCCTCTGTACAGCCCGTGCTGCTTGTAACTGAACCGGTTGTAGGTTGTCAATGTAAAGTTGTTGATGCACCTCTATTACATCATTAACTGTACAAATGTCCATACCAACATAAGAAAAGCTGTCATGTTCTTCACGGCCCACAAGGAAGGTAGATTTCAGTACAGGAATGATATGAGTTGCAAAGTGACTTGAACCAGCCCAAAGGAAATCATCAACGTGACATGCAAGCACTCCTGTAACCTCAGATTGTTCATTCTGCCAATAGAACACTGCAGGATCAACCTGTGATATTTTACCACCAGTTTTGAGCATAATGTCTTTGACCTTATTGTACCAATAAAGTGAAGCATCTGCAAGTCCATAAACACACTTTTTCAGTTTCCATAGAACATTGTCCTTGCCAGCTTCAGGTGGGGGACGAAGATAGATGTCTCTTGACAGTTGCATTCCCTGCAAGAAGCCAGATTTAATGTCCATTGAATTTACTCTCCACTTGTTTTGACATATCACAGCTAGCACCAGTCTGAGGGACTCAGACGCACATGTTGGAGAGTCTTTCTGTAGTTCTTTAGTATTTACCTCTTCAAACCCCCGTGCCACAAGTCGAGCCTTTGGGACAACACCATTAGTAGTTTCTTTGAGTGTACAGACCCATCTAGTAGACACACATTTTTGACCCAGGTCTTTCACTTCATCAAACACACCATTACTTTGCCAGCTCTCAATCTCCTGCTGCTTAGCAGAATCAAAGGAAATATCTCTTGTTATGAGTACATCTGCATCTCTGTTTTCAGCTTCAGTGCAAAGACCATCAACAAGTGACATGTCTACAGCTTTCTTTTCACCTTCACTACCATCATGCTCAAGATATTGCACATTGTACCAGTTTTTGTATTGCCCTTTTGCTTTTCCCGCTCTGCCTAGCACTCTGGCTGTGTGTTGAACACCGTTGTCTCTGTTGGTAAAAGCAATCAGCTGTCCTGATCTTAACTTTACATTTGCAGAGACATGATCAGTGGGTGTAGAGGGCTCATTTGCAGTTTGTGTGACAGACATGTTTTCTGTAGTGTTAGTTTCTCTGTCAATAGTGATGTCTTCTTCCTCACTAATACTCTGTTCCCCATCGGGTGTGTCAGTGTCATCATTTTCAACTGCGTCTTTGTTGTCATCATCAGTAGTACTGTGTGATATTTGTTTATCTCCAGTCCGTGAATCCACTTTAGTCAATCTTGACTGGTGTACTCTTACAAGAGTCCCCCCATGTCTTACAAATACAACAGTTCCATCCTGCCCAATAACTACACCTGGACCCTTCCACTCTGTACAGTCGACTCGTTTGTAGTATACTTTATCTCCTGCCTCATATTTGTCATCTGTAGGCCTAAGTTGTTTGCGTAGTGCTCTCCTGATCCTTTCTGAACACTCTGCCTCAGTAAATGCTTTTCTGGAAGCATGTAATGCTGAGATATGTTCAGCTACTCTTGCACTTACAGTTGTGCCCTCTAAGGCAGGTGGCTTATCCATCAACACAGAAGGAAGGTTGGGGTTTTGGCCAAACACAAGTTGATGTGGACTATAACCATGTACATTAAGCATACTGTTTTTGGCCATAAGGGCCCAGTCTAGCGCAGTGTGCCAGTCACATCCTCGTTCCTTTTTTACCTTCAGGAGGATTTCTGTAAGTGTCATGTTATGTCTCTCCAGTAGTCCGTTGCTCCAGGGACTATACCCCGCCGTTGTTTTTACCTCAATGTTGAAGTTTTCAGCCATGTCCCGAATGTCCAACCCGTTCTCACTCCCAAAGCGTAACATTTTACGCTAGGTGACAAATCGTCACCATATTACGTTTTCGGCTACCCACCATGTTCCTAAATGACGACCTCGGAAAAAAGAGGAAATATGAGAACCGTCTGGACTGAATCTACACATGTTCGCTCTTTTTATTCAAATCGCTTAGAAACACACTATTTAACTTCATTAAAGTCCTAGATAAGGTCAGGAATAAGGTTATGGTCAGGGCTAGGGATAAGGTTAGGTTTAGGGCTGGAATACAGGGCTGGAACATCTATTACCGCGGAAGCGTCATTGCACTGGATCCCAGCCATAACCCGCCGCGTACCATAAGAACGCCGAAGGTCTCCTTTCGCGTTCCTCAGGAACGCCGCGGGACGTGACAAAACGTCGACATGTTACGCCTCGGGAGTGAGAACGCTCTGACATGTCAGTTATGAGGAGTGAAGGAAAAAATACAAGATTGATGATACAGGATCTGGATCAGATGGAGAAACAGGCGGAGGAGGCAGGAAGCCAGCAAGAGGTAGGAAGGCATCAAAATGAATAGCACAAACATGTCTGCCTGTTAAATATAGAACATCAGCCACCATGTTTTAACTCAACTCTAAAGGTAAATACTTCAAGTCCCTCTTCCAGCCTTGCGAGCTATAACCTCCAACCTCTTTGTTGTGTCATGCCTCTCCCAGGTCGTGGCCGTGGCCGACGAGGTCCAAACGTACAGAGCTCCGGTGACCACAAAGCACGCTCGGAGCTGAAAACAAAGGATCAGATCATGAAGCAGCGCAAGAAAAAGCAGAAGCACCAGTTCCTGCAGGGCGGGGGGATGAGGAAGCTCCGCTCCAAGAACAAAAAGTGGCTCGGATAAGTTAAAAAGTCAGGTTTTGGAAGGGGTGGCCATAAGAAAGGCAAGCTGAGGAAGAAACTGGGAGGAGGACAGAGGGTTGATGGTGTGGAGGACATCACGAGGAACTGGGTGATAAGCATCAGAATCATCTGAGAACATCACCAAAGATTTTCCTGGCGCTTTGTGTGACTGTAGATTAAGGAGAAAATCATTTGTGAATCTTTACACTGCAGAAATGCACGTCACTTCTTCCTTGATGGCCTGCTGAACTCTGCGTTTGCCACAGAGTTATGTTTAATTATGATCCACTAACCTGGATTTACTACTTGTAAGCATGTTGGCAGTCTAATAAAAGTGTTTTGGAGTACTGAAATATGTCTTATCAAAATGGTAAAATACAGATATTAAATATTGTGTGCTTAATTTGCAGTTAGTTTCAAAAATCGTCTCGCCCATCTTTTCTTAAAATAAGAGGTGCTCTATAAAAATGACATTAAATTCTGTAAACGTGCTCTATTTGCAATTATTTATCATTACTGTTGTCCAAGTGGTCTCATTTCAAAGTTGAAAGCGAGCATCGGAACGGGCAAGAAAGGCGACTTTTAATTGACTTTGAATGTGTTGTGGTTACTGATATCAGATGGGCTGGGTTGAGAAACTGGCTTAGAATTCCTCTTGCCTTCAGCATGGCCACGCCCCTCTGACTTCTGCAATCAACAAGGCATTTTTACCCAGGGAAATGTTTATTTCGCTTTTCAGTTTGGACTGTTCTCTGTAAATTCCTGAGAAAATTTGAGAAGATCAGGAGTGTCTGAAAAACGTAAAACAGCCCATCTGTCACCAACAGCAATGCTGCCTTCAAAGTCACTTAAATCACCCTTTTTTTTTTCTGGCATGTGATTGGCTGATTAGATATTTGCATTCACAAGCAGCTGAATAGGTTAGTGCAGGGGTCAGCAACCTGCGGCTCTTTAGTCTTTTTAGTGCGGCTCTGCGTGGTTTGGGAAAATAAATTATTTTTTTAAGTAATTAGCTGAAGTGTATTTTATTTATGTTAGTTTTTTTTTAACTTGTAGTTCTAAATTGGAAGATTACTGTGATATTGAAATATAAATATAAAATTATATTCTATTACAGTTTTTTCTGAATGCCTAAGCACATTTTTTGTAACTATTGGCTAATTTTGCAAAACTCTTCACACAAATAAGAAAACCTGTCACCCAATAATCAAAACATTGTAGTTCTCTTGCAAAAGCAAACACAGCTAGATTAACTCTTCACACCTTCGTAAAAATGGTGTTTCCGTATCAAACAGTACACACAAGCCATCATCTACTAAGCACACAATGCGCCAACTGCACACTGATGGTATGAATACAAAACACATCTGGCTTTTGCTTTCTCTGTGCACAAGGTAGGCTATGTCAGTTTGAGCTCATACTTCTGTCATAGATCCATAAGCATAGAGGGATCCAAACTTCAAGTACTGGTGTACTTGAAACACATCAAAACAAACACAAGTGTTCATTTCCAAGTATAGGATTATTTGCAATCGCCATAATGACTATATGGGTTACTTGGTCTGCAGTGAACATGCTTCCTCTGCCCCCAGCATCTGGTCATCTAGCAATTCTGTAAAGTAACAATTTCAGTATTTTTACATCAATGGTATTGGTGTGTTTCTCATTGGCATATGGCAGTGCTACAAATCTTTGTGCGAAGTGACTGTACTAACCGATTCTCATTTCAAGATGTCCTTATGGTACTTGCTACAGTGTAGCGGCTCGAGTTAGGCTGGACCCGTTGGCCAGCTACCCTCAGGGTCATTCCACGGTTGATTACATGGTTGATTACATGGTCCACTATTGTCATCAGCAATTCTATTTCTTACTCTTCCTACCCTTCCTCTCCCCCCTCCTCATCTTCCTCTCCCCCCTCCTCGTCTTCCTCTTGCTCCTCCTTGTCCTTGTCATCCTCTTCATCCTACTTCTTCACCTCCACGTCCTCTTCCTCGGCCTCCTCTACTTCTCACTCTTTCTGCTCCCTCCATTGTACTCCGCACACACAGCTTACCTGTATTATAGTGCTTAGGCTGATTGCAAAGTGAACTAATTATCTAAAAAAGTTTTCACATGTGAAAGTGTGCCAGACAGTTGGCAAATTAGTGTTAATGATAGCCATACATGTGTATACTTTTGCTAGGAGTGTGTTGGAAATTTGGTAATTGAGTGTTGTGCAGTGAATTGTGCCTACCGTTTTGCAAAGTGTGTGTTACAAAATTGCAAACTGAGTGCAAAGCAGTTTATGTGCTTTTAGTTTTGCAAACTCAGTGAGTGGTTTTGCTATAAGTCTGAATAGTTTTAGAGATTGTGCTACAGGAATCACAGTTAGGGTTTAAGCATTCAGAAAAAACTGTAAGTTTAGAGGTTTACACATCACATCATTATAATCATTGAGCCTGTCTGACTTTAATCGTCCACTTGATGGCGCAGTAGAGCCAATGAATCGTCACAATGCTTCGAACCATGAGTCGACCAGTTGGATGGAAAGCTTCAGTTCATCACAAGGCTTCATCTCACCATCACTAATGAAAGCTCTTATAATTTGGCTGCTATTAGAGACCATTGATTTAGTCTCTCTTTGGTTACTACGTGGATCTTTTTTCAGACAAATTAATGAAAAAAATATAATAAATGGAAAAACAGAGTACAAATGTGGACAGTTAACTGGATATTACAGCGCGATTTCAGTGCATAAATACATAAATACAGGTCTGAGACATAAGTGGTGCAATATTGATAGAGCTCACATGACTCCGTCCTGTTCGTATCCCAGAAATCCACCAGGATTTTAGTGCCTCATATACTGCACAGGTCATTGGCACACCTGAGATTCAGGACGACATGCTAAGCAGTGCTGTGTCACCATCAATAATACACCATATTAATGCAAGGTACAATTACAGCTGGGCTCCGCCACATTTTATTTTAACAGAGGAAATAAAATATGCAGAGCTAGCTGAGTTGGTTGAAATTCAGTTGCTACTTTAAGAGAATTTCATACAAGAATAATTGAAGATAAAATAGGTTATTAAAGCTGTCATCATTGCTTCAGTGCCATATTCTCTCTGCTGTAACTCCGATTTGAAGAGGGCTTGTTTAGGCAACAACTCAGAGCACTATACGATCACTGCCGGTCACTTAGGTGATTTGTTATAAATGTGAAAACAGCTATGCAGGTTTAATGCAAGGAAGTCTTTACTCAGTGTTTGGCATGGGTCCTAAATGAAGGAGGGGTAGTCTGTCAGTCACTGCATTCCTCACCTGCATGGGAAACTTCCCAAACTGGAAGTTATCAGAAACATTGGAGACAATACTGAATCCACCAGAGACAGCTGGGACAGGTCCTAGTCATTACCATACAGAAAAGAACGGATTTATTTCAGTTCAGTTCAAATTAATAAGGTGAAGAAAAAACAGAGACTGCATCTTATGTGTTTTCTATTCTATTCTAGTAGTTTTAGAATCCAATAACTACACAAACAATCATGGCAGTGAGGTGTGGAGGGCCAGGAGTGACAAAATGAATGAATTAAATATGCCATTAATTATTGAATTAAATGTTTCATTATTTAATTAAATGCCCATTCACTTCACTAGTGTTTGTAGTTGTTGTTGAGAAATGCCCACTGAAAGAATGGCCACCAGGGCAAGTGCCTGTAATCGGATTACAGTAACTCGTTACTTGTAACGCATTACTGCCCATCTCTGTTGAGAACAAATAATGTAAATGAATAATAGTGTTCAAATTGTTCGTTAAAACTCTGCATATCTCAGAAAAACTAAAAAAAAATCAGCTTTCTTCACTCACTTCTTTACAATGCAGCCATTACAGTCTTCTTTGATTGGTCGCTGCAGGATTGCCATTCTTCTCATGTTTAGTTTTTTTTCCTATCAGTGCTTTAATTCTATGAAATAAATTTTTCAAAGTCACTTTTTGCTTTCACTAGCTTGTTTTTAGTGTCCCACTTTTGGATCTTCTGAACTCACTCTGATTAAAGTTGTCATTGTACTAATGTTATTCATGTGCAGCTGACTTCACAGCTGTGTGTGGGGTTTTTTTTTGCTTTTTTGCAACTTTTTGTGATATCTAAATGTTTAACCTGTTCAATAACATTATTACTATTCAGTGATTATTATATATGATTATCACTTGGCTACGTGAACATACATAAATCTGTTCAATCTCAGCGACACAAGCATGTCTTCATGCGCACACACAGTTTCTACTCCCATTCATTCAGGTTTATATTTACAACTTTTACAGGACGAATGGACAGCCATCACTTTAAGGAAAAACAAAGAGAGAGAGAGAGAGATTATAAGTTCAGGGCAGGTCAGTTTTTATAGAAATGCATAGATGTGTGTTGTACTTCCATCTGGCTTATTACTTTCTAATGCAGGGGAAAGACATTGGCAAAGAAACACCTACTACATAAATAGTTTGATTTGAAGTTGCTCTTTTGAGTCCTCTCTATTGACTCTGACATCCTGCTGTTAACAGTTTCATGGTATTGCTTTGTTTGCTTTAAACAAACCTCACAGGGTGGTAGAATATGTCTGCGGTGCAGAGGTCCTTGGATCGCCTCTCTGTTGTCTTTGTTGACAGCAATGAAGGTGGTGAAAGAACTGCTCACTCCTGATTGGACACTGAGCTGCACCACCTTCTCCTTCACTCCTCCATCTTGCTGTCCTCTGAGCTCTCTCTCCTTCATCTCCAGGGAACGAATCAGAGTGCAAGCACCCAACCTGTGGACTGTTAATCTGCAGACAAGGAAGAAAACATTTACAGTTCTAATGTTTCCTATTTTTGCTACATTAGTACATCACTGACTTTTCTGTTTTTCTGTGCTGAGGGTGCATTCTTTTTATATTAGAATTAGTAGAGTTACAGAGGGTATATAGAGTGTGAACATAAAATAAGAGCTTGATTAGGCTGTAGAAACGGATGAAAATCCAGTAAAGTGAAGAGTGTGTGTGTGTGTGTGTGTGTCTGGCAGGAAGTGAAGCAGGAAGTCTGAATATAGCTTGTGAGCTTGTGAGAGACGTTTCAAAAGGAAAACAGAGGAATTAGAGAGTGAAAGTGCTAAGAAATAGTAATGAAAATGATATTAAATAAATGTCTTAGTGTGTTAATACAGGTGCCCATGGACTTGGCTCAACCTCAGATGAGTACAGCGGCAAAATGATAGATTAACATAATTGGAACGACAAACAGGCCAGGCTTTGGCTGAAATTTTACAGCTTCACCTCTCATCCTGCCCTTATCCTGAGAAGAAGCTTAAAGGACAGTCAATCTCCTGATGAAGACAGAAAACAGACAGAACAACACCGTAGATTTGAAGAATTAACAGCAGGCAGAAGACAGTACAACTGACCTAAAACACTGAAGGGTCCAGCAGCATGTATGTTAATGGAACATGTGCTCTGAATTACAAGCTGGAAAGAGTACCAGTGACATGACTGTGTGAAAGCACTGCATTGGACTGTCTGAGTTCATATTTGCCATGCTGGGAGTTAACCGCCAAGAAAAGACTGAAAAGATGAAGAGAGAATGAACAGAGAAGAAGAAACGGCTGATTTGGGCCTGTGTTTGATTTGGGAGGCCACACAGGAAGCTGTGAGAAGAGGGGACGAGGACCGGTGAGAGGTGAAGGCTGGACGTGTTCAAGTGAAAGTATAGGAAAATTGGGTTGAAAATTGAGGCTGAACTTGTGGGGTTTAGAAATGTCCAGAGCATCGCAACAGAAAGGTGAATTTAAAAAAAGAGAGAGAGCGGGATGAAGAAATAAATAAACTAATAATACATAAATGAATAGAAAAATCTTTTGTATATGGCGCGGTGCTGTGGGCACCTAAGTCTTTGATAGTGTAGAATTTTCAAGTCAATACCATGGTTGCATCTACTGAAAATCTCTGTGAAGCTTAAATCTCAATGACCTTGACTTCAAGGTCAGAGGTCAACTTTTCTGAAAATCAGAGGAGTTTCACATTCATAACACAGGTATGTCTACTAGGAGGCTGAAGGGTAGCTCTATATATTTATAAACAATCAAAAACAACAATTATTACGCAATTTATTTCCAATTTGTATGGAATTTATTTCTGTAAAGGTGGTGTTTTAGGTCTGATTGAAGGACTGATGTGATGGTAAGGTGTCCACTGCTGCGCTTTGAAGATTGGTAGGCTTTTTTTTTTAAATTTTCACAAGAATTGCTACTTCCCCTAGAGTTTTGGCCACTCCAACAATCAGAAGATTTCCCTATGAGCAAGCATTTAGCGACAGTGGGAAGGAAAAACTCCCTTTAAAAAGGAAGAAACCTTCAACAGAGCCAGGCTCAGGAAGGGACAGCCCTCTGCCACGACTGGTTGGGGTGGGGGGAGTGAAAATTTAAAAAAAAGAAGCCAAAGTGATCATTTTTGGAGCAGCTTAATTAATTTTTGCATTGTAATTTGCTGTTAATGTCATTTTCCAACCCCAGTTTGTATTTTTATCACTTTTGTCCAGGGTGGAAGATGCCATGCTGGAGACTGATTCAGTATGGTCTTTCAATGTTGATACATGGGAACCTTTTAGAGAGGCCAGGGCTGAAAAAGGGATGCCGGAGAACCTGAGAGGGTGTTATCCGCTGGTGTGCATCCAAGGCCAACATCTGTTTAATTAGGCTGACAAATAAGCGTTGGCCAGCTTCTGGTCCTCGTCTAAACATCATTAGCTGTTCAAGGTCATCCAGACGTGTAAGTATTATGTATCTTGTCTCCAGGGATTCATGTCCTGTCCCTGGAACAGAGTCTTTATATTGTTCTTCCGTCTTAAATGTCCAGCGCTGTTGCTTGTATTTGTCTCCAATGAAATAGTTTTCAGTGTACACGCCAGAGTCTAGCACATGATCTGGTGGCTGACCCTGAGTCTCTATGATGAATTTCAGATAATCATAGTCATTCTCCGAAGGGTAGAGTGGCACCCCTGTAGCAAGCTCCACAGCCACCAGCCCCAGAGACCACATGTCACTTGCTTCATTGTAAGGAAGGCCAAGCATAACCTCAGGTGCACAGTAACCAACCGTCCCCACAAAGTCACCAGGTATCACTGCAGACGCAGGACATGCGAGGCCAAAGTCTATAAGTTTGACTTTGATAGGAGACTCATGGCGGTTTACAACCATGATGTTTCCAGGTTTGAGGTCAGCGTGCACTATTCCCACAGAACTCAGGTGGGACAGAGCATTTGTGATTTGACCTAAAATTGGCCTGACTTCGCTTATGGGGAGACCCTGTTTATTCCGGTCCCCTATGTAGTCCCACAGGCATTGATCAAGGAGTTCAAATTTCAGGCAAACCCGCTGTCCGTCGTGGAAAAAGCCGTTCCATTGAACAATGTTGGCGGCATCTGGATCCAACCTTCGCAGCTGCTCCAAGATGAAAATTTCCACATGTGCCTGTTGCAGAATATCAGGGTCGCTCTTGTTGACTTTAATGGCAACAGCTTGGTTGGTTGTTGTGTCGCGACATTTGGCTACAATACCAAAGCCCCCTTCTCCGAGGAAAGCCTCTACCTTGTAGTGCTTTCCCAAAATGCTCCCTTTAACTAATTCAAGCTCATCTGAGCTGAATGATGGACTGGCTGATGTGTGGACGAATACTTGCTGAGAAAATTCAACCGAGTTTTGAAAACTGCAGTTGATTTTCTGTGATCTCTTGCTTTCCAAGTTTGAAGGGTGCTGAAAGACCACAGGGTTTTGTGATATTTCAGCACTCATGTCAATGCACAGGGAACTCTTAGGGCTGAAAAAGGGATGCCGGAGAACCTCCGAGGGTGTTATCCGCTGGTGTGCATCCAAGGCCAACATCTGTTTAATTAAGCTGACAAATAAGCGTTGGCCAGCTTCTGGTCCTCGTCTAAACATTATTATTTGTTCAAGGTCATCCAGACGCGTCAGTTTTATGCATCTTGTCTCCAGGGACTCATATCCTGTCTCATACTGAAATTGTAGGTCAGTCTTAAATGTCCAGCGCTGTTGCTTGTCTTTGTCTTCAATGAAATAGTCTTCAGTGTAGACGCCAGAGTCTAGAACATGATCTGGTGGCTGACCCTGAGTCTCTATGATGAATTTCAAAACATCATAGTCTTCATTTCCAGGGTAGAGTGGCAGTCCTGTAGCAAGCTCCACAGCTACCAGCCCCAGAGACCACATGTCAATTGCTTCATTGTAAGGAAGGCCAAGCATAACCTCAGGTGCACAATAACCAACCGTCCCCACACGGTCACCAGGCATCACTGCAGACGCAGGACATGCGAGGCCAAAGTCTATAAGTTTGACTTTGATGGGAGACTCATGGCGGTTTACAACCATGATGTTTCCAGGTTTGAGGTCAGCGTGCACCATTCCCACAGAACCCAGGTGGGACAGAGCATTTGTCAGTTGACCTAAAATTGGCCTGACTTCGCTTATGGGGAGACAGTGGTTTTTCCGGTCCCATATGTAGTCCCTCAGGCATTGATCAAGGAGTTCAAATTTCAGGCAAACCCGCTCTCCGTCGTGAAAAAAGCCGTTCCATTGAACAATGTTGGCGGCATCTGAATCCAACCTTCGCAGCTGCTCCAGGATGAAAATTTCCAATTTCGCCTGTTGCAGAATATCAGGGCGGCTCTTGTTCACTTTAATAGCCACAGCTCGGTTAGTCATGGTATCACGACATTTGGCTACAATACCAAAGCCCCCTTCTCCAAGGAAAGCCTCTACCTTGTAGTGCTTTCCCAAAATGCTCCCTTTAACTAATCCAAGCTCATTTGAGCTGAAGGATGGGTGAGCTGACATGGTGAAATGTGTCGGCTTGGTCGGTGAATTGCTAAGTAAAATTCTCTCAAAACTCTCCAAAAAGGGTTTGCTTGCTGTCAGGTCAAGGTCCGTTGAGCATTAAAGTTTAACAGAGCAAAGCTCCTACTTAAGGGTTTTTTCTCTCAGCAAGATGATGACATAACAAAGGATCTATGTCATCATCTTGTGATGTCACAAGATGTCACCTTTTTTCACAAGATGCATTCCATTTGGATCAAAGGCATTCTATTTTTTCAGTTGAAACACTAAAAAAAAACAATGTTTCAACAGGCCAGGCTGCATTTTCTGCTGCGACATCTCAACAGGAGATAATAAGATAAAGACAAGGAAGACTGGTGATCTATCCATATCAGCAACATCGGCAGGTTTCTAGTGCAGGAAGTAATAAATTCAGCCCTCGTGTTTGCACTACAGGTTGCTTTCATGAGTATTTCTGTTTTTGTGGTGGGGGAATTTTTCCTCGTTCCAACGATGTAAACAAAAACATTAATTGTGCTTTCCGCAATGACTAGTAATCATTTTGTCCTACTGTTCATTTACAGAACAGGAAAGGTTTTGTTTGGTTATGATTGTTTTGCAAGAAATGCTTCAATCACAGTGGGGTAGTCTTGATTAAAATGTTATATGAGAACTGTGGCACCATGTGTGACCAGATATTGGCATGTAGTCGTCGCCAGACTGTCATCAAAAGTGTGAAGTTTGGGACAGACTGGACAAAATACATTTTTAGAGATGAAAATCTTATGTCCAGTGATAAATGATCAAAATTCCACCACAAACATGGCTTTGACGAAGATGTCCCTTTCTGAAGTAACCCCAAAAAGTTCCTGAAGTAACCAAATGGAATTTAACCAGTGACCTCTCACTTTGCAGGCGAATGTGTAAACCAGCGATGCCTGGAAAACACTAAAACTGTGCCAAAATGTCATTTTACATTCAAAATGGCGGACTTCCAGACTTCCTCTTTGGATTGGGTTCACTGAATCTGTGTGTAATAAATGTCATACACGTATTTCAAGCTGTAAATAAGTTGTTAGAAGTTCTTTAAAATTTCTTAAGTGGTGCTGTAGATCCATTTCCGCAGTGCCAGTCACTTTTTAAAAAAAAGTACATTTTGACCTGATGTGAAGAATGCAAAAAAATGTCATTAGTTTGGAAGCATGTTTGGTATATGATATACTTGCCTGACTAATAATAATTTATTATTACTATTACTACTGTTGTTGTTGTTGTACAATGGAGCCTTTCCCCTGTGAATGACCAGCTCCCAGCTAAAATGTGTATTTTGTGCCATTTATAAGGTCAGTGCTTTATCATACCTTAAACTGTGCAGGGTAAAAGCCTCAGTTGCTGGGAAAAGCACAGGTGTATTAGAGTTTTTCTGAATTGCTAAAACACTAAACCCCATTGTAAAAACTAAACTGTCAACTATGAAAACTCTTTCATCAAATCAGTCCCACTGTTGCCAAAATCTTAAACACTATTCAAAGCTCAGTCTCCCATTTAGCAAAACTCTAAACACAAAACACACTTAGCAGTGTGGTGCACCTGTTGTCGTGTGAAGGCTGTGTGCAGTAGTGATGTCTCCTGTGTGTCGAAGCTTTGAAGCGTGTGTCGGGTAATCTCGTGGTAGTTTTGTAAAGCGCGTATCGAGGCTTGCTTTGATTACGTATGCAGTGATGTTCGAGGCCTCGCGGGCAGTCCGTACCACGTGACTGATTCAGGAACTGGCTCGCCGGTTTGCACCAGATTCTAAATAAATTGGGCAGCAAAACACAGCTGATTCCCCGTCACATTGTGTTGTGGAATTGGATTACGTCCCAGTTACATACTTACTTGAACATTTCTCCTTCGATGGAACCAGCAAGGAAGAGAATATTTGTCTGACAACATTTAATCTCATCTCTCCTAATAAAGTATGCACACAGTAATAAATATCACAAATGATAAGTACCATAATATAAATCAACAACACCACAGATCTTATAATCTGATTTCTGTCTTTTAGTTTATTACAGTTTTTTTCTGAATGCCTAAGCACATTTTTTGTAACTATTGGCTAATTTTGCAAAACTCTTCACACAAATAAGAAAACCTGTCACCCAATAATCAAAACATTGTAGTTCTCTTGCAAAAGCAAACACAGCTAGATTAACTCTTCACACCTTCGTAAAAATGGTGTTTCCGTATCAAACAGTACACACAAGCCATCATCTACTAAGCACACAATGCGCCAACTGCACACTGATGGTATGAATACAAAACACATCTGGCTTTTGCTTTCTCTGTGCACAAGGTAGGCTATGTCAGTTTGAGCTCATACTTCTGTCATAGATCCATAAGCATAGAGGGATCCAAACTTCAAGTACTGGTGTACTTGAAACACATCAAAACAAACACAAGTGTTCATTTCCAAGTATAGGATTATTTGCAATCGCCATAATGACTATATGGGTTACTTGGTCTGCAGTGAACATGCTTCCTCTGCCCCCAGCATCTGGTCATCTAGCAATTCTGTAAAGTAACAATTTCAGTATTTTTACATCAATGGTATTGGTGTGTTTCTCATTGGCATATGGCAGTGCTACAAATCTTTGTGCGAAGTGACTGTACTAACCGATTCTCATTTCAAGATGTCCTTATGGTACTTGCTACAGTGTAGCGGCTCGAGTTAGGCTGGACCCGTTGGCCAGCTACCCTCAGGGTCATTCCACGGTTGATTACATGGTTGATTACATGGTCCACTATTGTCATCAGCAATTCTATTTCTTACTCTTCCTACCCTTCCTCTCCCCCCTCCTCATCTTCCTCTCCCCCCTCCTCGTCTTCCTCTTGCTCCTCCTTGTCCTTGTCGTCCTCTTCATCCTACTTCTTCACCTCCACGTCCTCTTCCTCGGCCTCCTCTACTTCTCACTCTTTCTGCTCCCTCCATTGTACTCCGCACACACAGCTTACCTGTATTATAGTGCTTAGGCTGATTGCAAAGTGAACTAATTATCTAAAAAAGTTTTCACATGTGAAAGTGTGCCAGACAGTTGGCAAATTAGTGTTAATGATAGCCATACATGTGTATACTTTTGCTAGGAGTGTGTTGGAAATTTGGTAATTGAGTGTTGTGCAGTGAATTGTGCCTACCGTTTTGCAAAGTGTGTGTTACAAAATTGCAAACTGCAAAGCAGTTTATGTGCTTTTAGTTTTGCAAACTCAGTGAGTGGTTTTGCTATAAGTCTGAATAGTTTTAGAGATTGTGCTACAGGAATCACAGTTAGGGTTTAAGCATTCAGAAAAAACTGTAGTTTTTGAACGCTCAAAATAAGCGTCACACTTGCGGAAGCCGATATACCCGCCGAAACGCCGTGCATTTATCGAGACTTTCAACCCCAGGTAGGCTAATTATCAATCTTCGGATCCACATTATGTCAGCAGCTCCATCGTGAACTATGTTAAAAACAAACACCGCTCACGCCTCACAGATGACAGCTTACAGTCCTGTGTAAAGATGAAAGTGACTTCATACAGCTCCGATTTGCAGACGCTGTGCGCAGAGATTCAGGAGCAGAAGTCCCATTGTAAACATATCACGGCAGACCCAACGATGTTTCCATGAACACGCTTTACAGCTTCTCTTTATTGACCACTTTTCACACACGGTTGCTGTATGCATACAGCCGGTGTTAAAGCTCACAGCCCGACACATACCAACACAACAGCATAGAGAGCACAGACGTTAAGGCGCCGAGGCGTGATCGCGGGTGCCGCTCAGGTGCGTCCGCCTCCCCTGCAGCGGCGCTGCAGACCACGCCCCGCCACACACATTAACCAGGTAAAATACATATTGTCAGGGTTCCTGGGTCGGTGACCCAGTGTTTTCAGTTTTGTTCATGTTCATATATATATATATAGCATATAGTAAACAATGAATCTGTAAACGACAGCTGTTGACATTTTTTAAAAATGAATGAAAAAGCATATTTAAATAATCAACATACATGATTTAAATATAAACACACACGTGACAAGAGACAGAACGTGTAGAAGATATATGCAGAAAGAGCTTTCAGTGGTCAGCTGATAACATGATATCTAAAAAATACATAGCTCATTTTCCTGTCTGTTAGTTGGACATGCTAACCTGTTAACAAGCTCCTATATTCACCCATACAGTTTGTAGATCATTTTGCTAAAATAGGTAAAATCTCCACTCTTTCAGGGCACTAATAGGCTAAAGGCATATTACAAAAGGTCATTCATGTATTCACAGATTCTCTGTAGTTATTCTGCTGCTCATTCACCTGTAAAAACCACACCAATCATTATTTCAACAGCCTTTTTATTTTGGAACAAAAGCATTTGACGATATGACTTACAGGACGTTACCAAATTCATGAAGCTATATTTGTGAGTTTATTTATCAATATCAGTTTAATGTAAACAGACTGATGTAGTAATAGACAGTAAAATGTTGGTGCGTGTGTAATATATGAGCGTTTATGTTTCTCTACATGGGTAAAAGTACTCCATGTCGCCCTCTGGTGGTAGCAACCAACTATGAAAAGAATGGATGTTGGATCTTAACTAAATGATAAAAAGTTTTATTACTTTGTATTACTTTCTTTAGTTTGGTAAAATTTACAGTTTTAATCCCGTAAGAAAATAAATCACTATCATAGAGAGGGATATTAGTAATTCGTTTGTTAATAACACTTTGTTTGTGTTTGCTAATGTTTCGACAGGAAAATGGTTTTCTACAAAGTTGTTTCATGTACAGAGTAACACACACACACACACACACACACACACACACACACACACACACACACACACACACGTATGACTTTGCCGGTTTCAGCTGAAACAATTTCAGTGTTTCAAACCATGTTCCAGGATTTTTCCTTCACCATTTATGAGGTTTCAAGAAGAAGATAAATGACAGATATGAATGTTTGAAAAAGTTATAGATGAAAAGATGAAAAATACTCAAAGGATAAATTCAATTGGTTTATTGTTTTATGAATAAGTTGAAAAAGAAAAAGTTAAACAAGTAAATAATGAAACAAGGTAAAATGAAGTAAGAACAAAACGTCAACAAGTAAATAATGAAACAAGGTAAAATGAAGTAAGAACAAAACGTCAACAAGTAAATAATGAAACAAGGTAAAATGAAGTAAGAACAAAACGTTAACAAGTAAATAATGAAACAAGGTAAAATGAAGTAAGAACAAAACGTTAAGTAAATAATGAAACAAGGTAGAGGAGAGAAAACCCCAACAATCCCCTCTGAGCACGCACTAGGCGACAGTGGGGAGGAAAAACTGCCTTTAAACGGGCAGAAACCTCCGGCAGAACCAGGCTCAGGAGGAGACAGTCAACTGCCGGGACTGGTTGGGGAGGTGAACAGAGGTGGAGCAAGACGAGGCTACACCTGCTGAGGAAGCAGTAGAGTTCCTCCTCCAGGGCCAGCGGAAGCGTTTGTTCTTCTTTTTCATGCAGTTTTCTACAAGAGCTTTTTTTTCCAGGATGAGGGTTCTCAACTCATCGATGGTTTCTTTGTTTTGTTTCTCAAGCTTCTTGCACGTTTTCTCCACCTCTTCCAACGTTGCTTGTTTTTCTTCAAGCTTTTCCCTGAGCTCTTTGGATGTTTCCTCCTGCATTATCTTGTCCTTGTGCATGTCTGCGTTTCTTTGTTGTACTTCTTTGTACATGTCTTGTAGCTCCTCATTTCTTTTGTGGATATCTTGGAGCGTACGCTGCAGGTCGTCATGTATGTTGTCTTGTTCTTGCTTTTGCGCCTGCATTTCAGTGTGTTTGCGCTTCAAGTTGTTGTATTCCAACAATATCCCCTTAGTGAGCTCGGAGTTGTTTCTCGCCATTTGCTCCATCCTTTTCTGCATGTGCGAGCATTGTTTGTCCAGTTTTTCTTTTTCCCCTTCTAGTTGCTTTTTCTCGTGAAGAAGGTCTTTATTTTGGCGCAGAGTATCATCCACCTTCTCTTTCAGCATTCTGTATTTTTCCTCCGTGACTTTGAGTTTGTGCTCCATGTCTCTTTGCTTTTTCTCCTGTTCTTCCTTCTGTTGGAGGATTTCTTCATTTTTTTTCACAGCTTCATCGAAGTTTGTTTGGAGCAGCCGATTCATTTGGTCCATATATTGGAGATCCCATTCTGTCTTCTCAACAGTAGCTTTGCTGTCTTTAAGCTGGTTGGACATCTCCTTTAGTTCCACGCTCTTTTGCTTGTTTTCCTTAATTAGGAAGACAATCTGCTCTCGGGCTTGTCCAAACTTGATTCCCCAACCCTCATTAATAATATTTATGTCGGGCTGGCGTTTTTGTCTTTCTTCCAGGTTCTTATTTTGCGCTTCCATCTGTCTACACTTCTCCTCCAGTTGAAGTTTCTCTTCTTCAATCTGTTGAATTTTATTCTGGAGATGGTAGTTTTCCTTCTTACTGTCATGTAATGCCCTTTGGACGGCTAAGAGGTCATTTGGGGAAATTGGCCGGCCACGACAGGAAGGAGAAGCGGCGTAATCTTTTTGCCTTGGTTGGTGTCTTGTTGGATACATGTTGAAGGTTGTACACGACAACTCTGAAAAGGTTTCCAAAAGTTTCTGTGGTGAACGTGTGAAGGCTGCAAACACAAATGCTGCGAAGACACGAACTAAAAAACTGCTGTGTGTCACCCCTGTTTAAGGAAAAACTTCAAAGGATCGTGTAGTGACATCATAACTCCGTGAGCCAATGAGATTGTCATGTGACATTTTGGAATGGGGATATTTTTTTTTAAACCGTTTTCAAATTTAACTTAATATTTGACTGTTTCTTAACTGACCTGTTTAGCTGATTAAGAAATGAATTGAAACGAGCATCACTAACGTTATATAACAGACAACAGAAAAAAAACAGTTTTTTTTCTAAGTAATAGAGGTATAATACATTTTTTAAATTTTTTTTTAAATTATCCTACTTTTTATAAGAGGGAACATTATTTAAAGAATATGTATTTAATTGGAAAACTCTCTATTCGTCTAAAGGCTATAACAAGAAAGGTGAGCTTCCTGCTCAAAAATGAAATGACCAAAATAAATGGAGCATTTCTCTGCAATTACAAACTCTGTGTAAACAATCTTGGTTTCAAAATAAGGCTAATGCTGGTGAGATGTCATCACAGGTGTAAATATTACTGCAGATGTTACTATGTCAAAGTTTCACAACTGTCTTATGTTTATTTATGTAGGCAAGACCTACTTTTCACTTTTTTGCTTTGCTATATGTTCTTGAGTGTATTAGTTTGCCAGCAGCACGAACATGTACTAGTGTCAATAATAATAGTACGGTGGATTAGAAAACCTGCTCACAAGTTGAATAAACACCCAGGATTGTTTCATCATTTTCATTCAAAACCAATATTTGAGTCAAAATGAGAAAGTTGTTTGTGCTGTCTGATGAAGAAGAAGCAAAATAAAGTGCAGTTTTGATGTAGATGATGTTGTATACAAACTAGAAGAGGAAGATAGTAGGATCTCTGTATCATGCTTTGTCACTTTGTACCATGTAATTCTTTCTATTTCCACCAGGGGGTGTTTTCAGAGGTGGTAGGTGGTAAAAGAAGAGGTCAGCAGGAAGATGGCGAAGAGTGACCAAAGACCAAGAAAAAGAGGCAGTCAGGGAAAGATGAAGAGTATTATATCCCTTACAGACCTAAAGACTTTGACTCTGAGAGAGGGTGAGGCATTAAACTGTTGCATCTGTTTCTTTAAAAAATGTGAATGGCTTTGTGTTTTATGCTGTTTTGTCCTGTGTTATGCGTCGACAGGTTGAGTCTCGGTGGAGAGGGCAGTGCTTTTGAACAGCAGGCCTCTTCAGCTGTCCTTGATCTCATGGGAGATGAAGGCGATCGCCTTAACCAGCAGAAGAAAATGATGAAATGGTACAAATTTCCCTATGTTTGACTCAGTATCCACCAAATTGTCATTTCAAACTATAATTTAAAGTCTTTTTTCCCCCTTCTTTTTTTAGGGACCGTAAGAGGAAGCGTTTTGTGAGAGAAACGGGAAAAGAAGACCAGAAGAAGAAGATCAAAACAGACAGCGGTCAGGTTATCAGTAACAAGAAGAACAGGAAGAACTTGTATCCTTCCAACAAAAAGCTTCTCTGTGTGCTGCTCTCAATGACCCTCTTCTCTACTCCTATGACAATATTAAGCTGTACTGTGAAGATGTTGTATCACTTGACAACATGTCAGTTATGAGGAGTGAAGGAAAAAATACAAGATTGATGATACAGGATCTGGATCAGATGGAGAAACAGGCGGAGGAGGCAGGAAGCCAGCAAGAGGTAGGAAGGCATCAAAATGAATAGCACAAACATGTTAAATATAGAACATCAGCCACCATGTTTTAACTCAACTCTAAAGGTAAATACTTCAAGTCCCTCTTCCAGCCTTGCGAGCTATAACCTCCAACCTCTTTGTTGTGTCGTGCCTCTCCCAGGTCGTGGCCGTGGCCGACGAGGTCCAAACGTACAGAGCTCCGGTGACCACAAAGCACGCTCGGAGCTGAAAACAAAGGATCAGATCATGAAGCAGCGCAAGAAAAAGCAGAAGCACCAGTTCCTGCAGGGCGGGGGGATGAGGAAGCTCCGCTCCAAGAACAAAAAGTGGCTCGGAGAAGTTAAAAAGTCAGGTTTTGGAAGGGGTGGCCATAAGAAAGGCAAGCTGAGGAAGAAACTGGGAGGAGGACAGAGGGTTGATGGTGTGGAGGACATCAGGAGGAACTGGGTGATAAGCGTCAGAATCATCTGAGAACATCACCAAAGATTTTCCTGGCGCTTTGTGTGACTGTAGATTAAGGAGAAAATCATTTGTGAATCTTTACACTGCAGAAATGCACGTCACTTCTTCCTTGATGGCCTGCTGAACTCTGCGTTTGCCACAGAGTTATGTTTAATTATGATCCACTAACCTGGATTTACTACTTGTAAGCATGTTGGCAGTCTAATAAAAGTGTTTTGGAGTACTGAAATATGTCTTATCAAAATGGTAAAATACAGATATTAAATATTGTGTGCTTAATTTGCAGTTAGTTTCAAAAATCGTCTCGCCCATCTTTTCTTAAAATAAGAGGTGCTCTATAAAAATGACATTAAATTCTGTAAACGTGCTCTATTTGCAATTATTTATCATTACTGTTGTCCAAGTGGTCTCATTTCAAAGTTGAAAGCGAGCATCGGAACGGGCAAGAAAGGCGACTTTTAATTGACTTTGAATGTGTTGTGGTTACTGATATCAGATGGGCTGGGTTGAGAAACTGGCTTAGAATTCCTCTTGCCTTCAGCATGGCCACGCCCCTCTGACTTCTGCAATCAACAAGGCATTTTTACCCAGGGAAATGTTTATTTCGCTTTTCAGTTTGGACTGTTCTCTGTAAATTCCTGAGAAAATTTGAGAAGATCAGGAGTGTCTGAAAAACGTAAAACAGCCCATCTGTCACCAACAGCAATGCTGCCTTCAAAGTCACTTAAATCACCCTTTTTTTTCTGGCATGTGATTGGCTGATTAGATATTTGCATTCACAAGCAGCTGAATAGGTTAGTGCAGGGGTCAGCAACCTGCGGCTCTTTAGTCCTTTTAGTGCGGCTCTGCGTGGTTTGGGAAAATAAATTATTTTTTTAAGTAATTAGCTGAAGTGTATTTTATTTATGTTAGTTCTTTTTTAACTTGTAGTTCTAAATTGGAAGATTACTGTGATATTGAAATGAAATATAAATATAAAATTATATTCTATTAGTTTTTGAACGCTCAAAATAAGCGTCACACTTGCGGAAGCCGATATACCCGCCGAAACGCCGTGCATTTATCGAGACTTTCAACCCCAGGTAGGCTAATTATCAATCTTCGGATCCACATTATGTCAGCAGCTCCACCGTGAACTATGTTAAAAACAAACACCGCTCACGCCTCACAGACAAGGCTGGACTGGGACAAAAAATCGGCCCGGGCATTTTGACTAGAGACCGGCCCACCAGGATAAAGATTGAAAATGTGACGTCATTCAGGGATAACCGCAAAGGATTCTGGGAACTTGTGGCAAGAGGTACTAGCGCACGCAGGCTTTCAATTGAACTCAGTTACACAGCGATAAAAAGAAACCCAAAAAATGGCAAGAAGCTGTTGTATTATTAACTTCAATAGCCGGTCGCATGACAGCCACGGGAAGCCGATGGGTAAAGAGATCGTTTTTTTTTTTTTATCGGATTACGTCGTTGAAGAGAAATTTTTTAAGCCATGTTTCCGAAGTAAGAGCCGACGGATGGTCTGGATATACCAAATATAACGTCTCAGAACACTCCAGCTCACATGTTAGTCTGCTCCAAGCATTCCCACAAAGGTCAGAGTTTTTTAGTAGTTAATACGTCATTTTTCTTAACATAATTGGTGATATAGGTTACAAGCAAGTCTGGCGCTGAACAGAAATTGTCGCGCTATGCTCCTTTATTTATTGTGCATAAATAGTAAATTGTCCTGACACAATATTGTGTTTCGCTTCTGTTATTACCATGGTACATTGACAAAAACATATACTTTTATTCACAGGATAAAACAGTTGTTTTGTATCACTTATTGTCCATTGCGATTACAACATACAATATTATTGTCACTGCTACATTTCTGTAATGCTACTGTAACCGGTTTCTGCTTCATCCCGCTGCAACAGTTCGGCCCAAACAGACTCCTCGACTCTGCGTTGTGTAGTGTTTTTAAAAAGACAAGGAGTCTCTGATCGATCGTTGCCACTTTATTTCCTGAATGGAAACAACGGTGTATTATCAGTGCACAAGCTCGCCATACACCACTCCGCACAGCACACTCTCGTATGGCTACGGCAGACTGGCAGCGATTACTGCAGCAATATTACAATTTCTAATATACAATAAAATAACAGCAACAACAAATTATGTACCTGAATGGAAACAACGGTGTATTATCAGTGCACAGGCTCGCCACACACCACTCCGCACAGCACACTACGGCAGAACATCTCATTAGCATTCCGCTTTAGCATACAGTTTCACACATTACAGTTTTTTACAGACGCTAGGACACATTTCTCAATACTTAGGTCACTTTTGCAAAACTCTTCACACAATTCTCCTAACTGACCCTCAGCTTGGCAAAGCAGTTCATTCCACATTCAAAATGCACTACAACTACCAAAACACTTCATTCAGGTCTCAAATAAAAACATTCCTCCAGAACACTAGCAAAGGTTGACAGCCGACAAACACACTTTGTCACCCACAAAACAATGACCTAAAAAACACTAACAACATGTAGCATTACACAGTGTTTTCCTGTGTAAAACAAGGACACATCTCTGTTTATAATTTCAATATATGTTACTGGAATGAATCAGACATCATGTATTTATGTTTATGTATTTTTATTTTTTTGCACTAAGTAATCCCAAAATACAAGAATTCGTATACACACCATCCACTGATACACATACAATAGTAATGCTAATCTACTCGGTCTTCTCCATTTGGCCACAGGTTCTCATCCACATCACATCTTATGTCATCTTGGGCAACACACCTAGGAAAGAATCTTCTGGCATGCCAGAATTGAAGGAGTTGAAAAATTGAAGGAGTAACACCTGTGTAGATGTTCATCCACAATGAGAATCAGCTGTGGCTGGTTAAACTGCATTGTTAGATTTAAAATATGTTTCAGTAAAATATTGCCGTTGGATTTTGCTGTCTTTTCAAGTTTTGCATTGTGTTATTGTTTTGACCATGAGTTTAACAGTTTTGAAAACAGTATGTAAGCACATGCAAAATGTCCTGTCCGTACAAAGGTTTTTGGCAGTTGTTGTGTCTGAGTGAGAAGATGATTCATGTAATTTGAGAGATGTAGTCATTGAATGCATTTTGTGCCAAAACAATGATAACTGGTCCTCAGTTTAGCCCACATAGACTTCTGTTGTGCTCACTGTGTGAGGAGTTTTGCAAACGTGACCTAAGTATTGAGAAATGTGTCCTAGCGTCTGTAAAAAACTGTAATAAACAAATGAAAAGTACATAAAACTGGTGTTGGACATGTGTCCACTAAGCACTTATTACACTCGGTGCTCGTCAGCTAATCAGACATGTTTTATGTGTCTGTACTACTTAGCTATATTGTGTGCGGAACAATACAACTCACCTCTCGTATGGCTACGGCAGACTGGCAGCGATTACTGCAGCCAGCCTCACCTAACCAGCCACACTGAGAGCGGGGGGGCGCTGTTTCCCCATTACACTGATATTTGTGGCAAGTGGAATAATACCACAAACACTGTTACACTACCAGAAATTATTTCCACTACTAATTAATTACCGTTGAGCTCAAAGGTCCTATTAATAAACTGTTAATGAATGTGTATTTATGAAGACGATTTGTGAGACTGGTAAACTTATGATACGTACAATAGTCTTTCGTCCTACACGGTGCATTTCAAGGTCCTGCACCCATCCGTCGGTAAACTGTACCTGGGCTTGTTGCAGTGACCTGAAGTTACTAAACTTCATGAGTGTGTGCACTCACTCCAAGAACCGTGTAATTATAAATCTGAGCGTGGTGAAAGTGGGCAGCACACTGACGTCTTTTGTCCACTCTGTGTGCTCGTAAGGGTCTGACCCTTTCACTCCTTTGATTTTTTCCTCGTATCTTTTCTTTGTCTTTTCGTCGAGTCTGTCTTTGTACGAACCGGCATTGTTCTCCTTTTGTTTTGTACATTCCTTTTTTGTGCGGCAAAGAAAAAAAAAGAAGGTATTGGAACCGGAGAATGAACGTTTTGCGGTGCTGCAAATGCTTGCATTTGATGCGGTACTTGGATTGTTTTGCCACGAGTTCCCGGCATGCAATGCGCGAAAATCACGTGATTGCTAAACAAGGGGGAGGGTGCATCCAGCCTCTTCGGCTGTAATTGGTCCAGCCCAGAGTCGATCATGACCAATTGGCCAATCCAACACCTTTCATTATATATACCCTTCCTAAAAATTAAAAATTAAAAAAAATAAATAAAAAAATATCCATCGGCCCATAAAAACAAAAAATTGCCAGCGGCCCACCGGGCAAATGCCCGGTATGCCCGATGGCCAGTCCAGCTATGCTCACAGATGACAGCTTACAGTCCTGCATAAAGATGAAAGTGACTTCATACAGCTCCGATTTGCAGACGCTGTGCGCAGAGATTCAGGAGCAGAAGTCCCATTGTAAACATATCACGGCAGACCCAACGATGTTTCCATGAACACGCTTTACAGCTTCTCTTTATTGACCACTTTTCACACACGGTTGCTGTATGCATACAGCCGGTGTTAAAGCTCACAGCCCGACACATACCAACACAACAGCATAGAGAGCACAGACGTTAAGGCGCCGAGGCGTGATCGCGGGTGCCGCTCAGGTGCGTCCGCCTCCCCTGCAGCGGCGCTGCAGACCACGCCCCGCCACACACATTAACCAGGTAAAATACATATTGTCAGGGTTCCTGGGTCGGTGACCCAGTGTTTTCAGTTTTGTTCATGTTCATATATATATATATAGCATATAGTAAACAATGAATCTGTAAACGACAGCTGTTGACATTTTTTTAAAAATGAATGAAAAAGCATATTTAAATAATCAACATACATGATTTAAATATAAACACACACGTGACAAGAGACAGAACGTGTAGAAGATATATGCAGAAAGAGCTTTCAGTGGTCAGCTGATAACATGATATCTAAAAAATACATAGCTCATTTTCCTGTCTGTTAGTTGGACATGCTAACCTGTTAACAAGCTCCTATATTCACCCATACAGTTTGTAGATCATTTTGCTAAAATAGGTAAAATCTCCACTCTTTCAGGGCACTAATAGGCTAAAGGCATATTACAAAAGGTCATTCATGTATTCACAGATTCTCTGTAGTTATTCTGCTGCTCATTCACCTGTAAAAACCACACCAATCATTATTTCAACAGCCTTTTTATTTTGGAACAAAAGCATTTGACGATATGACTTACAGGACGTTACCAAATTCATGAAGCTATATTTGTGAGTTTATTTATCAATATCAGTTTAATGTAAACAGACTGATGTAGTAATAGACAGTAAAATGTTGGTGCGTGTGTAATATATGAGCGTTTATGTTTCTCTACATGGGTAAAAGTACTCCATGTCGCCCTCTGGTGGTAGCAACCAACTATGAAAAGAATGGATGTTGGATCTTAACTAAATGATAAAAAGTTTTATTACTTTGTATTACTTTCTTTAGTTTGGTAAAATTTACAGTTTTAATCCCGTAAAAAAATAAATCACTATCATAGAGAGGGATATTAGTAATTCGTTTGTTAATAACACTTTGTTTGTGTTTGCTAATGTTTCGACAGGAAAATGGTTTTCTACAAAGTTGTTTCATGTACAGAGTAACACACACACACACACACACACACACACACACACACACACACACGTATGACTTTGCCGGTTTCAGCTGAAACAATTTCAGTGTTTCAAACCATGTTCCAGGATTTTTCCTTCAGCATTTATGAGGTTTCAAGAAGAAGATAAACGACAGATATGAATGTTTGAAAAAGTTATAGATGAAAAGATGAAAAATACTCAAAGGATAAATTCAATTGGTTTATTTTTTTATGAATAAGTTGAAAAAGAAAAAGTTAAACAAGTAAATAATGAAACAAGGTAAAATGAAGTAAGAACAAAACGTCAACAAGTAAATAATGAAACAAGGTAAAATGAAGTAAGAACAAAACGTCAACAAGTAAATAATGAAACAAGGTAAAATGAAGTAAGAACAAAACGTTAACAAGTAAATAATGAAACAAGGTAAAATGAAGTAAGAACAAAACGTTAACAAGTAAATAATGAAACAAGGTAAAATGAAGTAAGAACAAAACGTTAACAAGTAAATAATGAAACAAGGTAAAATGAAGTAAGAACAAAACGTTAACAAGTAAATAATGAAACAAGGTAAAATGAAGTAAGAACAAAACGTTAACAAGTAAATAATGAAACAAGGTAAAATGAAGTAAGAACAAAACGTCAACAAGTAAATAATGAAACAAGGTAAAATGAAGTAAGAACAAAAAGTTAAGTAAATAATGAAACAAGGTAAAATGAAGTAAGAACAAAACGTTAACAAGTAAATAATGAAACAAGGTAAAATGAAGTAAGAACAAAACGTTAACAAGTAAATAATGAAACAAGGTAAAATGAAGCAAGCACAAAAAGTTAAGTAAATAATGAAACAAGGTAGAGGAGAGAAAACCCCAACAATCCCCTCTGAGCACGCACTAGGCGACAGTGGGGAGGAAAAACTGCCTTTAAACGGGCAGAAACCTCCGGCAGAACCAGGCTCAGGAGGGGACAGTCAACTGCCGGGACTGGTTGGGGAGGTGAACAGAGGTGGAGCAAGACGAGGCTACACCTGCTGAGGAAGCAGTAGAGTTCCTCCTCCAGGGCCAGCGGAAGCGTTTGTTCTTCTTTTTCATGCAGTTTTCTACAAGAGCTTTTTTTTCCAGGATGAGGGTTCTCAACTCATCGATGGTTTCTTTGTTTTGTTTCTCAAGCTTCTTGCACGTTTTCTCCACCTCTTCCAACGTTGCTTGTTTTTCTTCAAGCTTTTCCCTGAGCTCTTTGGATGTTTCCTCCTGCATTATCTTGTCCTTGTGCATGTCTGCGTTTCTTTGTTGTACTTCTTTGTACATGTCTTGTAGCTCCTCATTTCTTTTGTGGATATCTTGGAGCGTACGCTGCAGGTCGTCATGTATGTTGTCTTGTTCTTGCTTTTGCGCCTGCATTTCAGTGTGTTTGCGCTTCAAGTTGTTGTATTCCAACAATATCCCCTTAGTGAGCTCGGAGTTGTTTCTCGCCATTTGCTCCATCCTTTTCTGCATGTGCGAGCATTGTTTGTCCAGTTTTTCTTTTTCCCCTTCTAGTTGCTTTTTCTCGTGAAGAAGGTCTTTATTTTGGCGCAGAGTATCATCCACCTTCTCTTTCAGCATTCTGTATTTTTCCTCCGTGACTTTGAGTTTGTGCTCCATGTCTCTTTGCTTTTTCTCCTGTTCTTCCTTCTGTTGGAGGATTTCTTCATTTTTTTTCACAGCTTCATCGAAGTTTGTTTGGAGCAGCCGATTCATTTGGTCCATATATTGGAGATCCCATTCTGTCTTCTCAACAGTAGCTTTGCTGTCTTTAAGCTGGTTGGACATCTCCTTTAGTTCCACGCTCTTTTGCTTGTTTTCCTTAATTAGGAAGACAACCTGCTCTCGGGCTTGTCCAAACTTGATTCCCCAACCCTCATTAATAATATTTATGTCGGGCTGGCGTTTTTGTCTTTCTTCCAGGTTCTTATTTTGCGCTTCCATCTGTCTACACTTCTCCTCCAGTTGAAGTTTCTCTTCTTCAATCTGTTGAATTTTATTCTGGAGATGGTAGTTTTCCTTCTTACTGTCATGTAATGCCCTTTGGACGGCTAAGAGGTCATTTGGGGAAATTGGCCGGCCACGACAGGAAGGAGAAGCGGCGTAATCTTTTTGCCTTGGTTGGTGTCTTGTTGGATACATGTTGAAGGTTGTACACGACAACTCTGAAAAGGTTTCCAAAAGTTTCTGTGGTGAACGTGTGAAGGCTGCAAACACAAATGCTGCGAAGACACGAACTAAAAAACTGCTGTGTGTCACCCCTGTTTAAGGAAAAACTTCAAAGGATCGTGTAGTGACATCATAACTCCGTGAGCCAATGAGATTGTCATGTGACATTTTGGAATGGGGATATTTTTTTTTAAACCGTTTTCAAATTTAACTTAATATTTGACTGTTTCTTAACTGACCTGTTTAGCTGATTAAGAAATGAATTGAAACGAGCATCACTAACGTTATATAACAGACAACAGAAAAAAAACAGTTTTTTTTCTAAGTAATAGAGGTATAATACATTTTTTAAATTTTTTTTTAAATTATCCTACTTTTTATAAGAGGGAACATTATTTAAAGAATATGTATTTAATTGGAAAACTCTCTATTCGTCTAAAGGCTATAACAAGAAAGGTGAGCTTCCTGCTCAAAAATGAAATGACCAAAATAAATGGAGCATTTCTCTGCAATTACAAACTCTGTGTAAACAATCTTGGTTTCAAAATAAGGCTAATGCTGGTGAGATGTCATCACAGGTGTAAATATTACTGCAGATGTTACTATGTCAAAGTTTCACAACTGTCTTATGTTTATTTATGTAGGCAAGACCTACTTTTCACTTTTTTGCTTTGCTATATGTTCTTGAGTGTATTAGTTTGCCAGCAGCACGAACATGTACTAGTGTCAATAATAATAGTACGGTGGATTAGAAAACCTGCTCACAAGTTGAATAAACATCCAGGATTGTTTCATCATTTTCATTCAAAACCAATATTTGAGTCAAAATGAGAAAGTTGTTTGTGCTGTCTGATGAAGAAGAAGCAAAATAAAGTGCAGTTTTGATGTAGATGATGTTGTATACAAACTAGAAGAGGAAGATAGTAGGATCTCTGTATCATGCTTTGTCACTTTGTACCATGTAATTCTTTCTATTTCCACCAGGGGGTGTTTTCAGAGGTGGTAGGTGGTAAAAGAAGAGGTCAGCAGGAAGATGGCGAAGAGTGACCAAAGACCAAGAAAAAGAGGCAGTCAGGGAAAGATGAAGAGTATTATATCCCTTACAGACCTAAAGACTTTGACTCTGAGAGAGGGTGAGGCATTAAACTGTTGCATCTGTTTCTTTAAAAAATGTGAATGGCTTTGTGTTTTATGCTGTTTTGTCCTGTGTTATGCGTCGACAGGTTGAGTCTCGGTGGAGAGGGCAGTGCTTTTGAACAGCAGGCCTCTTCAGCTGTCCTTGATCTCATGGGAGATGAAGGCGATCGCCTTAACCAGCAGAAGAAAATGATGAAATGGTACAAATTTCCCTATGTTTGACTCAGTATCCACCAAATTGTCATTTCAAACTATAATTTAAAGTCTTTTTTCCCCCTTCTTTTTTTAGGGACCGTAAGAGGAAGCGTTTTGTGAGAGAAACGGGAAAAGAAGACCAGAAGAAGAAGATCAAAACAGACAGCGGTCAGGTTATCAGTAACAAGAAGAACAGGAAGAACTTGTATCCTTCCAACAAAAAGCTTCTCTGTGTGCTGCTCTCAATGACCCTCTTCTCTACTCCTATGACAATATTAAGCTGTACTGTGAAGATGTTGTATCACTTGACAACATGTCAGTTATGAGGAGTGAAGGAAAAAATACAAGATTGATGATACAGGATCTGGATCAGATGGAGAAACAGGCGGAGGAGGCAGGAAGCCAGCAAGAGGTAGGAAGGCATCAAAATGAATAGCACAAACATGTTAAATATAGACCATCAGCCACCATGTTTTAACTCAACTCTAAAGGTAAATACTTCAAGTCCCTCTTCCAGCCTTGCGAGCTATAACCTCCAACCTCTTTGTTGTGTCGTGCCTCTCCCAGGTCGTGGCCGTGGCCGACGAGGTCCAAACGTACAGAGCTCCGGTGACCACAAAGCACGCTCGGAGCTGAAAACAAAGGATCAGATCATGAAGCAGCGCAAGAAAAAGCAGAAGCACCAGTTCCTGCAGGGCGGGGGGATGAGGAAGCTCCGCTCCAAGAACAAAAAGTGGCTCGGAGAAGTTAAAAAGTCAGGTTTTGGAAGGGGTGGCCATAAGAAAGGCAAGCTGAGGAAGAAACTGGGAGGAGGACAGAGGGTTGATGGTGTGGAGGACATCAGGAGGAACTGGGTGATAAGCGTCAGAATCATCTGAGAACATCACCAAAGATTTTCCTGGCGCTTTGTGTGACTGTAGATTAAGGAGAAAATCATTTGTGAATCTTTACACTGCAGAAATGCACGTCACTTCTTCCTTGATGGCCTGCTGAACTCTGCGTTTGCCACAGAGTTATGTTTAATTATGATCCACTAACCTGGATTTACTACTTGTAAGCATGTTGGCAGTCTAATAAAAGTGTTTTGGAGTACTGAAATATGTCTTATCAAAATGGTAAAATACAGATATTAAATATTGTGTGCTTAATTTGCAGTTAGTTTCAAAAATCGTCTCGCCCATCTTTTCTTAAAATAAGAGGTGCTCTATAAAAATGACATTAAATTCTGTAAACGTGCTCTATTTGCAATTATTTATCATTACTGTTGTCCAAGTGGTCTCATTTCAAAGTTGAAAGCGAGCATCGGAACGGGCAAGAAAGGCGACTTTTAATTGACTTTGAATGTGTTGTGGTTACTGATATCAGATGGGCTGGGTTGAGAAACTGGCTTAGAATTCCTCTTGCCTTCAGCATGGCCACGCCCCTCTGACTTCTGCAATCAACAAGGCATTTTTACCCAGGGAAATGTTTATTTCGCTTTTCAGTTTGGACTGTTCTCTGTAAATTCCTGAGAAAATTTGAGAAGATCAGGAGTGTCTGAAAAACGTAAAACAGCCCATCTGTCACCAACAGCAATGCTGCCTTCAAAGTCACTTAAATCACCCTTTTTTTTCTGGCATGTGATTGGCTGATTAGATATTTGCATTCACAAGCAGCTGAATAGGTTAGTGCAGGGGTCAGCAACCTGCGGCTCTTTAGTCCTTTTAGTGCGGCTCTGCGTGGTTTGGGAAAATAAATTATTTTTTTAAGTAATTAGCTGAAGTGTATTTTATTTATGTTAGTTCTTTTTTAACTTGTAGTTCTAAATTGGAAGATTACTGTGATATTGAAATGAAATATAAATATAAAATTATATTCTATTAGTTTTTGAACGCTCAAAATAAGCGTCACACTTGCGGAAGCCGATATACCCGCCGAAACGCCGTGCATTTATCGAGACTTTCAACCCCAGGTAGGCTAATTATCAATCTTCGGATCCACATTATGTCAGCAGCTCCACCGTGAACTATGTTAAAAACAAACACCGCTCACGCCTCACAGATGACAGCTTACAGTCCTGCATAAAGATGAAAGTGACTTCATACAGCTCCGATTTGCAGACGCTGTGCGCAGAGATTCAGGAGCAGAAGTCCCATTGTAAACATATCACGGCAGACCCAACGATGTTTCCATGAACACGCTTTACAGCTTCTCTTTATTGACCACTTTTCACACACGGTTGCTGTATGCATACAGCCGGTGTTAAAGCTCACAGCCCGACACATACCAACACAACAGCATAGAGAGCACAGACGTTAAGGCGCCGAGGCGTGATCGCGGGTGCCGCTCAGGTGCGTCCGCCTCCCCTGCAGCGGCGCTGCAGACCACGCCCCGCCACACACATTAACCAGGTAAAATACATATTGTCAGGGTTCCTGGGTCGGTGACCCAGTGTTTTCAGTTTTGTTCATGTTCATATATATATATATATAGCATATAGTAAACAATGAATCTGTAAACGACAGCTGTTGACATTTTTTAAAAATGAATGAAAAAGCATATTTAAATAATCAACATACATGATTTAAATATAAACACACACGTGACAAGAGACAGAACGTGTAGAAGATATATGCAGAAAGAGCTTTCAGTGGTCAGCTGATAACATGATATCTAAAAAATACATAGCTCATTTTCCTGTCTGTTAGTTGGACATGCTAACCTGTTAACAAGCTCCTATATTCACCCATACAGTTTGTAGATCATTTTGCTAAAATAGGTAAAATCTCCACTCTTTCAGGGCACTAATAGGCTAAAGGCATATTACAAAAGGTCATTCATGTATTCACAGATTCTCTGTAGTTATTCTGCTGCTCATTCACCTGTAAAAACCACACCAATCATTATTTCAACAGCCTTTTTATTTTGGAACAAAAGCATTTGACGATATGACTTACAGGACGTTACCAAATTCATGAAGCTATATTTGTGAGTTTATTTATCAATATCAGTTTAATGTAAACAGACTGATGTAGTAATAGACAGTAAAATGTTGGTGCGTGTGTAATATATGAGCGTTTATGTTTCTCTACATGGGTAAAAGTACTCCATGTCGCCCTCTGGTGGTAGCAACCAACTATGAAAAGAATGGATGTTGGATCTTAACTAAATGATAAAAAGTTTTATTACTTTGTATTACTTTCTTTAGTTTGGTAAAATTTACAGTTTTAATCCCGTAAAAAAATAAATCACTATCATAGAGAGGGATATTAGTAATTCGTTTGTTAATAACACTTTGTTTGTGTTTGCTAATGTTTCGACAGGAAAATGGTTTTCTACAAAGTTGTTTCATGTACAGAGTAACACACACACACACACACACACACACACACACACACACACACACACACACACACACACGTATGACTTTGCCGGTTTCAGCTGAAACAATTTCAGTGTTTCAAACCATGTTCCAGGATTTTTCCTTCAGCATTTATGAGGTTTCAAGAAGAAGATAAACGACAGATATGAATGTTTGAAAAAGTTATAGATGAAAAGATGAAAAATACTCAAAGGATAAATTCAATTGGTTTATTTTTTTATGAATAAGTTGAAAAAGAAAAAGTTAAACAAGTAAATAATGAAACAAGGTAAAATGAAGTAAGAACAAAACGTCAACAAGTAAATAATGAAACAAGGTAAAATGAAGTAAGAACAAAACGTTAACAAGTAAATAATGAAACAAGGTAAAATGAAGTAAGAACAAAACGTTAACAAGTAAATAATGAAACAAGGTAAAATGAAGTAAGAACAAAACGTTAACAAGTAAATAATGAAACAAGGTAAAATGAAGTAAGAACAAAACGTTAACAAGTAAATAATGAAACAAGGTAAAATGAAGTAAGAACAAAAAGTTAAGTAAATAATGAAACAAGGTAAAATGAAGTAAGAACAAAACGTTAACAAGTAAATAATGAAACAAGGTAAAATGAAGCAAGCACAAAAAGTTAAGTAAATAATGAAACAAGGTAGAGGAGAGAAAACCCCAACAATCCCCTCTGAGCACGCACTAGGCGACAGTGGGGAGGAAAAACTGCCTTTAAACGGGCAGAAACCTCCGGCAGAACCAGGCTCAGGAGGGGACAGTCAACTGCCGGGACTGGTTGGGGAGGTGAACAGAGGTGGAGCAAGACGAGGCTACACCTGCTGAGGAAGCAGTAGAGTTCCTCCTCCAGGGCCAGCGGAAGCGTTTGTTCTTCTTTTTCATGCAGTTTTCTACAAGAGCTTTTTTTTCCAGGATGAGGGTTCTCAACTCATCGATGGTTTCTTTGTTTTGTTTCTCAAGCTTCTTGCACGTTTTCTCCACCTCTTCCAACGTTGCTTGTTTTTCTTCAAGCTTTTCCCTGAGCTCTTTGGATGTTTCCTCCTGCATTATCTTGTCCTTGTGCATGTCTGCGTTTCTTTGTTGTACTTCTTTGTACATGTCTTGTAGCTCCTCATTTCTTTTGTGGATATCTTGGAGCGTACGCTGCAGGTCGTCATGTATGTTGTCTTGTTCTTGCTTTTGCGCCTGCATTTCAGTGTGTTTGCGCTTCAAGTTGTTGTATTCCAACAATATCCCCTTAGTGAGCTCGGAGTTGTTTCTCGCCATTTGCTCCATCCTTTTCTGCATGTGCGAGCATTGTTTGTCCAGTTTTTCTTTTTCCCCTTCTAGTTGCTTTTTCTCGTGAAGAAGGTCTTTATTTTGGCGCAGAGTATCATCCACCTTCTCTTTCAGCATTCTGTATTTTTCCTCCGTGACTTTGAGTTTGTGCTCCATGTCTCTTTGCTTTTTCTCCTGTTCTTCCTTCTGTTGGAGGATTTCTTCATTTTTTTTCACAGCTTCATCGAAGTTTGTTTGGAGCAGCCGATTCATTTGGTCCATATATTGGAGATCCCATTCTGTCTTCTCAACAGTAGCTTTGCTTTCTTTAAGCTGGTTGGACATCTCCTTTAGTTCCACGCTCTTTTGCTTGTTTTCCTTAATTAGGAAGACAATCTGCTCTCGGGCTTGTCCAAACTTGATTCCCCAACCCTCATTAATAATATTTATGTCGGGCTGGCGTTTTTGTCTTTCTTCCAGGTTCTTATTTTGCGCTTCCATCTGTCTACACTTCTCCTCCAGTTGAAGTTTCTCTTCTTCAATCTGTTGAATTTTATTCTGGAGATGGTAGTTTTCCTTCTTACTGTCATGTAATGCCCTTTGGACGGCTAAGAGGTCATTTGGGGAAATTGGCCGGCCACGACAGGAAGGAGAAGCGGCGTAATCTTTTTGCCTTGGTTGGTGTCTTGTTGGATACATGTTGAAGGTTGTACACGACAACTCTGAAAAGGTTTCCAAAAGTTTCTGTGGTGAACGTGTGAAGGCTGCAAACACAAATGCTGCGAAGACACGAACTAAAAAACTGCTGTGTGTCACCCCTGTTTAAGGAAAAACTTCAAAGGATCGTGTAGTGACATCATAACTCCGTGAGCCAATGAGATTGTCATGTGACATTTTGGAATGGGGATATTTTTTTTTAAACCGTTTTCAAATTTAACTTAATATTTGACTGTTTCTTAACTGACCTGTTTAGCTGATTAAGAAATGAATTGAAACGAGCATCACTAACGTTATATAACAGACAACAGAAAAAAAACAGTTTTTTTTCTAAGTAATAGAGGTATAATACATTTTTTAAATTTTTTTTTAAATTATCCTACTTTTTATAAGAGGGAACATTATTTAAAGAATATGTATTTAATTGGAAAACTCTCTATTCGTCTAAAGGCTATAACAAGAAAGGTGAGCTTCCTGCTCAAAAATGAAATGACCAAAATAAATGGAGCATTTCTCTGCAATTACAAACTCTGTGTAAACAATCTTGGTTTCAAAATAAGGCTAATGCTGGTGAGATGTCATCACAGGTGTAAATATTACTGCAGATGTTACTATGTCAAAGTTTCACAACTGTCTTATGTTTATTTATGTAGGCAAGACCTACTTTTCACTTTTTTGCTTTGCTATATGTTCTTGAGTGTATTAGTTTGCCAGCAGCACGAACATGTACTAGTGTCAATAATAATAGTACGGTGGATTAGAAAACCTGCTCACAAGTTGAATAAACACCCAGGATTGTTTCATCATTTTCATTCAAAACCAATATTTGAGTCAAAATGAGAAAGTTGTTTGTGCTGTCTGATGAAGAAGAAGCAAAATAAAGTGCAGTTTTGATGTAGATGATGTTGTATACAAACTAGAAGAGGAAGATAGTAGGATCTCTGTATCATGCTTTGTCACTTTGTACCATGTAATTCTTTCTATTTCCACCAGGGGGTGTTTTCAGAGGTGGTAGGTGGTAAAAGAAGAGGTCAGCAGGAAGATGGCGAAGAGCGACCAAAGACCAAGAAAAAGAGGCAGTCAGGCAAAGATGAAGAGTATTATATCCCTTACAGACCTAAAGACTTTGACTCTGAGAGAGGGTGAGGCATTAAACTGTTGCATCTGTTTCTTTAAAAAATGTGAATGGCTTTGTGTTTTATGCTGTTTTGTCCTGTGTTATGCGTCGACAGGTTGAGTCTCGGTGGAGAGGGCAGTGCTTTTGAACAGCAGGCCTCTTCAGCTGTCCTTGATCTCATGGGAGATGAAGGCGATCGCCTTAACCAGCAGAAGAAAATGATGAAATGGTACAAATTTCCCTATGTTTGACTCAGTATCCACCAAATGGTCATTTCAAACTATAATTTAAAGTCTTTTTTCCCCCTTCTTTTTTTAGGGACCGTAAGAGGAAGCGTTTTGTGAGAGAAACGGGAAAAGAAGACCAGAAGAAGAAGATCAAAACAGACAGCGGTCAGGTTATCAGTAACAAGAAGAACAGGAAGAACTTGTATCCTTCCAACAAAAAGCTTCTCTGTGTGCTGCTCTCAATGACCCTCTTCTCTACTCCTATGACAATATTAAGCTGTACTGTGAAGATGTTGTATCACTTGACAACATGTCAGTTATGAGGAGTGAAGGAAAAAATACAAGATTGATGATACAGGATCTGGATCAGATGGAGAAACAGGCGGAGGAGGCAGGAAGCCAGCAAGAGGTAGGAAGGCATCAAAATGAATAGCACAAACATGTTAAATATAGAACATCAGCCACCATGTTTTAACTCAACTCTAAAGGTAAATACTTCAAGTCCCTCTTCCAGCCTTGCGAGCTATAACCTCCAACCTCTTTGTTGTGTCGTGCCTCTCCCAGGTCGTGGCCGTGGCCGACGAGGTCCAAACGTACAGAGCTCCGGTGACCACAAAGCACGCTCGGAGCTGAAAACAAAGGATCAGATCATGAAGCAGCGCAAGAAAAAGCAGAAGCACCAGTTCCTGCAGGGCGGGGGGATGAGGAAGCTCCGCTCCAAGAACAAAAAGTGGCTCGGAGAAGTTAAAAAGTCAGGTTTTGGAAGGGGTGGCCATAAGAAAGGCAAGCTGAGGAAGAAACTGGGAGGAGGACAGAGGGTTGATGGTGTGGAGGACATCAGGAGGAACTGGGTGATAAGCGTCAGAATCATCTGAGAACATCACCAAAGATTTTCCTGGCGCTTTGTGTGACTGTAGATTAAGGAGAAAATCATTTGTGAATCTTTACACTGCAGAAATGCACGTCACTTCTTCCTTGATGGCCTGCTGAACTCTGCGTTTGCCACAGAGTTATGTTTAATTATGATCCACTAACCTGGATTTACTACTTGTAAGCATGTTGGCAGTCTAATAAAAGTGTTTTGGAGTACTGAAATATGTCTTATCAAAATGGTAAAATACAGATATTAAATATTGTGTGCTTAATTTGCAGTTAGTTTCAAAAATCGTCTCGCCCATCTTTTCTTAAAATAAGAGGTGCTCTATAAAAATGACATTAAATTCTGTAAACGTGCTCTATTTGCAATTATTTATCATTACTGTTGTCCAAGTGGTCTCATTTCAAAGTTGAAAGCGAGCATCGGAACGGGCAAGAAAGGCGACTTTTAATTGACTTTGAATGTGTTGTGGTTACTGATATCAGATGGGCTGGGTTGAGAAACTGGCTTAGAATTCCTCTTGCCTTCAGCATGGCCACGCCCCTCTGACTTCTGCAATCAACAAGGCATTTTTACCCAGGGAAATGTTTATTTCGCTTTTCAGTTTGGACTGTTCTCTGTAAATTCCTGAGAAAATTTGAGAAGATCAGGAGTGTCTGAAAAACGTAAAACAGCCCATCTGTCACCAACAGCAATGCTGCCTTCAAAGTCACTTAAATCACCCTTTTTTTTTTCTGGCATGTGATTGGCTGATTAGATATTTGCATTCACAAGCAGCTGAATAGGTTAGTGCAGGGGTCAGCAACCTGCGGCTCTTTAGTCCTTTTAGTGCGGCTCTGCGTGGTTTGGGAAAATAAATTATTTTTTTAAGTAATTAGCTGAAGTGTATTTTATTTATGTTAGTTCTTTTTTAACTTGTAGTTCTAAATTGGAAGATTACTGTGATATTGAAATATAAATATAAAATTATATTCTATTACAGTTTTTTCTGAATGCCTAAGCACATTTTTTGTAACTATTGGCTAATTTTGCAAAACTCTTCACACAAATAAGAAAACCTGTCACCCAATAATCAAAACATTGTAGTTCTCTTGCAAAAGCAAACACAGCTAGATTAACTCTTCACACCTTCGTAAAAATGGTGTTTCCGTATCAAACAGTACACACAAGCCATCATCTACTAAGCACACAATGCGCCAACTGCACACTGATGGTATGAATACAAAACACATCTGGCTTTTGCTTTCTCTGTGCACAAGGTAGGCTATGTCAGTTTGAGCTCATACTTCTGTCATAGATCCATAAGCATAGAGGGATCCAAACTTCAAGTACTGGTGTACTTGAAACACATCAAAACAAACACAAGTGTTCATTTCCAAGTATAGGATTATTTGCAATCGCCATAATGACTATATGGGTTACTTGGTCTGCAGTGAACATGCTTCCTCTGCCCCCAGCATCTGGTCATCTAGCAATTCTGTAAAGTAACAATTTCAGTATTTTTACATCAATGGTATTGGTGTGTTTCTCATTGGCATATGGCAGTGCTACAAATCTTTGTGCGAAGTGACTGTACTAACCGATTCTCATTTCAAGATGTCCTTATGGTACTTGCTACAGTGTAGCGGCTCGAGTTAGGCTGGACCCGTTG
This sequence comes from Maylandia zebra, assembly GCF_041146795.1. Lineage (NCBI taxonomy): Eukaryota > Metazoa > Chordata > Actinopteri > Cichliformes > Cichlidae > Maylandia > Maylandia zebra. The sequence goes on along the minus strand of NC_135178.1, from coordinate 7,812,967 downwards.
GCCAGCTACCCTCAGGGTCATTCCACGGTTGATTACATGGTTGATTACATGGTCCACTATTGTCATCAGCAATTCTATTTCTTACTCTTCCTACCCTTCCTCTCCCCCCTCCTCATCTTCCTCTCCCCCCTCCTCGTCTTCCTCTTGCTCCTCCTTGTCCTTGTCATCCTCTTCATCCTACTTCTTCACCTCCACGTCCTCTTCCTCGGCCTCCTCTACTTCTCACTCTTTCTGCTCCCTCCATTGTACTCCGCACACACAGCTTACCTGTATTATAGTGCTTAGGCTGATTGCAAAGTGAACTAATTATCTAAAAAAGTTTTCACATGTGAAAGTGTGCCAGACAGTTGGCAAATTAGTGTTAATGATAGCCATACATGTGTATACTTTTGCTAGGAGTGTGTTGGAAATTTGGTAATTGAGTGTTGTGCAGTGAATTGTGCCTACCGTTTTGCAAAGTGTGTGTTACAAAATTGCAAACTGAGTGCAAAGCAGTTTATGTGCTTTTAGTTTTGCAAACTCAGTGAGTGGTTTTGCTATAAGTCTGAATAGTTTTAGAGATTGTGCTACAGGAATCACAGTTAGGGTTTAAGCATTCAGAAAAAACTGTAAGTTTAGAGGTTTACACATCACATCATTATAATCATTGAGCCTGTCTGACTTTAATCGTCCACTTGATGGCGCAGTAGAGCCAATGAATCGTCACAATGCTTCGAACCATGAGTCGACCAGTTGGATGGAAAGCTTCAGTTCATCACAAGGCTTCATCTCACCATCACTAATGAAAGCTCTTATAATTTGGCTGCTATTAGAGACCATTGATTTAGTCTCTCTTTGGTTACTACGTGGATCTTTTTTCAGACAAATTAATGAAAAAAAATATAATAAATGGAAAAACAGAGTACAAATGTGGACAGTTAACTGGATATTACAGCGTGATTTCAGTGCATAAATACATAAATACAGGTCTGAGACGTAAGTGGTGCAATATTGATAGAGCTCACATGACTCCGTCCTGTTCGTATCCCAGAAATCCACCAGGATTTTAGTGCCTCATATACTGCACAGGTCATTGGCACACCTGAGATTCAGGACGACATGCTAAGCAGTGCTGTGTCACCATCAATAATACACCATATTAATGCAAGGTACAATTACAGCTGGGCTCCGCCACATTTTATTTTAACAGAGGAAATAAAATATGCAGAGCTAGCTGAGTTGGTTGAAATTCAGTTGCTACTTTAAGAGAATTTCATACAAGAATAATTGAAGATAAAATAGGTTATTAAAGCTGTCATCATTGCTTCAGTGCCATATTCTCTCTGCTGTAACTCCGATTTGAAGAGGGCTTGTTTAGGCAACAACTCAGAGCACTATACGATCACTGCCGGTCACTTAGGTGATTTGTTATAAATGTGAAAACAGCTATGCAGGTTTAATGCAAGGAAGTCTTTACTCAGTGTTTGGCATGGGTCCTAAATGAAGGAGGGGTAGTCTGTCAGTCACTGCATTCCTCACCTGCATGGGAAACTTCCCAAACTGGAAGTTATCAGAAACATTGGAGACAATACTGAATCCACCAGAGACAGCTGGGACAGGTCCTAGTCATTACCATACAGAAAAGAACGGATTTATTTCAGTTCAGTTCAAATTAATAAGGTGAAGAAAAAACAGAGACTGCATCTTATGTGTTTTCTATTCTATTCTAGTAGTTTTAGAATCCAATAACTACACAAACAATCATGGCAGTGAGGTGTGGAGGGCCAGGAGTGACAAAATGAATGAATTAAATATGCCATTAATTATTGAATTAAATGTTTCATTATTTAATTAAATGCCCATTCACTTCACTAGTGTTTGTAGTTGTTGTTGAGAAATGCCCACTGAAAGAATGGCCACCAGGGCAAGTGCCTGTAATCGGATTACAGTAACTCGTTACTTGTAACGCATTACTGCCCATCTCTGTTGAGAACAAATAATGTAAATGAATAATAGTGTTCAAATTGTTCGTTAAAACTCTGCATATCTCAGAAAAACTAAAAAAAAATCAGCTTTCTTCACTCACTTCTTTACAATGCAGCCATTACAGTCTTCTTTGATTGGTCGCTGCAGGATTGCCATTCTTCTCATGTTTAGTTTTTTTTCCTATCAGTGCTTTAATTCTATGAAATAAATTTTTCAAAGTCACTTTTTGCTTTCACTAGCTTGTTTTTAGTGTCCCACTTTTGGATCTTCTGAACTCACTCTGATTAAAGTTGTCATTGTACTAATGTTATTCATGTGCAGCTGACTTCACAGCTGTGTGTGGGTTTTTTTTGCTTTTTTGCAACTTTTTGTGATATCTAAATGTTTAACCTGTTCAATAACATTATTACTATTCAGTGATTATTATATATGATTATCACTTGGCTACGTGAACATACATAAATCTGTTCAATCTCAGCGACACAAGCATGTCTTCATGCGCACACACAGTTTCTACTCCCATTCATTCAGGTTTATATTTACAACTTTTACAGGACGAATGGACAGCCATCACTTTAAGGAAAAACAAAGAGAGAGAGAGAGAGATTATAAGTTCAGGGCAGGTCAGTTTTTATAGAAATGCATAGATGTGTGTTGTACTTCCATCTGGCTTATTACTTTCTAATGCAGGGGAAAGACATTGGCAAAGAAACACCTACTACATAAATAGTTTGATTTGAAGTTGCTCTTTTGAGTCCTCTCTATTGACTCTGACATCCTGCTGTTAACAGTTTCATGGTATTGCTTTGTTTGCTTTAAACAAACCTCACAGGGTGGTAGAATATGTCTGCGGTGCAGAGGTCCTTGGATCGCCTCTCTGTTGTCTTTGTTGACAGCAATGAAGGTGGTGAAAGAACTGCTCACTCCTGATTGGACACTGAGCTGCACCACCTTCTCCTTCACTCCTCCATCTTGCTGTCCTCTGAGCTCTCTCTCCTTCATCTCCAGGGAACGAATCAGAGTGCAAGCACCCAACCTGTGGACTGTTAATCTGCAGACAAGGAAGAAAACATTTACAGTTCTAATGTTTCCTATTTTTGCTACATTTGTGCATCACTGACTTTTCTGTTTTTCTGTACTGAGGGTGCATTCTTTTTATATTAGAATTAGTAGAGTTACAGAGGGTATATAGAGTGTGAACATAAAATAAGAGCTTGATTAGGCTGTAGAAACGGATGAAAATCCAGTAAAGTGAAGAGTGTGTGTGTGTGTGTGTGTGTGTGTCTGGCAGGAAGTGAAGCAGGAAGTCTGAATATAGCTTGTGAGCTTGTGAGAGACGTTTCAAAAGGAAAACAGAGGAATTAGAGAGTGAAAGTGCTAAGAAATAGTAATGAAAATGATATTAAATAAATGTCTTAGTGTGTTAATACAGGTGCCCATGGACTTGGCTCAACCTCAGATGAGTACAGCGGCAAAATGATAGATTAACATAATTGGAACGACAAACAGGCCAGGCTTTGGCTGAAATTTTACAGCTTCACCTCTCATCCTGCCCTTATCCTGAGAAGAAGCTTAAAGGACAGTCAATCTCCTGATGAAGACAGAAAACAGACAGAACAACACCGTAGATTTGAAGAATTAACAGCAGGCAGAAGACAGTACAACTGACCTAAAACACTGAAGGGTCCAGCAGCATGTATGTTAATGGAACATGTGCTCTGAATTACAAGCTGGAAAGTGTACCAGTGACATGACTGTGTGAAAGCACTGCATTGGACTGTCTGAGTTCATATTTGCCATGCTGGGAGTTAACCGCCAAGAAAAGACTGAAAAGATGAAGAGAGAATGAACAGAGAAGAAGAAACGGCTGATTTGGGCCTGTGTTTGATTTGGGAGGCCACACAGGAAGCTGTGAGAAGAGGGGACGAGGACCGGTGAGAGGTGAAGGCTGGACGTGTTCAAGTGAAAGTATAGGAAAATTGGGTTGAAAATTGAGGCTGAACTTGTGGGGTTTAGAAATGTCCAGAGCATCGCAACAGAAAGGTGAATTAAAAAAAAGAGAGAGAGCGGGATGAAGAAATAAATAAACTAATAATACATAAATGAATAGAAAAATCTTTTGTATATGGCGAGGTGCTGTGGGCACCTAAGTCTTTGATAGTGTAGAATTTTCAAGTCAATACCATGGTTGCATCTACTGAAAATCTCTGTGAAGCTTAAATCTCAATGACCTTGACTTCAAGGTCAGAGGTCAACTTTTCTGAAAATCAGAGGAGTTTCACATTCATAACACAGGTATGTCTACTAGGAGGCTGAAGGGTAGCTCTATATATTTATAAACAATCAAAAACAACAATTATTACGCAATTTATTTCCAATTTGTATGGAATTTATTTCTGTAAAGGTGGTGTTTTAGGTCTGATTGAAGGACTGATGTGATGGTAAGGTGTCCACTGCTGCGCTTTGAAGATTGGTAGGCTTTTTTTTTTAAATTTTCACAAGAATTGCTACTTCCCCTAGAGTTTTGGCCACTCCAACAATCAGAAGATTTCCCTATGAGCAAGCATTTAGCGACAGTGGGAAGGAAAAACTCCCTTTAAAAAGGAAGAAACCTTCAACAGAGCCAGGCTCAGGAAGGGACAGCCCTCTGCCACGACTGGTTGGGGTGGGGGGAGTGAAAATTTAAAAAAAAGAAGCCAAAGTGATCATTTTTGGAGCAGCTTAATTAATTTTTGCATTGTAATTTGCTGTTAATGTCATTTTCCAACCCCAGTTTGTATTTTTATCACTTTTGTCCAGGGTGGAAGATGCCATGCTGGAGACTGATTCAGTATGGTCTTTCAATGTTGATACATGGGAACCTTTTAGAGAGGCCAGGGCTGAAAAAGGGATGCCGGAGAACCTGAGAGGGTGTTATCCGCTGGTGTGCATCCAAGGCCAACATCTGTTTAATTAGGCTGACAAATAAGCGTTGGCCCGCTTCTGGTCCTCGTCTAAACATCATTAGCTGTTCAAGGTCATCCAGACGTGTAAGTATTATGTATCTTGTCTCCAGGGATTCATGTCCTGTCCCTGGAACAGAGCCTTTATATTGTTCTTCCGTCTTAAATGTCCAGCGCTGTTGCTTGTATTTGTCTCCAATGAAATAGTTTTCAGTGTACACGCCAGAGTCTAGCACATGATCTGGTGGCTGACCCTGAGTCTCTATGATGAATTTCAGATAATCATAGTCATTCTCCGAAGGGTAGAGTGGCACCCCTGTAGCAAGCTCCACAGCCACCAGCCCCAGAGACCACATGTCACTTGCTTCATTGTAAGGAAGGCCAAGCATAACCTCAGGTGCACAGTAACCAACCGTCCCCACAAAGTCACCAGGTATCACTGCAGACGCAGGACATGCGAGGCCAAAGTCTATAAGTTTGACTTTGATGGGAGACTCATGGCGGTTTACAACCATGATGTTTCCAGGTTTGAGGTCAGCGTGCACTATTCCCACAGAACTCAGGTGGGACAGAGCATTTGTGATTTGACCTAAAATTGGCCTGACTTCGCTTATGGGGAGACCCTGTTTATTCCGGTCCCCTATGTAGTCCCACAGGCATTGATCAAGGAGTTCAAATTTCAGGCAAACCCGCTGTCCGTCGTGGAAAAAGCCGTTCCATTGAACAATGTTGGCGGCATCTGGATCCAACCTTCGCAGCTGCTCCAGGATGAAAATTTCCACATGTGCCTGTTGCAGAATATCAGGGTCGCTCTTGTTGACTTTAATGGCAACAGCTTGGTTGGTTGTTGTGTCGCGACATTTGGCTACAATACCAAAGCCCCCTTCTCCGAGGAAAGCCTCTACCTTGTAGTGCTTTCCCAAAATGCTCCCTTTAACTAATTCAAGCTCATCTGAGCTGAATGATGGACTGGCTGATGTGTGGACGAATACTTGCTGAGAAAATTCAACCGAGTTTTGAAAACTGCAGTTGATTTTCTGTGATCTCTTGCTTTCCAAGTTTGAAGGGTGCTGAAAGACCACAGGGTTTTGTGATATTTCAGCACTCATGTCAATGCACAGGGAACTCTTAGGGCTGAAAAAGGGATGCCGGAGAACCTCCGAGGGTGTTATCCGCTGGTGTGCATCCAAGGCCAACATCTGTTTAATTAAGCTGACAAATAAGCGTTGGCCAGCTTCTGGTCCTCGTCTAAACATTATTATTTGTTCAAGGTCATCCAGACGCGTCAGTTTTATGCATCTTGTCTCCAGGGACTCATATCCTGTCTCATACTGAAATTGTTGGTCAGTCTTAAATGTCCAGCGCTGTTGCTTGTCTTTGTCTTCAATGAAATAGTCTTCAGTGTAGACGCCAGAGTCTAGAACATGATCTGGTGGCTGACCCTGAGTCTCTATGATGAATTTCAAAACATCATAGTCTTCATTTCCAGGGTAGAGTGGCAGCCCTGTAGCAAGCTCCACAGCTACCAGCCCCAGAGACCACATGTCAATTGCTTCATTGTAAGGAAGGCCAAGCATAACCTCAGGTGCACAATAACCAACCGTCCCCACACGGTCACCAGGCATCACTGCAGACGCAGGACATGCGAGGCCAAAGTCTATAAGTTTGACTTTGATGGGAGACTCATGGCGGTTTACAACCATGATGTTTCCAGGTTTGAGGTCAGCGTGCACCATTCCCACAGAACCCAGGTGGGACAGAGCATTTGTCAGTTGACCTAAAATTGGCCTGACTTCGCTTATGGGGAGACAGTGGTTTTTCCGGTCCCATATGTAGTCCCTCAGGCATTGATCAAGGAGTTCAAATTTCAGGCAAACCCGCTCTCCGTCGTGAAAAAAGCCGTTCCATTGAACAATGTTGGCGGCATCTGAATCCAACCTTCGCAGCTGCTCCAGGATGAAAATTTCCAATTTCGCCTGTTGCAGAATATCAGGGCGGCTCTTGTTCACTTTAATAGCCACAGCTCGGTTAGTCATGGTATCACGACATTTGGCTACAATACCAAAGCCCCCTTCTCCGAGGAAAGCCTCTACCTTGTAGTGCTTTCCCAAAATGCTCCCTTTAACTAATCCAAGCTCATTTGAGCTGAAGGATGGGTGAGCTGACATGGTGAAATGTGTCGGCTTGGTCGGTGAATTGCTAAGTAAAATTCTCTCAAAACTCTCCAAAAAGGGTTTGCTTGCTGTCAGGTCAAGGTCCGTTGAGCATTAAAGTTTAACAGAGCAAAGCTCCTATTTAAGGGTTTTTTCTCTCAGCAAGATGATGACATAACAAAGGATCTATGTCATCATCTTGTGATGTCACAAGATGTCACCTTTTTTCACAAGATGCATTCCATTTGGATCAAAGGCATTCTATTTTTTCAGTTGAAACACTAAAAAAAAACAATGTTTCAACAGGCCAGGCTGCATTTTCTGCTGCGACATCTCAACAGGAGATAATAAGATAAAGACAAGGAAGACTGGTGATCTATCCATATCAGCAACATCGGCAGGTTTCTAGTGCAGGAAGTAATAAATTCAGCCCTCGTGTTTGCACTACAGGTTGCTTTCATGAGTATTTCTGTTTTTGTGGTGGGGGAATTTTTCCTCGTTCCAACGATGTAAACAAAAACATTAATTGTGCTTTCCGCAATGACTAGTAATCATTTTGTCCTACTGTTCATTTACAGAACAGGAAAGGTTTTGTTTGGTTATGATTGTTTTGCAAGAAATGCTTCAATCACAGTGGGGTAGTCTTGATTAAAATGTTATATGAGAACTGTGGCACCATGTGTGACCAGATATTGGCATGTAGTCGTCGCCAGACTGTCATCAAAAGTGTGAAGTTTGGGACAGACTGGACAAAATACATTTTTAGAGATGAAAATCTTATGTCCAGTGATAAATGATCAAAATTCCACCACAAACATGGCTTTGACAAAGATGTCCCTTTCTGAAGTAACCCCAAAAAGTTCCTGAAGTAACCAAATGGAATTTAACCAGTGACCTCTCACTTTGCAGGCGAATGTGTAAACCAGCGATGCCTGGAAAACACTAAAACTGTGCCAAAATGTCATTTTACATTCAAAATGGCGGACTTCCAGACTTCCTCTTTGGATTGGGTTCACTGAATCTGTGTGTAATAAATGTCATACACGTATTTCAAGCTGTAAATAAGTTGTTAGAAGTTCATTAAAATTTCTTAAGTGGTGCTGTAGATCCATTTCCGCAGTGCCAGTCACTTTTTAAAAAAAAGTACATTTTGACCTGATGTGAAGAATGCAAAAAATGTCATTAGTTTGGAAGCATGTTTGGTATATGATATACTTGCCTGACTAATAATAATTTATTATTACTATTACTACTGTTGTTGTTGTTGTACAATGGAGCCTTTCCCCTGTGAATGACCAGCTCCCAGCTAAAATGTGTATTTTGTGCCATTTATAAGGTCAGTGCTTTATCATACCTTAAACTGTGCAGGGTAAAAGCCTCAGTTGCTGGGAAAAGCACAGGTGTATTAGAGTTTTTCTGAATTGCTAAAACACTAAACCCCATTGTAAAAACTAAACTGTCAACTATGAAAACTCTTTCATCAAATCAGTCCCACTGTTGCCAAACTCAGATCTGCCAAAAAACATCTTAATGCTCCCCGATATATTTTGTGGACTGATGAGAGTGACATCCAGCACAAAACTAATGCAGCATTTCATAAAAGCAATATCACACCAGCTCCTGAAGGACAATGTCTGGCCATCAGTTTGTGCCTTGAAGTGGCACAAACTGAAGTGTAATTGGGTTATGTAGCAGGACAACAGATGTGAAAAACACCAGGAAGTCCACCTATGAATGTCTCAACGTCTCAGGAGCTGCAGATGAAAACAAGCTAGCAGCTAAATCTGGTACAATGCATCCTTTCTCTACAGAGGTTCTGTTTTTGCTTGGTCACTGACAAATAAAGTGGAAATGACAAATAAATAAATAAACAAAATGAAGGGTTTGGAGTGGCCCGGTCAAAGTCTGGAGTTAAATCAGATTGAGGTGTTTTGCCATGACTTGTCCTTGAAAACCTTCTAGTGTGGCTGAATTAAAACAATTCTGTAAACAAGAAAGAGGCAAAGTTCTTCTACAGCGAGATAAAAGAATCATTGCAGTTCTTGCTGGAAAAAACTACATTTTGTCCATACTTGGGTTATCTTTGTCTAATATTAAAATTAGTTTGAGGATCTGAAACACAAACTGAATGAACATCTTTTCTCCCCTCTTATTCACACATTTTCCCTGCATCTCTTCACATAAACCTCACTAAACACCTCAACGCAGATGGAGGATGCCAAAGTTGGCCTGCAAGCCTCTCTTCTGGTCAGATCTCCAGAAACTGGCGAGTTATTTGTGAACTTTGACCCAGAGATTCTGACGCAGATCAGAGAGGTGAACTGCATGACAAAGATGAATTTGGCAATCCCTCCCTTTGCTCTTCTACTGCTGCAAAAACAGGACGTCTTTAAGAAACACTACAATAGAATACAGGTGAGCATAGCACACAGTTGTAGCTAAAATTTCAAAAATGCATACAGTGAACAACCAAATGATCAAAGCTGCATGTAACTACAGGGAGTGCAGAATTATTAGGCAAATGAGTATTTTGTCCACATCATCCTCTTCATGCATGTTGTCTTACTCCAAGCTGTATAGGCTCGAAAGCCTACTACCAATTAAGCATATTAGGTGATGTGCATCCCTGTAATGAGAAGGGGTGTGGTCTAATGACATCAACACCCTATATCAGGTGTGCATAATTATTAGGCAACGTCCTTTCCTTTGGCAAAATGGGTCAAAAGAAGGACTTGACAGGCACAGAAAAGTCAAAAATAGTGAGATATCTTGCAGAGGGATGCAGCAGTCTCAAAATTGCAAAGCTTCTGAAGCGTGATCATCGAACAATCGAGCGTTTCATTCAAAATAGTCAACAGGGTCGCAAGAAGCGTGTGGAAAAACCAAGGCGCAAAATAACTGCCCATGAACTGAGAAAAGTCAAGCGTGCAGCTGCCAAGATGCCACTTGCCACCAGTTTGGCCATATTTCAGAGCTGCAACATCACTGGAGTGCCCAAAAGCACAAGGTGTGCAATACTCAGAGACATGGCCAAGGTAAGATAGGCTGAAAGAGGACCACCACTGAACAAGACACACAAGCTGAAACGTCAAGACTGGGCCAAGAAATATCTCAAGACTGATTTTTCTAAGGTTTTATGGACTGATGAAATGAAAGTGAGTCTTGATGGGCCAGATGGATGGGCCCGTGGCTGGATTGGTAAAGGGCAGAGAGCTCCAGTCCGACTCAGACGCCAGCAAGGTGGAGGTGGAGTACTGGTTTGGGCTGGTATCATCAAAGATGAGCTTGTGGGGCCTTTTCGGGTTGAGGATGGAGTCAAGCTCAACTCCCAGTCCTACTGCCAGTTTCTGGAAGACACCTTCTTCAAGCAGTGGTACAGGAAGAAGTCTGCATCCTTCAAGAAAAACATGATTTCCATGCAGGACAATGCTCCATCACACGCGTCCAAGTACTCCACAGCGTGGCTGGCAAGAAAGGGTATAAAAGAAGAAAAACTAATGACATGGCCACCTTGTTCACCTGATCTGAACCCCATTGAGAACCTGTGGTCCATCATCAAATGTGAGATTTACAAGGAGGGAAAACAGTACACCTCTCTGAACAGTGTCTGGGAGGCTGTGGTTGCTGCTGCACGCAATGTTGATGGTGAACAGATCAAAACACTGACAGAATCCATGGATGGCAGGCTTTTGAGTGTCCTTGCAAAGAAAGGTGGCTATATTGGTCGCTGATTTGTTTTTGTTTTGTTTTTGAATGTCAGAAATGTATATTTGTGAATGTGGAGATGTTATATTGGTTTCACTGGTAAAAATAAATAATTGAAATGGGTATATATTTGTTTTTTGTTAAGTTGCCTAATAATTATGCACAGTAATAGTCACCTGCACACACAGATATCCCCCTAAAATAGCTAAAACTAAAAACAAACTAAAAACTACTTCCAAAAACATTCAGCTTTGATATTAATGAGTTTTTTGGGTTCATTGAGAACATGGTTGTTGTTCAATAATAAAATTATTCCTCAAAAATACAACTTGCCTAATAATTCTGCACTCCCTGTAGGAGTATAAAACATCCTGGAATTGTGTTTAAATTCCACACAGATTTTTAAAAATGACTAAAATCGACAAAAACCCATTTTATTGTCAACTGAAAAATTCAGTTCATCCCTTTTGTGTGATTGCAAAAATGCTCCAACATGCATCTATCTCATTTCAGCTGATGTTGAGCGAGAACACTAGAGTGCGTGCCAAGATTCAGAGTGTCTTTGAACAGCTGGCCATGCCACATGTAGCTAAGGTAAGTGGACCGACCCTCGGCTACCAAAACTAGCAATTGGGACATGGAATGTCACCTCTCTCATGGAGAAGGAGCCTGAGTTAGTGTGTGAGTGTTGAGAGGTAGCGGCTAGATATGGTGGATGTGAATGGCTTGGGCTCTGGAACTAGTCTCCTGGAGACGCGAGGTGGCCGGCTGGGATTGGGAATCCTAGAGTGATTGACCGAACAGTAAAGGACAGTCAGGCACAGGTTAAAGTCCAAAAAAGTGTTTTTTATTTAACCCAAAAAATGAACTTTGGTAAAAATAAAAAAAATCAACATCTTGGGCAAGAGATCAAAGCAACTGAGCTTGACTCAAAGTTAGTTTTTGTCCCTACCCTCACCTGTGGTCATGAGCTTTGGGTAGTGGAGGAGGTGACTGGGGAGAGGGAGGTCTCAGCTTCTCTACTTAGGCTGCTGCCCCAAGACCCAGCCCCGGATAAGGGTAAGAAAATGGATGGATGGATGTGTCTGTGAAGGTTCTCAGTCATCGTAGTCTAAGGATGGATGGTTTCCCTCTGTTCTTTATCATGTCGATGTCAAATCCTTCATGTTGTGCGCGCTCCAGTTAGCTAAATTATGTTTGCCAGTGCTAGCTAATAAAGCTTTGTTTTGATTTTATATTTCTCTGCAAAGTCCTGCATTTCAGTCCAACCCAGCATCCCATGATCGAGCGTCATGTGATTACATAAAAGTTCAAAATAGGACTCATTTTATTTGATTTCATTTGATTTTATGTTTTTATTTTCAGTTGTCTCTAGTAAGTCAGAAGAACACACAAAAAAATGTTAGATCCTTTTTTATTGTTGCTTGGTTTCGTCATGAATCTTTTCTAAGCATTAAACTGGTGACAGGTATGAGACTGACTGTCACAGCAGGTTGCTTACAAAGTGCATCACCATCATCATACCATACATGACTTACTTGACAGGTGGATGAGGCTATACAACCGGGTTTGACCTCCCTCAACTGGACATCTCTGAATATTGACAAGTATCTCGACCGCATCGACAAAGTGTTGGGTAAGCAAAAAATGTAACGAGATCGATCCTGTACACGCTGACACGAGACATTCCTGCAACTCAGCACTGGCTGCGTGTGATTAATGGATTTATTGCATAGGTGGCTTTCTCACAAGTAACACTCATATATTCAATAGATTCTTTCTCTCTCTACACATTGTCTTTTTTTATACTGAATTGTCTGTTTATCACTGTTCTCTCCTTTGTTCAAACGCATAACAAGTTCCCCTTGATTTTTCCCTCTTTCCCTTATTTTTGGTGGGTTTGTGTCCCTCCCTTTCTCTTTTGTGTGGTTTTTTTGTCTGTTTAGCTGATCTTGAGTTGCTGATGGACAGAGTGAATGACCTGGTGGAGTTTAGAATAGAAGCAGTACTGCAGGAGATGAGCATATCCAACCTGTGTGTCCTGCCAGAGGATGAGCCTGTGACCTGTGAGGAGTTTGTTCAAACCACCAGGGTAAACGAAGACAAATAAAATAAAAGTATCCGCTGGGTTATTGTTGCTCTACTAAGTCTGTGTAACTATGCAGACATCTGAAAGATGCTATCAATATTTATTAAGTGGTTTTGGTAATTCTCACACATTTAAAATACTTTTTTCTGTATTTAAACATTATTTCTTATTCTAAAGATTAATTACATTGAACTGAACTGTATATCTGCATGTGTCTAGGACCTTTGCATAAGACAAGCCCAGAAAGTGAACATGAAGAGCTCACTGGTGGAGGAGGCAGCTAATGAACTGATCAACATGCTGCTAGAGTTTGACCACAATCAGAGAGAGGAGGTGGAGAAGTTTGAGGAAGAAAGCTGCACAGAGAGCAAGACCATAGACCACAATGACAGTGAAGGTATGCTGACAGTTTCCTTTCACGATCAAACACAATACAGTGTGATAATTATGATTCAATGCTGTAAGAGACAAGTTAAAAAAGGCAGTTCAAAGGTTTTTAAAGGAAAGGGGATTACCTTTTTTAGGACCTTGTTGTTTTTACTTTTATTATAATGCTGATTTATTCAAGGTGAAGTGTTGCTGAAGGTGTTCGTATTGACTGTAAACGTGTCACCTTCTTAGGTGATGACGAGCGTCTCTTCTCCAGAAACACGCTGCTACGTTCTGCTAGTGTTGGTCCTTCTTCTCCGTTGGTGAGGAGGAAGAAGAAGAGGGACTTGATGGAAGTGATGGAGCAGGAAGCCCAGGAGCTGCTGTCCTACTTCAACCACCGTAATGTGGATGCCTTGCTCAAAGTGACACGCAACACCCTTGAGATGTTGCGCAAGCGCATACATACGTCCTCGCTCATACACTTCTCTGGTGCGTCTTGTTTAATTGTTTGCTATATTTCTGTAAAGGCCTAAAATATTTAAAATAAGCTCATAAAATGTCTATTCCAATACTTTATGTGTGTTACCCTTCTCTCCCTCTGAAGCTGCAAGTGTCCCAACCAGCCATGGCAAAAGCAGCGATCACCATGCAATCTTCAGAGTAAACATGACCCTTTCCATCCCTAACATTGTCATGGTTCCAGCTTTGGAGGAGGTTCAACAGGCTCTAAACCGCGCTGTAGAGTGTGTAGTCAGTGTCAGCAAAGGAGTCAGCCAGTGGAGCAAAGAAAGGATATCTAAGGTGAATAAAGGAAAAATCAATTTGTGACATTTAGCTTGATAACTGTAATAAACTGTTAGAACTGCTCTTTTTAAACTAATATTGTCGTGGTCCAGCAGTGTACTAAATAAACCCGGAGGTTTTACATTCCCCTTTCCAGAGACAAATGAATGAAAGGCGAATGGCAGCACTGAAACAAGACAGCTCTGAGAGCGAAACAGAGGACGGAGCAACAACATACAGAAGCTTGGCTGGTAATAGAGAACATTATCACTTTCATAGCTTAACCTCAGACCTTCAACAGCTCCCAACTGTGTCAGCTCACTCATTTTTAAAATTTTAAGATTTGCTGTTTTCAGCATACAATTACAACTCGATTTTACAGCTCAGCAGAGCAAGCAAATATCTGACCAGGGGCAGAAACACATAATATTGCTTGGGGAGGAAAATATTCAAGAATTTCATATTTAATGCAAATTAAATACATATTTAATTAGAAAGCGGCAGGGATAATCAATTTCCACTATGAAAAGCACATTTTACTTTTAGAAATTATATATACAGAGAGAGAAAAACTAAATGGAAGTAATTCCATTATTAACATGTTCTCTTGTAAAAAGACCTGTAACATATAATTATTTTAAAAGCCCAGAAGTTAATATTTGGAAGAATAATGTCCATCATTTCTGCTCAATGTGTTTTCTGTGAAATTCTGTCATTTTCAGATGGCAGTACCTCAGACATGTCAGCTTCTATGATCCAGGCCATCCCGTTCCAAGCCAGAAATTACTACAAGAGTGTGTCTGAGAACAAGGAAATAGCCAAGCTAATCTCTGTACTTAGCACCTCTATCACCTCCAGTAAAAAGGTACATGGCACTTAATTAAGCTATTTTTTATATGAAACTAATCCAAACTTAGCTGTCTTTTATTAAATCATGCCATACACTTTTTATATTTCTTTATCCCACATTTACAACAGATATTTTCATCTATATTTCTGTATATTTAATGAATATAAATGTCTTTTATTTTTCTATAAGTGCACTTCATTTCATATTCTCCTGTTGATATTAATGTGCAGGAAGTGGTGACCGCTCTACATCACTTTAGCCGTTACCATCACATCTGGAGGAAAGACCGTGAAGAGACCATGAGGAAGTACGTTGAAATGTATGGTTTCTATATAAATCTGCTTATCTGACATCGCACTAGTGCTATTTTTGTTTGTGTTTTGAACAGATTTATCGAGGGGAGTCCCTTGTTATCGGAGTTTGAGAGCCAGATTCTTTTCTATCGAGATCTAGAGCTGGAAGTAAACTCTGAACCAGAGTATATTGCTGTAGGAGCCTTGGCGCTATTCACAGGTCTTATTAAGTTACAAATTTAAAACCGGCATGAATGAGATTTTTGAGATTTTCAGCAAGTTAAATGATGCTCTCTGCATGCTCATATTACTTCCTGCCAGCACCCTTAAAGATGTCCCTCTCTGCTGAAATCAAGAATTGGATGGTGGACTACGGACTTTACTGTAACAGGAAATGTCGCTCAGAGATGGAGCACATTTTTGCTTTTGTAGATGAAGCAGGAAAGAAACTGAATCGACAGATCAAAGACCTGGATGATATTCGTATTGCCATGGCCGCACTGAAGGAGATCAGAGAGCACCAGATATCTATTGATTTTCAAGTTGGGCCCATAGAGGTAAACCACAACATCACATATTTATCGAAGCTCTTTTTATACACACAAATACACACAGTGGGAAAGAGACATTTTTAGCTGTTTGACTTTATGAGTCTGTACAAGAAGCTCAGAAAGAAATAATTACACATTTGCACATTCTAGTTTTTGTCAGGTGGAAGACTTAGTATCTTATTTTTCCTCACAGGAGTCCTATGCCATGCTCCATAAGTATGAACTGTCAGTGGCTAAAGAGGAGGCTGAAAAAGTGGATACTCTGCGCTACACTTGGGAAAAGCTCTTGTCCCGGAGCACAGAGGTGCAGAACGAGCTGGTCGCCTTGCAGCCAAACTTCAGAGAAGAACTGGTCAGCAATGTGGAGACCTTTCTGGAAGACTGCCAACACTTTTATCAAGATTATGAAAAGGTAAAGTATCTATGGCTGTTTGCTCTGTTTCAATTAAACTTTTTATTTTAATTCAACAAATAAATGCTCAGTTAATTACAGTTAAGGTTAGTTTTAATAATAGCTACTAAAATGACACTTTTCCCTCTCTGTTTAAGGATGGTCCCATGGTTGTGGGACTTGCACCCCAAGATGCCAGTGACCGGCTGATCATGTTCCAGGTTGGTTAGTGATTAATTATTTTGTCTCTCTGTCAGTTAGTAAATATTTAGATCCTGCATTGACCTGATGCCTCAGAAAAGTAGTTACTTGAAACTGATGTTAAAAGAGCTATTATATTTTTATTATTATTATTACTATTATTATACTGTTACAGTTTCTATTTCATGGTTAGCAAAAGACAGATTTTTTATTCTGTATAAATTATACTCAGATAATTGCAAATGTTTTACCTCAAATGTGTAATGTTTTAAAGTCCATCAGAGCGTAAGCTGTACCTAATCGTAGCTCTTCTCCTCTTCAGAATCGATTTGACAACCTGTTCAGGAAGTACATCACTTACACGGGAGGCGAAGAGCTCTTTGGACTTCCTGTTACCCAGCATCCTCAGCTATTGGAGATTAGGAAGCAACTGGCTCTGCTGCAGAAGTTGTACGGCCTTTACAACAATGTCATCGATACAGTTAATGGCTACTATGATATCCTCTGGGCTGACATCTGCATCGAGAAGATTAATAATGAGCTGCTCGACTTTCAGACGAGGTTTGGCAATTTATTTGTTTGTTTTTTATTCAAGCAACTGTTGAACTCTTTTAACTGTAGATGTAGTAACATGAGCTTAAAATATGTTAATGAAGAAGGAGACGTTTTCAGGAAAGAAGCTGAACTGGAAACAAACAAAACTGACTATGTGAGAAAATAACCTTCTCATACTGTGTAATCAAGCCCTCTCATTACTGCAGGAATTGGTGACATCACAAAGAGAAAAAAAAAAAGCAGAATTAAATTAAATGATTTTCATTAGTCCATCCATAAACATCACTCTTATTTTCAGGCATTAAAGAAACTGCTTCCTCTCACTTGCTACAATATGGAAACTTGTTTCGAGATGTTATAATTTCGAAATACTAACCCAAAAGTTTTACATAACAACAAAAAAAGTTGTTTTTTTTTCCAGTGGCAGAAACAAAGCTTCCTGTTCTTCATCAACACTGCATTAATATTTCAGTCTCACAATGCAAAGCTAATCTTTGCCCTTTATGTGGTCACATTTGTCCAGCATGTGTCAAATAGACACTGAAGGGGAAAGAAGCTAATAGGCTACAGGCTAGTTTATTTTACCTAAAGAAATTAAGAACAAGTTTTAATATAGCTGGAAGGGATTACTTGACAATGAAAATCTAGATAAACATTAGAAGCAGTCAGAAGGAAAATATAGAGCTATAGTCAGAGCTGAAGAAGAGAGGATATTTGTTTCCTCTGGCAGAAATGTCAGCTATCTGTTGTGGAGGTGTTGATTTGGTTGAGTGACGCTATGAACAGACACTGATGCATGAACTTTTGCTCTGTGCTAGTAAGGAAGGATACTCAACAAGTTGTCCAATCCAATGACTCTTGTAGCGTTAATACCAAACTTGAAGTGTGTTGTAATACTTTTCCTTTAACAAACAAAATGTCAACTATACATCTAATCTAGTTCATGTCAACTTTACTTGACTTCAGCAAAGCTAAAGTGTAGTTTAGAAAGAAGACAATAAATATGAGTTTGACTGTCACGTCCTGTGAACTACCAGGTGTCGAAAACTGCCTCGTGCTCTGAAAGAGTGGCAGGCCTTTCAGGATCTGAAGAAAACGATTGATGAATTCAGTGAGTGCTGCCCCCTGCTGGAACTCATGACTAACAAAGCAATGATGGCCCGGCACTGGAAGAGGATAACGGAGGTTAGTGAAACATGGCCACTGGTGTAGCACTGCAACTGAATGTTATTGACTGAAATCAAGTCATCACCAGACCCTAATGATAATGATAATAGCTGTAATTTGTCCTGTTTTGTATCCAGGTGACTGGCCATACCTTTGAGGTGGAAACTGATACATTCAAGCTGCGTAACATAATGGAGGCTCCTCTACTCAAGTATAAAGAAGAGATTGAGGTACAAACGAATCATTAGCTGCTAATTCAATGTGTTTTCTTTTTTATTTGATATAATAAATTCCAAATAAAATACAAGTTTGGAAAATTGTTTGGAGGAAATGAAAACATTTAAAAAGTTTAAAGAGTAATATATTGAATTAACTGATAGGTGGTCCTGTTCAGTGCAAACACCAATCCTGTTTTTTCAGTGCATATGCATCTGTTTGCCATCAGCATTTTTATTGCTAACATTTAAAAACATTTGGGGGGCGGGATTCTTGTGCAGGATATCTGCATCAGTGCTGTGAAAGAGCGTGATATTGAACAAAAGCTGAAGCAAGTGATCGCTGAGTGGGACAACAAGACTTTTACATTTGCCAGTTTTAAGACCCGTGGGGAGTTGCTGCTGAGAGGAGACAGCACATCAGAGATCATTGCCAGCATGGAGGATAGCCTAATGATCTTGGGATCCCTTATGAGCAACCGGTACGGCAGTGTTGAGTGTCATTATCATTAGTGTCGGTAGTGATGATCTTCTTCCACAGCTGTGGGAAATCTAGACATTAGACGAGCCACACACAGGTGTGCGTCCCTAAGTAAGGCGAACGTGAAGATTTACCTTCTTTTTCAGGTACAACACCCCATTTAAAGCCCAGATTCAGAAGTGGGTTCAGAATCTCTCCAACACCACTGATATTATCGAGCACTGGATGACTGTCCAGAACCTGTGGATCTATCTGGAGGCTGTGTTTGTGGGTGGAGATATCGCCAAACAGTTGCCTAAGGTGAACAACATTTCAGGATGTGATTCATATTGGTTATCAGGCTTAAACATGGACTCCAAATGCAGTTTAAAAGGCAATTTCAGTTTAAAAGGCAAACAAGTGAACTGAACTGAAATTACTCATTTGCAGTTACACAATTTACATAAAAAAATTCTATCTTTACATCATTATCAGATTTCTGGACAATATTCTGGGTGTTTAGGTGCAGTAGTGCATTAATGTGCCAGGCGTTGAGTTTCTTTTATTTTCATTTTCAAAAATTATATTTCAGTCTCTTGAGCAAAATAAATCACTGGTCCAGGCAATGTTTTCAGGCCACAGTGTTTTGACATTTAAAAGAAGAAGAAATAATAGTGAAATGTTGCCTTTGTAAGATTGTTTTACGAGCTTAATTCTAAAATCAGCGCCAAACAGCGTCCAAGCATTTAAAAGAAATAACCAAATACAAAATAAAATAATAAAACAGTCAAACAGTGATCATGAGATAATTGACTAACTCAATCTTTTTAGGAAGCAAAGCGTTTCTCTAACATTGATAAGTCATGGGTGAAGATCATGATGCGAGCCCATGAAATGCCCAATGTGGTACAGTCATGCGTGGGGGATGAGACCATGGGACAGCTGCTTCCACATCTCCTCGAACAGCTGGAGATCTGTCAGAAGTCTCTAACAGGGTGAGTAGAAAAAACTTAAAACACCACCATGGCCCTTATTTTTAGGTTCTAATGAACTTAACCACCAAAATAAAGGTAGAAGATTTTAAACGATAATCAGTAGTGAGGGTAAGTGAAGTGACTGATTTCCTTTTTTATGCTGTACAGTTAACTATCTGGTTTATTGTATTGTCTGTCAGATGATACTTTGTATTGATTTTTTTAAAATTATGTGGTCAAACAGTTATCTGGAGAAGAAGCGTCTGCTGTTTCCTCGTTTCTTCTTTGTCTCTGATCCTGCCCTGCTGGAGATCCTGGGCCAGGCCTCTGACTCCCACACCATCCAGGCCCACCTTCTCAATGTCTTTGACAATATCAAGTGTGTCCAGTTTCATGAAAAGGTGGATTATGTTCTTTTTTGTTGTTTATCTTAAACACTTAACCTTCTGAAAAATATGTGATTGTAACATGAAAGTAATAAAATATAATAGCTGCTTTAATGTCAAATTGAATGAACTAATCAGAGTAATGTAGAATTTGAAAAATATACTTTTTATAAGAAAAATAACTTCATCATTGTAGTTATAATAATCGATCTAATCAGTGTTGCCTTTCACAGATATATGACCGCATTCTGGCCGTGTCATCACGGCAGGGAGAGACTGTGGAGCTGGATCGTCCCGTCACAGCTGAAGGGAACGTGGAGGTGTGGCTCAATGCTCTGCTGAAAGAATCCCAGAGGTCTTTGCACCTTGTGATCAGACAAGCTGCTCTGGCTATCCAGGACTCTGGCTTCCAGCTAATTGACTTCCTCAACTCCTTCCCATCTCAAGTAAGTCATTGTCCAAATCCAGGAACTAATCCGCAAACGTTTTAAAACATTGATTCGACCACAACTGGCTATCCTTGTGGAGCAAGGACGGCGCTGCTCAAAAACAGAAACCTGTGTAGCCTAAAGAGGCAATCTACTATGAACATTGTAATAAACTCCAAAATAAATTCTAAAGAAAGTTGGGATGCTCCAAAATGTAAGTTAAAATAGGATGCAATGATTCGCAAGTCTTATAAACCCATATAATAAATCTAGCAAATGTTTAAAACTGAGAAAACTATTTTGAGATAAAATATTGGCTCATTTTGAATTTAATGACTACAACGACAGCCAACAAGAGTCTGGATAAATTAGTGGTAGTAAAAAAAACAGCTGGAACATTTTGCAACTAATTAGGATATCTGGCAACAGCTCAGTAATATGAGTGGATATAAATAGAGCATGTTAGATGAAAGAATTGGGCTGAGTTTCACTAATCTGCAAAAAACTAAAATTGTAGAACAATTACAGAATGATGTTCTTTAGTGTAAAATTGCAAATATGAATTTCCCGTCATCTACGTTACGTGATATCAAAAGATTTCAAGTATCTGGAGAAATCTCTGTGTGCAAGGCTGAAAATCAATATTGGATGCCTGCGAGCTTCAGACCCTCAGGCAGCACTGCATTACAAACAGACCTGATTCTGTCATGGAAATCACTGCATGGGCTCAGGAACACCTCCAGAAAATCAATGTGTGGGAGCACAGTTTGCTGTACAGGCTAAAGCTCTATGCTGCAAAGAAAAAGCCATGTGTGAACATGATCCAGAATCACCGTTATATTCTCTGGACCAGAGGTCATTTAACACTGACTGAGCCAATGTGGAAAACTTTTTATACAACATGGAGACCACATCCTCACGCAATCTGTCTTTTTCTGCTCTCTCTCATGGTATGGGGGTGCATTAGTGCCTATGAAACTGGCAGCTTC
The DNA here is from genome assembly GCF_041146795.1 of Maylandia zebra. Taxonomy (NCBI): domain Eukaryota; kingdom Metazoa; phylum Chordata; class Actinopteri; order Cichliformes; family Cichlidae; genus Maylandia; species Maylandia zebra. Next base: position 7,791,498 of record NC_135178.1, on the reverse strand, counting down.
CACATCTGGATAGATACCACCATTGCTGAAAAGTATCTAAATGTTTTAGAGCAAAATATGCTCCAATCCAGTCATGTCCCTGTCTTTTTCAGGGAACAACCTGCATATTTCAGCTAAATCGCATACTTTGTAGAAGGATACTCTGGGTTTTTAACTGCCTTACATCAGTCCAGACTGTTCACCACCTGGAAACATCCTGTGTCAGAATAGAACTGGGCAATATTCCTTACCCACGTACAGTTGCTGGTCTCCCCAGTTCCCAGATGTTTACTGACTGTTGTTAAAAGTGAACAAGTATTTTTTTTTTCTTAAAAGGGTGTGTTTTCTATAAGTATTTGTTATTGTTTCTATGTTCTGTTGTGACTAAAATATGGGTTATTGAGATTTGCAAATCATTGCGTTCTGTTTTTATTTATATTGTACTCAGCATCCCAACTTTTGGGAATTGGGGCTGTTATTTTCTCTGTAAATCTTGGGGTGTGGTACTAAACTGCTATAGTATTCCTTCATCAAAACAATAGTTAGATTTCTAAGGTCATCGGTACATTTGACCATTTTGATGTGTTTTGTTTTTTGCACATTAATGTAGGTGGGGTTACTGGGTATTCAGATGATTTGGACAAGGGACTCAGAAGAAGCTCTGACCAATGCCCGATACGATCGTCGCATCATGTCCAAAACCAACCAGTTCTTCCTGGATCTCCTTAACACCCTGATTGACATGACCACAAGAGACTTGGAGGCTGTGGAGAGGACCAAGTATGAGACCCTCATCACTATTCATGTCCACCAGAGGGACATATTTGATGAACTGGTGAGTATGTTGATCATTCGGTGAAAAGAGGCCAGAGACATCCGAGCTGGGATCAGTTAGACTGACGCTGAACTGTGCACATGAACGCTTTGCAATTTCTGTTCAAGATTAGAATCTCCGGCTCAAAATAGCAACCACTCTGTAAACTGTGTTTGATATTCAGACTCCCAAGGGCTGCCATGTCAGAATACAAAATGTTGTTTACTGCAGCGAGTAAATTCTGTCGAAAGTAGTCAGAGGGGTTTTAATGGCAGTCAAGTAATATTTAAAGTCACGACTGTGTTTGAATCTCCACTTAAGGCAGAATAAGCATGTTGCTGAACCCCAAGGTTAATAGAAGCAGTTTGAAGAAACTTTATTTGGATGTGTTTTTTCAGTTCTTTCTAAAATCATTTGTATTTATTTAGCTCATACCATTAATTTGTCCTGCTCATGTTCCTTTGTCCTGTTTGTTTCTAAACACATTTTTGCCTCACCTTATTTCCTCTCCAATAATATATCACACTGCTACTTTTCTACCCCCACTGTATTTTTTCTCACACATATTCTGCTTTTTATCTCTTCTATTCATTACTATTCTAATTCATTTTGTACTTTTTCCCATTTGCATCATTTTAACTTGCTGGACTTTTCTCTTCCCTCCTTTTCACTCTCCCCTATCCTTTACCTTCCTTTCTTCCCATTTCACTTCATGACCTCTTCGTTCATCCTCCACTTTCTTGCTTCTCTTCTCTTTCCACCCTTTTAATGTTACCCTCCTGTCACCGAAATCCCTCCTCACACATCCCGCCCTTCCACCTTTCTTCCCCTCTTTTATCTGGCTTTCATCTCTCTTTTCAAATAATCTTCTGAGTGGTGCCCTTCAATTTCTTATTCTTCACATGCCATCTCCCTTCTCCCTTCACTTCTGTTTCCATCCCCTTGTCTCCTTCTGCCCTCTCTTTCCCTCTTTCCCTGTCTCTTATCGCTACCCTTTCTCCACCTAGTGCCGGTTGCATGTCAAAAGCTCCAGTGACTTTGAATGGCTGAAGCAGTGCCGTTTCTACTTCAATGAGGACTCAGACAAGATGATCATCAACATTACAGATGTGGGCTTTGTCTACCAGAATGAATTCTTGGGGTGTACCGAAAGGCTTGTCATTACACCTTTGACGGACAGGTAAAGCAGACATACGTCAGTAAAATGTATCATAATGGCAAAAGTCATATGCACACACACTAATAAGAAAATAAAGGAAAAAAACAGCAGTATAACTTTTCTTTTTTGCAGTTTAAACAAAGACAGTGTAACCTTGGAGTGACTGTACAGAAAACGTGACCCTGCCTTTGTAACTAAGTCAGAAATGCATGCTGCATCATGCATCAGTTATTTTAGGAACCCACTCTAGATTTATGCTGAAAACTTGACCGTGATTGTTCGTTGTAATGTCAAGTTTCATGAAATGGATTAAACTTTCTGTGGTTGACTAATGACTGGATTTGTAAAGCAAAGAAAAAAAGACAACTCGGGGACTGTGAGGATGAGAAATTAGAAAGCAGGATGAAGCAGGATGAAGCAGTCTTACACAGCGATCATCACATCTGTAACTAACAGGCGATATGAATGACAGAAAGAAAAGGAAAGAGGATCAGACAGAGTGAGGGAGACAGCAGTCCAACAACAAGAAGTGTCTTAGTAACAGACACAGAGGGTAAAATATGAGAAGAGACAAGGAGGGAAAAAAAGATGAGGAGAGACAAGGAGGAGATGTGAGAGGACAGCACTAGGGAGGGAGTTACCATCTAACATCAGACAGCAGCTCTCCAAAAAAGTGGCATGCTGGCCTTATGGCTAGAGGCGCCAAGACAGCTCTGCTTTTCCATCATTTTCTCATGCTGTCTTTCTTCTTTGTTTTGCTTGCTATCATTGTCCTACCTCCTCGCTGCCACCACATCACGTTAAAAAAGGGAAAGGTGCAAGTGGTCCTAAATTGTGGCAAAAAAGATGTTGGGATGAAAAAAGTAAATCTGGTTACGGAGTGGTCAGAATTAATCTGTATCTGCTGAAGGAGAGAAAATATGTCAGTATCCCAGCTTTACCATGATTTTTACCCCGAGGTCAGTCATTGTAATGAAGATGGAGACCAGTGACCAGAGGGCTAGGTCCTGTTGTCAGTCATCCTGATTGCTGATGTGTCCTTGAGCAAATCGCTGAATCCCCATCAGCTTCAGGGGCAGGGTTCTAAAGCTTAATCCTTGAACCTTGTGGAGAATGAGATCACGTTCATTTGTGGTCATTTTGAGTATGGATATTATTAGCTTATGAATTTATGAAATGATTCATGATTTATGAAATTAGATTGTTATTATGTTTGTGTGTCTACAATTGGACAGGTGTTACATCACTTTAGCCCAAGCTCTTGGTATGAGTATGGGTGGAGCACCTGCTGGTCCAGCTGGAACAGGTATGAAAATTAGTCACACAGTATCTATCTATTTTTTGGAAATTACATTGAATCAAAAAGAAAATGCAACATTTTATAGGAATGAAAACCTAGAACTGGTATGCAAAACTTATGATTTCGGAATGGGACAGACATGTTAAAAAGCTGTTCCAAGGTTTGCCAAGTGTTAAAGTAATTGAATTTAACCATTTTAAATATAGATAATTTACCCTTCTAGACTCTATACAACTCAGGTCATTTAAATGAAGAATCAAACAACACAGCTATCTCAGTCGGGAACGGCTTCATTACAGAGTTAGCTTTGATAGTTTCTATTATGAGATCATTTGTTGTCAGGTTTTCTATCAGCATACAAATGGTTGCATTTCAGTTTAGGCTGTGAAAATGTTGCCTTTTGTTATCAGGAAAGACCGAGACCATAAAAGACATGGGTCGCTGTTTGGGAAAGTACGTTGTGGTCTTCAACTGCTCTGACCAGATGGACTTCAGAGGCTTGGGGAGAATATTTAAAGGTGAGAATCACTAAGTAAAGTCATGCTATAAGTGTCATGATAGACTGTGTGGCAAGCAGGAAGTACGTACCAATTGCAGAACTCATGAGACAGAATCAACTTAAAGAGGCAGCGTTTATTGCTGGGAGGCTTTACATAAAGATTAAACTTCACAAAAAACAAACCAAAACCCCAAACTAGAAAACTCGAAACTAAACTGGACACTTGAGTCTAAAAACTAAGAAGCACAAACTAGGAAAACAAACCAGGACTGGGAACTAGAATTTCCTCAGGAATTCGGAGGGGAAAAAACAGACAGCATGGTGAGGGTACGACATGACACAGAGCAAGGAAAACACAGGACTGGAGCAATCAAGGAACGGGAGACAGGAGGGAAACACAGCTCGGGGAGAAATCAGAGCTAACGAGACAAGGTGAAGCAAAACCAGACACACTGGAAGCACAACAGGCACAGAGACACAGACTTGACACTGAACATAGGGACACGGGAACAAGAACTAGAAATCACAGAGCAACAAACTAGAGAGCTAGAAATACTGAGACAGAAACCAAAACACTAACAGTGATAACCATGATGAACTCAAAGATCAAAAACACAACAAAACTCAAAACACTGGGTCACCGACCCAGGACCGTGACAATAAATATATACCCAGAAAGAAGTTTAAGGGTTTGAGTTATCAGGTTATAGGCCTGTGGGGTTTTTTTTTTGCTAATAAATCATAACAATACAGATAAAAAAAAAACAACAATCACACAATATGTAATGTCAGATATCTTATTTGTTTGCAGCGGACGGACCATAGCTCTGTGTTTATGTGATTTACCAGGTCTGGCTCAGTCTGGTTCGTGGGGCTGTTTTGACGAGTTCAACCGCATCGACCTCCCAGTTCTTTCTGTGGCACCCCAGCAGATCGCGATAGTTCTCACCTGCAAGAAGGAACGTCGCAAAAATTTTGTCTTCACAGATGGAGACAATGTGGACATGAACCCAGAGTTTGGCATCTTCCTTACCATGGTTAGTGATGGAAGTAGAACAAGACTGCTAATATCTATTTGACTGGTCAGAGGAAATATCTAAAGGAGGCAGTTCTTAACATCAGTAAATGACACCTTAGTTAACAGAATGAATATTGAAGTGTATGAACTGTATCTGTTTCAGATGGTGCCTGGACATGCTGTGCATGCATGGACATCAATATTTACTCTTGGCTGTTAGATTTATCGCATAATGATTCCTTTTTTTTTAAAGCAAAATTTTTAATCTTGAAAACTGAAATGAATCACAAATAACACTAAAATGGAATTGAACTCTAACATGTAATATTTTATAAGTCAGTTTTTGAATTAAACTTTGGGCTCTGCCTGCTATTTCATGTGATTTATTTCTTAGAGTAATAGTTAAATCGCTTTATCTCCTTGCCTCATTTGCTGTCCTGAGGCAAGTCATTAAACATAACAGTGGAATAATTCCTCCCTGTGGCGAGAGGGGTCAGAGATCATTTTCCTCTTTTTTATTCTGTGTGTGTGTGTGTGTGTGTGTGTGTGTGTGTGTGTGTGTGTGTGTGTGTACATTAGTATAGACAAGCTTTGTGAAACAGGCTGTGTCTGTAGGCTGTGTCTGCTGAAGTTGAAGGATAGCGTTTGTGATGAAGATGAACTACATTCCAGTATAAACTTCATCCATTTAGTTTTATTGTTGTTGCATTCTAGTCTGTCATCTAAATCAGCGGTCTCCAACCTTTTTTGCGCCACGGACCGGTTTATGCCCAACAATATTTTCACGGACCGGCCTTTAAGGTGTCACGGAAAAATACAACAAAATAAAACTAGTACCGCTACTGAAAAATAGAAGAGTTATTCATAACACACGTGAAAAGACCCAGGAAAACTGAGTTAACGATAAAAACGATAACAAAATAACGCAGAAAACCGATAAAAACCCTGAAAACCATACATTTCACACCTGAGCCTCAACTCTCGCGGCCCGGTACCAAACGACTCATGGACCGGTACCGGTCCGAGGCCCGGGGACCACTGATCTAAATTTCTAATGCAGTAGAATGGGCAATGTAGCATTTACTCCTAATTATCATTAAATGTTTTATTTCTGTTTTACTCCATTAATATCTTTTTTTTTGTTATTCTCCATGTAATCAGAATCCAGGTTATGCAGGTCGTCAGGAGCTTCCTGAAAACCTGAAGATCAACTTCCGCTCCGTGGCCATGATGGTTCCAGACCGTCAAATCATTATTAGGGTAAAACTGGCCAGTTGTGGGTTTATCGACAACATGGAGCTTGCACGCAAATTCTTCACGCTTTACAAGCTGTGCGAGGAGCAACTGTCCAAGCAGGTATAAAAATTGAAGATCTTCCTTTTAACCTTGCAGTAACAAGTGGAAAGTGGTAGAACTTGCACTGAGTGTGGGAGCATAAACAAGCTGCAGCTAAAAATGCATAAAAAGTCTTACTGACACACAGGCTGCTGAAAATAGAGTGTGATGCTTGTAGGAATGGGGTCAGAAAAGGAGTTAGTTTGGAGGAGGTATCATTGTCACATGACTTAACAACAAGGTTGCACGGGTTTCCATTAATGTAAATGAAACTAAAATGATATTTATGAATGTTCAGGTTCACTATGATTTTGGCCTGCGCAACATTCTGTCAGTTCTGCGAACTCTGGGAGCAGCCAAGCGAGCCAACCCCAGTGATACAGAGTCTACCATTGTCATGAGGGTTCTAAGGGACATGAACCTTTCAAAACTGGTAAGTCTACAATGTACACAATAGGGCATCAAAAAGATAACCATGCTGATATTTCATGTTTTCACTGGGTTTTGCAAATTTGTGTGCACATGCGTTTAGATCGATGAGGATGAGCCACTTTTTCTGAGCTTGATTGAAGACCTCTTCCCGGGCATCCAACTTGACAAAGCGGGCTACCCTGAACTAGAAGCTGCCATTGACAAACAGGTAGGAGAGTTTGGAGAATGGATTTATCTGTTATTGACGAGGAGAGTGAAAATCCACAGTAACACCAAGTTTGCAAGATGGGGGGAACAGGAAGGGGAAACAATGGAAAGAGGCAGAAAGAGAAATGCGAAGGCTGAGTAAGACGGTCCAAAAGCCTAATGGAGAGTGAGGCCGCCGTATTTGTCATGTCAGACCTCAGGACAGGACATCGAGAAGGATACAAATAGTGGCATTTATTATTTGTAAAGGACCTAACCCGAGGACTTGTGAAAAACAGTGCAGGAAGGGAGAGATGCAATTAAAAGTTGGAACTTTTAGATTTTATGCTGTTTTGTTGCTGATCAGTTAAGCAAGTGCATTTGATAGTATTAGTTTAGTTTTTCATATATTGCTTCTGCATTTTGGCTTCATTTTTTTAATTAAAAAAAAAAAGATGTTTTGATGTGTGAAACCTTAAAATTGACTGAAGGTGTGCTTTCTTTTTACCACGACTGTATACTAAGTTATTATACTTGTAAATACAGTAAAAGCATTATTGTTACAAAAATAGCTGGAATTGTAACTACTTTGTTTCTTCAGGTGGAGGATGCAGGCCTAATCAACCATCCTCCTTGGAAGCTAAAGGTCATTCAGCTGTACGAGACTCAAAGAGTCCGACATGGCATGATGGCCCTGGGGCCAAGTGGGGCTGGAAAGACAACTTGTATACACACGCTTATGAAAGCTATGACAGGTAGGATTTAGTGTATTTTGTCGCATGTGAGCTTAAAGAAAAAGACACCAACTTGTGGTAAGCTTGTTTTGAATCTATTGTACTGTAGACACGAATATGTGAACAGAATAACCGAAGAAATATACTCATACTGGGACGAGATATCTATTTAATTTATGGGGTATCTTATTAAATCTACATATTTTTAGGGTAATATTGTTACTTTTGTGACCTTGTCATGTGTTTAATATAATTATTGCTCCATTAAAGTATTATATTATCCATTATATTAACTTTAGGAAAACAGAACATGTTTCTGCTAATATCTAATTTTCTTCCAGAATGTGGTCATTCTCACAGTGAGATGCGCATGAACCCCAAAGCCATTACTGCACCTCAGATGTTTGGTAGACTAGATGTGGCCACAAATGACTGGACTGATGGCATCTTCTCTACACTGTGGAGGAAAACACTGAGAGCAAAGAAAGGTCCAAAAAGTTTCTTATTGTGCACATATGTCACACTTGGGTATTAATAAAGCAAAAAATCATTGGTAAACATTGTTTTCCATGAGAACTTTGACAAACCAGTTCAAGTAGGTTATTGCAATTAAGTATTAATACGTTGGGACAACGTTGGAAGGTTCAAAGGAAACAAAGCTCTGTTTAATCTTCCTATTTAGTTCTAAGCTTACACGGATAATTAAAAATGTCTGCGGGCAATTGCGTATGCATTCCATGTTTGCTTTTATGCGTCTAAGTACACATCTCATCTATTAATTACTTGTTCTGATGGTGTTTTGCATATCTATGAGTGGGGTGTTCTCTGCGTATTTGCATTATTTTCCTGCTGCTACTTCCTGTTCATTTGCAGAGCTTGCTACTTTGGACAGAGTGAATTCCAGTGTAGAAAAGTAGATGTGGCAATGTGACAGGGCAGCAGCTCCTGGGTCAAGTAGATATTCCTCAAAGAAAAGAAGTACTTTGTGAAAACAGCTGTGTGCTGTCCACGCTCATTGTGTTTTAACTGATGCAGAAACAGCCTTGTGTGTATCATCTGGTAACTTCTGTGTAAAACACGTGCTCATGTAGTAGTCATATTCAAAGGAACTGATTTCTCAGCATTTAGAGTGTAAACCACATTCAAACAGCAGCTTTATCGTGCGATATTGCCTGAACGTCAGACAACGTCAGCCTTTTGCTTGTTTCAGACGCAATTTGTCTTTTGTGTTTCTGTTTTTGGATGTTTTCCAACTGGGAGGAGAGCGAGGAGAAACGGATTTCTTTGTTCATATTTAAAATTCCACAAAATAAATGACTCAGTTGTTGTTTTTCTTGCAAACTGATAGCTCATGATTGCTGGTTAGCCAAGAAAACATTTTGAACTCTTTTGTCTGCACTAAATTCATATTCAGAAATGTAGCTCATTTTTGCTTGAGGGTGACAGCACAAGGTCTTCATACCACCTCATTTTCGTAATCATGTAAACAAACACTTTGTTTCCCTCACAGGAGAGCACATCTGGATAGTGCTGGATGGGCCAGTTGACGCCATCTGGATTGAAAACCTAAATTCAGTTTTGGATGACAACAGAACTCTTACACTCGCAAATGGAGACCGAATACCAATGGCTCCCAACTGCAAGGTGGTATTTGAGCCGCATAACATCGACAATGCCTCTCCAGCCACCGTCTCACGCAATGGCATGGTGTTCATGAGCTCCTCTGTGCTCACCTGGATCCCCATACTAGAGGTGAAAAACCGGTTGTAATTATTTTTGTTTCATTTCGTAAAAGTTTGAAATCAAGGTATATTAAGGCAATATTTACTTGTGAATCATATAATTTAAAACCTGTGCACTGCATGTAGTTTTGACTAAATAGAGTCATGCTGTTGCTGCTTCTAGGGCTGGTTGAAGAAACGGTCCCCACATGAGGCAGAGATACTGAGAAAGCTCTTCTCTTCGTCTTTCTCCGAGCTCTACCGCTTCTGCGTGCAGTCACTAGAGTTCAAAATGGACATGCTAGAGGCCTTTGTAATCATGCAATGCATAAACATGCTACAGGGACTCATACCACCTAAGGTGAGGTATTCCCATCCACTGGACATGCACACGAACAGCAGCTAATGAATATTTCATTGATAAGTGACTCTTGAAGTAGAAGTGGAAATTTATAGTGAGACCAACTTGTATTTATGTTTTCAAAACCTTTTTAAGCACATTTATACCCATTATACAGACTGGGACTCATAGTTTTGTCCATATATTTTGTATGTTCAGTTTCATAGACTTGGCCTAACTTATGAAGTGCTCATCTCCTTTTTGGGTTCTTTTAATGATCCCTGAATTTCCTCATCTTAAAATGGATATCAATTTACAGGAGCAGTGTGGCGATTTATCCAGAGAGTTCTTGGAGCGGCTTTATGTCTTTGCACTAATGTGGAGCGCTGGGGCCGTACTTGAACTGGATGATCGGAGGAAGATGGAAATCTGGCTTAGAGGAAACAAGAGTATTCATCTAAACTTGCCAGACATTCCTCCTGACAGTGAGGACACCATGTTTGACTACTATGTCACAGCAGATGGTAAGCATGGCTTCATTAACTTTCAGTCAGATGGCGTTGTTTAGTTACTGGGTAGGCAGAGACATTATGTCTCATGTTGTACTTATGGAAAGTACATATGTGTATATAAAATTATTTTTAGTGATAAACTAAATTAATATCCTTGGATTAATATTATTTTGAATTTTTTTTTTTTCATATTTTGTGTTGATCTCTACAACAAGCTTTATCTTATTAAAATTAAATTAAATATTTTTCCAGGTCATTGGGTCCATTGGAACACCAGAGTGGAGGAATACATTTATCCATCTGAATTCACACCAGAGTACAGCTCAATTTTGGTCCCCAATGTGGACAACGTTAGAACAGACTTCCTAACCCAGACTATTGCAAAGCAAGGCAAGGTATGGTTACCAGTTAGAGTAATTTCCATCATCAGCAAACACTAGTGACCCGCTTCCAGTGACAGCCTACACACGCATGCTTTAACGCGTAGTGTTAAACTGCCTTCTCCATGTTTGATAGACAATGTGATGATGTTCCACATACTTTTCTTTTCCCATCATTCTGGCACAAGCAATCTTAGTTTTAGTTTTTGGATAATTGTGCAAGGCTCTTTTTAGCTGTTTTCTGTTTTCAAAGTCTAATCTGACCTTCCTGTTCTTGAGTGTTTTGTGTCTTTTCTAAATCCTCTATAGTATTTATTTATTGTCATTGTCAAGAACAATGAAATTGCGTTTGGGGCTTCCATACAACCCAAAAAAAAGAAGAAAATAATAAATACCCCTTAAAACCCAAGTGTACATATTTAACCCAGTGTGACTCCAATGCAATAAGACAATCCTTAGCAATAATGTTCGTAGAAATTCAGACAAAGACCTGAGAAACATGACAAAATACAACAGTGCAACCCATTCAATATTATTGTACTGTGAGATATGATATCAGATATGATAGTTATCTGTTTAAGAAAGAGGGGGGGGGGCAGGAGGGGGAAGAGAATAAAGATATGATGCACCAATGCAGACCAGTTCATTGCTATTAAGAAGTTGGATATGGTTATTGTCCGTGAGAGGGGGGCAGAGAGTTCAGGAGCCTCACAGCCTGTGGATACAGGCTGTTGGCCAGTCTGGATGTTCTGGCCTGTATAGACCTGTACCTTCTCCCTGAGGGCAGCAGATGGAAAAGGTGGCGCGCAGGGTGATGTTGGTCCCGCAGGATACTGTGCACCCTCCTCAGACAGCGAGTGGGGAAGATATTACTGATCTCTGGCAGACTTGTTCCAATAATTCTGCCAGCTTCTTTCACCACCCGCTGGAGTGCTTGCTGATCGGCCTTGGTGCAGCTGGGGAACCACACTAGAAATCCATACGTCAGAACGCTGCTGATGGCACAGTTGTAGAAGTTCAACATCAGAGATCTGGGAATGTGTGCGCTCCGCAGTCTCCTCAGGTAGTAGAGGTGCTGTTGGGCCTTCCGTACAACTGAGGTGATATGGTTGCCCCAGGACAGGTCCTCGGTCACAGTTACCCCCAAGAATTTAAAACTGCTCACCCTCTCCACCGCCTCACTGCCAATGAAGAGAGGCAGATGGTTGTTATGACCCCTCTTCCGGAAATCTACAATGATCTCCTTGGTCTTTTTGGTGTTTAAGACCAAGTTATTGTCGTGGCACCATGACTCTAGTTGTTGCACCTCTGTCCTATAGTTTGTCTCATCATTGTTGGATATAAGTCCGAGCACTGTAGTGTCATCTGCAAACTTAACAATGAGATTGGACGCGCAGGAGGAAATACAGTCATGGGTGAAGAGAGTGTATAGCAGAGGGCTCAGAACACACCCCTGAGGGGCACCGGTGTTGACCACAAGGGTGGAAGAGGTGTTCTTACCCACTCTGACACTCTGTCTACGGTTAGTGAGGAAGTCCACAATCCAGTTGCACAGAGAGGAGTTAAGTCCCAGTTGGTGGAGTTTGGGACGGAGTTTGTATGGCCGGATGGTATTAAAAGCCGAGCTGTAGTCTACAAAGAGGAGCCGTGCATAGGTGTTCCTGTGTTCCAAGTGCTTCAGTAATGTGTGCAGCACTGTGGCGATCGCATCCTCGGTTGACCGGTTCTCCCTGTATGCAAACTGGTGCGAGTCCAGGGATGGTGGAAAAGCAGCTCTGATGTGTTATATTTACATTTATGAAGGTCTCATCTGTTTTTAGACTTTGACAATGAGTCATGTACTTTCTCCAGAGAGACAACCTGAAGTAAACTTTGGATAAACATTTAAATGTAACTACAAAACCAGCATCATGTGTTTATGCTCAGCAGACGCAGAGGATATGCTCTTACTTTCCCTTTGATCTTTCCTCATAGAATATGCCGTAGACGTGCCTCTCTTGCATTGGAGGACACAGTTAACTGTTCGCGGTCTTGTTCTACTGTCGTCCTTCTCATGTTATCCTATAACGTGGAAGTTAGTTGGGATAATTTGGACTGATGGCAAATCTAAATATGTTTGTTATAGGCTGTTTTGCTAATTGGAGAGCAAGGAACAGCCAAGACTGTTATCATCAAGAGCTACATGTCAAAGTATGACCCTGAGACCCACATAGGCAAGAGTCTCAACTTCTCTTCTGCTACTACACCACTAATGTTCCAGGTAAAGCAGCAGGTCACCTGCCTACGTTTCTCTTAATTTAGAAGAAACAGAAGTGTGTCACTCTGTGAATTTTTAACTTAAAAGGAGCGTTCAGTTAAAGAGGGGAGAACACCACAGGCAGGTAAACAAGAATAAAGAGCAAACTTTAAAAATGAAAGCTGATGCAACAGAACGTAACACCAAGAGATCAAACACAGGAATTAGCTGAAGGCTTATACAAATAGTAGTAAAACCAAAAACAAAAGATATGAAGGATGGATGCAAAGTACAGTGAAACCAAAATAGACACAAACTAGGAAAGAGGGCGGAATACAGCTGAGTAACAAGGCATATTATAGGCTCCTTACTGCGCACACTCAGGGACCGATCGAGTGATGAGATACAGCTGAAGTAGTAAGAGTAGACAGCAGTCACACAGCCAAAGACAGGAAGAAAGTAATCGTTTCAATGCAAGGCAGGGGGCAGTTGTATAAGGCATTGCCAACCTGGCAATGCCTTATGCACAGAGCAGGTCTATAATGAAAACCAACACCATGACTGTGTTCATTTGCCATTAAAGAATATGAACATGTGTGATATTGATGATCTGTGATGAATTACATTTCAGTTGAAATTAAAAGATCTCTTTCTTTATCTCGCTGTACTTTTTCTTGCCTCATCCCTCCCTTTTTTCCTTTTTTTTAGAGGTCAGTTGAGAGCTATGTTGATAAGAGGATGGGGACCACTTATGGACCGCCTGCTGGGAAGAAAATGTCAATTTTTATAGATGACATCAACATGCCTGTCATCAATGAGTGGGGAGACCAGGTCATTATAACATTTCTACTGGTGTTTTTTCATTCATAATACTGGTTAATGATAAATAAATGAAAAACAAAACTTTTCTTGATTTAAGCTTCTTGCTTTCAATCACAGGTGACTAATGAGATTGTCAGGCAGCTGATGGAACAGAATGGTTTCTTCAATCTGGAAAAACCTGGAGAGTTCACAAATATTGTGGATGTTCAGTTCCTGGCAGCAATGATTCATCCTGGAGGGGGCCGTAATGACATACCACAGAGACTGAAAAGGCAGTTCTCAATCTTTAACTGCACGCTGCCCTCCAATGCTTCGATAGACAAGATATTTGGTGGGTAAAACACTGCAAGAAGTCATTTTTCTGCAGTCATTTATATTTTGGGGATTACTTCGCATTACATGTTCATACATGACAAGGTCTAAGGCATAATGTATAATGTATGTCCTGAGAGACATACATTATTTTATTTGTTCTTATTTTACCATTTCCAGACAGTTGTGTAGGTGTTGTGTGCTTGTAATATAGTTGCCAATCATATATATATCACAGCAAGTTAGAGGGATGAACTAAGTACTAATAAATGCCACCATACAGTGATTTCACGAAACACACTGTATCCTTTACTTTGGAAAAAAATATATAACTTTTCTAAACATCGACTTTATGACACAGGCGTGATCGGTGAGGGCCACTTTTACACAGGACGTGGTTTTAGCGAGGAGGTCCAGAGCACTGTACCTCGTTTGGTTTCCCTCACGCGTCGTCTCTGGCAGCTGACTAAGGTCAAGATGCTTCCGACTCCTGCAAAGTTCCACTACATCTTTCACCTGAGGGATCTCTCCAGGATCTGGCAAGGCATGCTCAGCACCAATGCTGAAGTTGTCACCTCTGTCCAGGTGAGATGTATTTTGCATGCTTAATTACCTCATTTCTAACATGACAAGTAGTTAAGAAAAACTTGAGAACATGTTGAGATTTCCACTGGAGAAACATTTTTTTTGGTCACACATGCAGGATTTTTCCAAGGACAAATATGCATGACTGAGTAAGTGACAAACAGGGGAAGTGGCAGCAGTATGAAACTGAGTGGCAAGAGCTGTCACAGGAGGCTTGCTGAGGTCAAAAATAACTAGGTTAAAAATATCGGCTGACAGTCTGACTTCACATTAAAAATCCTAAGTCAAATAATACACTAGTAATACAGTTTTGCAGTAACTAAGCTACCCCAGTGCTTTTACCTATTACCAGTCATTACTTTGTTATTACTTATTATTATTACTTTATTCCATGTAGCTAATTACCTTCTGTCTAACAGAAAAATAACGTAACATATATTTTCCAGACGTTGATGGCACTTTGGAAACATGAGTGCAAGCGTGTGATAGCGGATCGATTCACGATGCCTGATGATGTGGAGTGGTTTGACCAGGCTCTGGCAAAGCTGGTGGAAGAACATCTTGGTGAAGAGCACAAGAATATGGTGGACTATGTAGCAGAAAGATATTTTGTTGACTTCTTGCGAGATGCCCCTGAGGCCACAGGTACTACTGAGTCTGACTATATTGAAATATATATATATTTAAGAGATTTTCTCAGTTTTGTGACCTGCTTTCATTTTTTTCCTCACAGGGGAAGAACCAGAAGACTCAGACTTTGATTTGCCCAAAGTGTACGAGCCTATTGAATCATTTGAGACTTTAAAGGACCGTCTGAACATGTTCCTAAGCCATTACAATGAAAGTATTAGGGGTACTGGCATGGATATGGTCTTCTTTCAGGATGCTATGATACATTTGGTCAAGGTACTCTAAAGAGTTTTTTGTCGTGTTTGTGCCAACCAAAATAATCTACACTTCCTAACGTTTTCATCAGTCAGGGTTTTTACATTTCAAAGTCCTCCATTAATGTTTTCAGACCACCTTAAAGCCCAAGGAATATCCTAACAGTTTTACTTCAAGGAGTATAAATTGTGGAGCGTTCACAAACAGTTGCTCACTCCCAGACATTTGCACTCAGACACAGATTCCTACTTTATCTTTTTAATGTATTCCTACTTTGCTTGCTATTTTCTTTTGTTGCCTACAACTTACTGCAAATCTAAACATGCTTATTTGACTCTAGCTCTGTGTGTATTTGTAGGTGTCGAGGATAATCCGAACACCGGGAGGTAATGCCCTGCTGGTGGGGGTTGGGGGTTCTGGCAAACAGAGCCTGACCAGATTGGCCTCGTTCATAGCTGGATACAAGATCTTCCAGATCACGCTCACACGGTAGTGTGCTGGCAAATATTAATATTAATATTATTAATGATGTAGTGTAAGTTGTAAACCTCCTAAGGATTGGATTGTGGAGTGGTAGTAACACCTTTCATTGTCAGATTTCCTTTTCTGAGTAATTTCTTCACAAAACATGTCAAACTAAAGTTGTTTTATAATCGTTAGATTTAGTTATAATCTAATCATTAATCATATAATCATCTATAATCAAACCATTAAACTCAGAACCTTTGTCACTGATGAGAAACATTCTGCATTATCAGCTCTCAGGCCCAGCAGCTAGTATATTCTCATTAGAGGTACAGATATCATACTAATTATATGATATCTCAGAAGCTCTGGCTTCACTAACATACTAACTCACCATCACTAACTCGTGCTTCCAAACCTGTCAAGTAGTTTCCTCCTTCAGTCCCTACATTCATTTATTGTCACACTTTCCACCGGTTTGTTCGCCAAACAGATTTTAATGTTTCCTATTAATATTAATGAACCACATGTTTGTCCTCTTAGCTTCACAGCTATCCCTGGTGAAAACGGATACCTCTATTGTGTGTCCCCTTCCTTCTTTTTCATCTGCTCTCTCTGATACACACATAAAACTGATTTTCAGATGCACATCCAGTACAGATAGTTCTCTTATTTCATGCAAACCCAATTTACTCTCTTTCTCTCCCTCTGTCTGTACAGTAACTTAGACTTTCTTGTTGCTTTAATGTACACAATTTCTTTTAAACTTTGTTATCCTAACACTATTATTCCTACTAGAGATTTTTTAAAAGCATTTATTTTGGTATATATGCTGCAGTGGATTCTTAGAAGCACACTAGACTGCATATAAAGAAGCATTTCTATCATCACAGCAGCCCTGAGTGGCTAGTAGTCATGCTGTCTGTGTCCGGGCTCTTTATCCTTATGGCTGACACAATGTTACTTTTCACTTAAGCAGCTTTTCTCCCTTGAGTGGAGAGGTTACTCTTTACCTGTATCTTGCTTAACTAGCTTCATTGTTCTCAAACTGCCATTATTTTGTCCTCAAATATTATTTCTTCTTTTACAAACTGGTCAACTCATCACTTTTGCTGGGTTGAGTTGGGAACAGGTGTGTTTATTTTTAATAACCAGCAATGCGTATCTAGTCTGGCAGTCACAGCGTAACTCCCAGCCACTTAGGGCTGTTGTTATAATTTCTTATTAACTACAGGATGGAGTATCTCATCTCACTGATAATCATTAAAGAACCAGATGAAAGTAATCTGTGGTTTCTCTCTCATGTTGTTTATGCAGTTAATATCTCCAATTTGCAGCTTCTTCCATTTTCCCTCTAACTTATTTTTCATCTGCCTCTTTATAATTCAATAAATTTGACATTCACACACTAAAGCAGGTGAACTTTCAAGCTAAGATGTGCTTCACTTTCATCGTCCAAGCCTCAAACTGGGGCGCCGACACTTTTTTTTTTAAACCGCTCTCACCAATAAATGTAGTTTGAGCTTCAATCTCATGAGAAATTTCATGCAAATTGGCACATAAATAGATGAATTAAAGTTTTTATGCGATCTAGTTTTCTGCTGCTGCACTTTTTGATTGCATTTAACTACGTATGGATGATTTTTAGAAGCTGTAAAATTAGTTATTAGTGAAGAAAGGGTGTGCATATTTATTTTATGCTTTTCTTTTCCAGCTCATACAATACATCCAACCTGATGGATGACCTGAAGAGTTTGTACAGAACAGCTGGCCAGCATGGAAAAGGCATCAGCTTCATCTTTACTGACAACGAAATAAAAGACGAGTCCTTCTTGGAGTACATGAATAATGTGCTGTCATCTGGAGAGGTCAGCAGCACACACAAGGAGAAAAGATTCCAAATAATCCGTATTCATAGTAATGTAATCCTCTACTTAATGTGGGTCACAGTTAAGGCTGTGAGACCAGAACAACAAGAGAATATGCAGTGTGCAGTGTTTGAAAGTTGTATAGTTTTAAATTAAATAATCAATGAGAGGTTAAGGTATCTTTAAAAAGGCATCTGGTTGTTTCTACTTCTTTTATATCATTAATAGACAGTAGTGATCCAGTGCTGTGCATGTGCATGGACTGCATTGGCTCTGTTGTTGTTTTTCAGGTGATATTACAGTATATCCTATGGTTTGTAATCAGGAGTTATAGCTTGGGGAAACAGTTACTTAGATATAAGTTGCATTCTAACTTGTTTTGAGCCACTAGTAGAGTCTTATTTGATAAGCTGCCATGTGATGTTGCTACCATGATATCCATTTCTCTTTGTGGATTTAGCTAAGTGAAGTCAACAAGATATAAGCACATGTTTCACAAGCTATATGGCCGATTTCTAACCCCAAGATATTTTAAAGGTAGTATAAAAGATGGAATTTGGGGAGATGAATCTAATCTTCATCATCTTCTTAAATAGAAATTCATGTATGCTACACTTGACGCAGCCTAATATTGACCATGAACACTACAGCTTGCTCCGTACCAGTCCAACTTAGTGTGTCACTATTAACTTCAACACAGTGTTTGAAAGTAACTGGCATAGCCTGCACTAAACTGTACCAAACTGCCTAGTGCAGTATTTATATGGAACTTTTGAATAATATAAAGGAGAATACTTCAGTTTGTTTTGCAAGATGTTTCACCAAAAACACAAGTCAGCAACTCATCATGTCTGATTTAAAAACTCTAAAATGAATTTTGGGGCAAAATGCGCAGACATAGTTTGTGTGTTTTCTGATATTTGTTGAATTATGTGAAAAGTTACTCGAAATTACCCACCTTTATTTAAAAAAAAAAAAAAAAGACAAAACAAAACGAGTTACTCTATTTATTCAAACTCCTGTTCTGTAGCACAACAGGCTAAAGTACAGCCTCTAGCTAGCGCTAGTAACTTTAATAATATCAGCACCATAAAGCCATCACAGGGTCAAGAATGAAATATGGAATGTGCTGAGAGCTTAAGCAGAAAATGTAATTATTCTTATTATGTACTGAGCCGTATCATGCCGTCACTGGAAGCGACACCAATGCGCATTCTGTTAAATTTTATTGCTCATTAGCTGAAGGTGCTGAAATGGCCTTTTAGATTATTCTGGGCCACTTCAGTCTCTGTTCATAAGGCATTCAAAATGTTATCCATACCTTTTATTTCCTGTCTTTATTATACAGGTTTACCATAGTTATATATTCTCTAAAATGTTTTTTTCCAAAGCTACTCTTGCTTTTCTAGATGGGTTTGGACAAAGACTGACTGACTTTTCATTGACTTTTCTGCTAAATGGCTAAAATTCCTCAACACTTAATGCAAGTTTTGTGTTCATCCCCTAAAATTATATCATAAAGTCTGAAATGTAAGCCTGCCATAAAACTTTAACTGTTTATAAAACTGTTTACAGAGCTCAGTTAGTGTTGGTGTTGAAAAATATATGGTTCCAAGTTTAAGTAAGAGGTTGGAGTCTCATTGTCTGATAGTCCATCTGAATGACTCATACTGATATTTTATATTAGATAATGTTACTGTAATTGGTCTGTAAGGCACTACAGTACAGAAAGCTACTTGGTGCTTCCTTAAGCAAGTTTTCAATCCATTGGTGTCTTTGTTCTGCAGCTTTTCTTTGCATGCTTTACAAACTTAATGTTTTATATTGCATGCATTTTATATTTATATTTTTGTAATTTGCCTTTGAATTGCTTTATAGTTACTGGAGAGGTGGACTTAGAGGTGGTGTTTATTAGAAAATTGTACAATTTATGAATTCTTTGGCACAACTATAATTGTCTGATTCACATATTATCTTTTTATGAAAGCACTGGCACCAGCTATTTAACAGTCACACATAGTTTTGGAAAACCTACAAACTGTTGTACTCGCTCAGATAGCTGTGTATATTCACTTCAAGTCAGCTTAATTTAGTTTTGTTTAAAAATCATCAGTTTACAACACAAGTCTACTCAAAGTGCTTCAAATTGTGAGGTCAAACCCTTAAAATATTAAAGAGAATCCCAATAGTCCTCAACAAGCAATTACTTGGTGACATTTGGGAGAAAGGACTCTATTTTAACATGAAAAACCTTTGAGGCCTGTGTGAGAAGATAAGGAAAAGAGCAGGATAAAGAAGCATGTTAGAAGACAACATTTTGTTTTAGCACTGCATTCCGCTTTGAGTGCAGTAAACATTTCATGAATGCAATCTTAAGAGAGCACGAGTCGTATCAGTTCAGTGCAATTTTAAAAGTGTATTTTCCTCACCATTATGACCGAGTTGCAGTTATTTTCTCTTTGATATTTGTAATGAAATGAAACTATAATGGACAATCACATACAAGTACACCTCTGTGTACTACAGCATTCTTCATTACATCTGCTGAAAGACTCTTTCTCCACTCCCAGAATTTTGTTTTCATCTTTGTCCTGCCCTTTGATTTTTTTCCCCGCTAGTTCTTATGCACATTTCTTACTGTCTTCTCTCTACTCGATGGTTATATTTTCTCTTCCCTTTCCTTCTCATCTTTTCTCCTCCTCTCCATGTTTGTTTACACAGTTGGGAGGGGTTGTATGAATTTTTGCCACCACAGGATATTTAGACAACTTTCAAAGCCCTTATTTTGAACTCCGTATATTTACATTTTGTTATTCGGGAAGTCACTTAATAAAAGAGGTCAGAAGTCAGATCAATTCATGTGACAAGTATTAAGCTTCCAGTGAGGTTTACCAGCACTCACCAAGCTGAAGCTCTTACACTGTTCGAAGTCAGTGGATATCATTGGATTTGACATTTAACACTATGGGAACACCATGATAAGAGCCATGCAGTTGCTTTTTCCCTGTTAGTTTCCCACTTGTTTTCCCTTCTTTCAATTATTTATTTTCCCATCTTTTTGTCTTCTTTTCTTTACTGTGTGAGAGAAAGTGACAGAGATGAGAAACAAAAAGGAAAAGCAAGCTGTTATCGTGATATTGTTTTTTTGTGAGAGTAACAGATGGTTAGGGACACTTACCACAACACCACATAGTCCCCCATGACACTGTTTCACTTTCTTAAATCTGAGTTACATGTTCTCTCTAATGGAAACTGGGGATTTGGAGAAATGACTCAGCTTAAAACATTTAAACAGTGAATCTCGTACCTTCATCCACTTGGTTAAACTTGTACCCACCCAGCAAGCTGTTTTAAAACTCACCATTTCAAGATTTTTTGCCAGCAGTCACATACATTTAGTTCATCAGCCAACCAATATACACTTCTACTGAAATTGCTAAGGAAAGAGGTTGAGGTAAGAAGAAGTGACAACTATTGTGAAGTGTGAGGAAGAAGAAGATCCAATTAAAATAATGTTAAAAAATGGTCAATAAAACACAGTATTGTGTAGGGAAATACATGAATGTTTCTAACATTCATGTCTTTGGACTGTGGGAGGAAGCCATTGTATTTGAAGAGAACGTCCAAGGTTTGCACCCACAGCCTTCCTGTGAGGTGACAGTGCTAATCACTGCATTTAAAAGCTGCAACTGCTAGATCTCTGTATGGGAAATCTTTGATCAGATCAGATTGAAAAATTACTCTGTAAAAGATTTGGTTGGCACTATTATCGGAGTAGAAATGTTTGAGCTTTAAAATACACAGCAGTACAGGTACATGGATTGTGGCGGGGTGTGGCTTGGGAATGGCTGCAGGGGAGGATGAGACACATCGGAGCTCCATCAGCTCATCAGCTAAAAAACGCTGCGGCCATGAGTTGTAAGAGACGACAGCCGAAATTAAGAAAAGTGTTAAACGAGCGAACTATGGTTAGGTCCGTCAGTATTGTGATATCAGAGACACAACTGCATGTTTCTGCCTTCAGGTGTCCAACTTGTTTGCCCGTGACGAAATAGATGATATCCTCAATGATCTCATCCCTGTCATGAAGCGAGAGTTTCCCCGGCGACCTCCAACCAACGGAAACCTGTACGATTACTTCATGTCACGAGTTCGACATAATCTCCACGTCATTCTGTGCTTTTCCCCTGTTGGGGAGAAGTTCCGGAACCGAGCGTTGAAGTTTCCGGCGCTGATCTCTGGTTGCACCATGGACTGGTTCAGCCGCTGGCCCAAAGATGCACTGGTTGCAGGTATTTTTAACACACAGTTTTATTTTCACAAATGTGACCTGTCTGGTGCTCGCATTTCTTTTCAAAAATGTATGCGGTACATGTTATACTCTGTTTATTTCAAAGTGGATGCTGTTATATGAATACAAGATATCGACTTTCTTTGCGCTCTCTGAGGTTTTTCTTCAGTTAATAATGTCCTGTCTCGTTTCTTCCTGTCCTTCAGTTTCAGAGCACTTCCTGTCTGTTTATGACATAGACTGCTCAGCCCAGGTTAAATGTGAGGTAGTTCAGTGCATGGGCTCCTTCCAGGATGGTGTAGCGGAGAAATGTGTGGACTACTTCCAGAGGTACAGTACATATTAGGGGTGCAACGATACACAAAATTCACGGTTCGGTTCGATACTTTGGTGTCACGGTTTGATATTTTTTCGATACAAAAAAATGTTCATGCCTTTTTAATTTGTCATTTATTAAAATTATAAATATATATTTTAACTCAAAAGTACAGTTTTTAAATTTAACCCTAACCCTTGTGCGTGTTTTTTATTTTGACAGCAAATGCGCACCTGCGGACCACTTATGTGCAGCCCTGGTTATTTAGCTCGTCATATTGCAGCCACAGAAATTCTTTTGTCCATGAAACCATAAAGCTGCACTTTCTTTTTGCCTTATAGTCTCATTTGTCATAACTTCTCCGTTTTGTGGTAAGCTTTTCTTTGGCTGTCACTTCTTCACCCTGACCTGTCTTATTTGGCTCAGCAGAACTGAAATGCTTTTATACACACACTCACATAAGCTCAGCGATTCTCTGCGCGATCAACCTCTCACATGTTTAAGCTTGCTGCGGGACATTTCACTTGTCATGTTTGCATAGTAAGCTAACGATTAATAAGACGATGTCAGAGGAATTGGTGCACAAATTATCATCACTCACAGATCAGTGCTGTCGCTCTCTATACACAGTTCGCAAGATTGCAAAGTGAAAGCAAAAAAACAAGCGCAAATTCAAACGCGATTTCAATATGTCACATATTGACAGTGGCTCACCGATGCCAATGACATAATTACCCAGCTACATTTCTGAAAGAATGCAAAAGCATTGACATATATTTTTCCTTCCTACAATAGCCCGACGGGCAGGGTAGCCCGTCTGAAAAAAATCGCTAGCCCCAGGACGTCGGGCTAGCGATATTGCGAGCCCTGTATCTGATTGAGGAATCACTCATCTTTGGAAAAGAGAGTTTATTACAGAGAAATGCCTCTTTCCAAAATAAAAGCTATGCTATCCGCTTCTTCTGGGCTATATTCTCAGCAGCATAAGGAGAATCATGTGCTAACAGCTGTCTAAATAACTCGGCTAAAGTTAGTAGCATGCTTGTTGTTTTTGTCTTTGCACTAGGATGATGTCGGCGTAAATGTGCAGTCATATTCGTTGTGTTCCCACTAGTGCTTTCAGGTTAATCTCGTTAAAATGACCTTAACGCCACAACACGGCAAATCTCCGTTAACGAGCTACCCCTGATAGCCCCGTGCATGGGGCTAGACGGCCAACACGTTAACGAACTAACTGCGCTAACACACTAGCTCCCACCCATGTAATTGAGCATTGCGTGGCACATCCAACATACTGTTTTACTTTAGTCCATGACGCGCTTACCTTCAGGGTCATACGTCACATGAAAACCAAAATAATTCCAAACGCCAGATCTGAATGAGGGTGGGGGAGGTTCAATTTGCCATGTTGCAAGGAGAGCTTAACTTCTGTCTCGCTAGCTTGCCCTGCGCTCTTCCTTCTGACAATGCTGTCTGTGTGGAGCGCTCAGTGGATCTGCGCTCGACAGTGCAGCCTAGGCGGAGTAGTCGAACGCAGATTCACTGAGCGCTCCACACAGACAGCATCGTCAGAAGGAAAGTTGATAAAATAAATTACAAATGTTGTATTGTTCGATACATATGCGTACCGAACCGAAAGCACTGTATCGAACGGTTCAATATCGATACGAATATCGTTGCACCCCTAATATATATGTATATATATATATGTGTGTTTGAAGATTATATGCATATATGTGAAGATTGTTTTATGTGTGTCTGCAACGCATGATGATTGTCATAATATTTAGCATGTTGCAGTATTAATGTAACCCAATTTGTTTGAATTTAGATACCGACGCTCCACCCATGTCACACCCAAGTCTTATTTATCCTTCATTCAAGGCTACAAAACCATCTATAAAGAAAAGAGGTCTGAAGTTCAGACTTTGGCCAACAGGTAAATTGTTCAAAATGAGTTCAACAATGTTGTGCAAATGATAACATATGCAAGTTGTGTTGCCATTTAAGCAAACAGAAACCCAGATAGTAGACAGACAGTACACAGAAGCAACAAGTTTGCTGTAATCATATTTGACTTGATCAACTGTATTCAAAATTTCTCCTCTTCAGGATGAATACTGGTCTCCAAAAGCTGAAGGAGGCATCGGTGTCAGTGGCAGCTCTCAGCAAAGAACTGGAGGTGAAAGAGAAGGAGCTACAGATTGCCAATGACAAGGCTGATATGGTACGTTTGTAGGCAGGGAGGGGATTTTTATTTGTATGTGTGTGGGTTTAAGGTTCAACAAGCATACAGAATGCTTCAGCTGGCTTTTTAGTTGCATTTTTATTAAAACAGCAACACGGTCTATGAACTAATCAACAGAATTGAATGGATACATGCTAGTTTGTATTAGACACTAATATAAAGTTTCATGCATTAATAAGAAAGTGAACACAGAATGAAGAGATGAAGTGTTTATTGTGTCCGTTGCTGGGAATCAGGCTTTCCAGTGATTGTTTGGGGAATATTGTATTGTTGCGTAAAATTACCCTCTTGCAGTGAGAGAAATAAGACAAATAGATGTTTAATGGGACGAATGTGTATTTTTTACAGTCATGCTTCAGCATAAGTGAAGCAGTTTAAGCCGTCTCTTTTTTTCCCTCCATTCGTGAACACTCACTCTTGTTATACAGAGACCTCTATATCAGGTAGAGCCTCTTCAGTGTTACAAATGCTCAGATCTGCCGTCTCCCATTGGATTGAGCATTCTGTTTTCTACTTAACCACACTTACGATCTTTTCTCAGCTGAGAAAGTCTCCCAGCTTCAAATCATTTCTCTGTCACTTATAATGTGTGTTTGTTTTCTTGTGCAGGTGTTGAAGGAGGTGACAGTAAAAGCCCAGGCAGCAGAGCGAGTGAAGGTAGAGGTACAAAAGGTGAAGGACAAGGCGCAGGCCATTGTGGACAGCATTTCAGCTGACAAGGCCATCGCTGAGGAGAAACTCGAAGCTGCCCGGCCAGCTCTCGAGGAGGCAGAGGCTGCGCTGCAGGTATGGGATGTTGAAACATGCCTCCAAGGCTTCCCTCCAGACTTAAATTTCTCAAGTAGACATATCTACGTTCAGACGTCTTTTTTGTTTGTTTGTTTGTTTGTTTGTTTTCTTTTAAATCACTCAGAGCCTATAGCCATGCTAGAGATTCACAACATGCTATACGAACCATTTCAGTTTAAATGTTAAACCTGAGTATTTTTTTTTTGAGTACCACATTGGCGGTGAGTGTGAGTGTGTGTGTGTGCGTGTGTGTGTTGGACCGGGGGGTGTATTATAGGATAATTAGTTTTGCAGGTAGTTGATCATAAATCACTTAACGAGACAAATTAAAATGATCTGAAGATTACAAAATGTGCTGGAAAAATGATTGCAATTAATCATTCAACAGCAACGTGACATCGTTGTCTGAACTGGATTTCATGAACCAAATGTCACCCTAATGTTAGTGCCAGTGAAAAAAGGCGGGAGATCACCAGAGTCATCAAAGTTCATCTTGTAGACACCACGAGTCTTGTAGCTATTAGATTATTTCACTCATAAGCAGAGTTTTTCCTGTGTCACAGCTTTAGGGGGGTGAATGTAAGCATGTTTGATCCAGTAAAGCAAAGCATATTTGCTTTTGCCTTCATGATCTAACCCTACAATATAACTTGAATATTTAAAAAAGTGAGGGCAGTCTTTTTGTGCTTTAATGTGTGACTTACATTTACCCAATTTAGATTTCTCCTGCTCTTTTACTATGTATTGCTTCAGGGTGCCACTTAAAGCCCTCTGTGACTTAATGTGTGAAGCTGTATGAATGTTTCTGCCTGCAGCTTTACTGTCCTGGTGTGTCTAAACTTAGTATGGTCGTCTGGTGCCTCTAGCTGCATTGTAATTAAAGCTGTCCTCCTGGGTAGATGGTTGCATGCAGAGCTCCTGTGGCAATTCCCTCATTAAAAAAATGTTATCGTGCAACTGCATATAGAAACCTCGGATTTCTAAACAGACAACCCAAGACTCTTCCTAATGTTGCTGGTGTTCTGCAGTATAGCGAGATTAAAGTAAAAGATATTTTCTAACTTATTCAAGAACATCAGTTTTAGTGGCAGAGGAGTTGAAGGAATTCATGTTTCCTTTCTTCAGGCTTTTCATACCACACTGTCACATTAAAATATTCACCGACCGGTTCTGTTTCCTGATTAATTTGGATATTCACCCAGCCTTTAAAAGGACCGAGTTTGTGTGTGTGCAAACTCAAGGTAACGGTACCATTCTATAACATTTCCTTGTCATACAAAAGGAGCTGATTTGCTAATAGTTACAGTGGATTAATGATGACAGTAAAGCATAAAATGGTTTAGTTTTTGTAGTTCTTGCTGAACTGGAGTGATGATTTTATTTTGTAACAATGGGCTTAGTGAGAGATTTTCATAAGAAGCTGTAGGAGAATAGAGGATATAGGCTAGTGAAAGTAGAAGTACATGATAACCCAGACTGTCTGGTGGCTGACACTCTAGTGGGAAATTCAGGCTTGCACTGAGTGGAAATGGAGCAAGGAAGAGAGAACAGAAATGGGAAGTGCAAAACAAGAAAAGATAAGAAGAGAGTAAAGCAGCCGAACAGTTCTCACAGGAACATTTTCTTTACTGGTCTGCTGTCTCTTGTTTTAATCAGTCCCTGGAGGAAATCCTGTGTCACCCTCTCCTGAACTCCTCTCATTCTGCCACAGTTTATACTTACAGTCGTCGTGTTGTTTCCCTCTGCACACCTCCTCTGCTTTTATATTCTGAAACTGGAGAATTAGGTATAATCCTCATTAATGTATCTGTCTCTTCTTTGAACACGGTAATGAGAAACAAATGATTTATCCTTTGTTCTCGTCATAGTAACGCGCTGCTCTAATCGTCTCCTAACATGCTCTGCGTTTGTCCAGTTTGCTGGCGTCAAATCCTTACTCGACTTACTTGTCACATGTTTCCAGCTCTCCCATCGGGGTCATGCCATACAGTAAATGACTGTTCTAAATTCTCCCGCTCTCCGTTTGTCCTCTTTGCCCACATAGACAATTAAACCGTCGGATATTGCCACAGTACGGACACTCGGTCGCCCCCCTCACCTCATCATGCGGATCATGGACTGCGTGCTGCTGCTCTTCCAGAGGAAGGTCAACCCTGTGAAAGTTGACCCAGAGAAGAACTGCAACACTCCTTCATGGCAGGAGTCATTAAAACTCATGACTGCTGGAAACTTCCTGGGCAGTCTGCAGGTGCAGTAACATTTATTTAATTTGTATATAGTTAAGACTGAAGTGCTCATATTATCTCAACACATGATTCAGGATTTATGCTTTGTGTTATTTGCCATGTTTAACATGAATGAAAGCTACATTCTACATAATAGAAAGGGCTAAACTTAGACTCTTAAGAGTTTAGTCTCTGCACTTCCATAAAAGTGGTTCATGTCTTATTAAAATATTTATTTGTAAACACCTTTTATTTTAAACATAACCCATTGATGCCCTGATTTAAATAGTTTTTTTTTCATCCTGATGCAATTTTGGTCTCAATTGAGTACATGCTCTATTTTCTGTCTTTGTCCCTTTCAGTATGTATTTTTTCATTTTCTCTGGTTTTGTATAGCTTTGCATTTTCAGCATTTGTCTAAATGCACAGGCTGAAATAAGTCCCAGATTAAACCGCCGCATACTCATTCTGTTTTTTCTGCCTCTTTTCCCCTCCTGAAGCAATTCCCCAAGGACAGCATTAATAGGGAAACTGTGGAGCTCCTGCAGCCTTATTTCGAAATGCCTGACTACAACATCGAAACAGCCAAGAGGGTGTGTGGCAATGTAGCTGGCATAGCATCCTGGACCAAAGCCATGGCTTCCTTCTTTTCCATCAACAAGGAGGTCTTGCCCTTGAAGGTAACAAACATTATTGCAGATCTAGTAGAGTGCTTCCTCAGAAAAGCAGAAAGTGAACTGAATAATCTACTATTCCACTGACTACCAATTGGCATCTGTAAGTTAAACTCACCCTTACAAATATGTATTATGAAACACCTCCTAAAATGTGTAACATTAGGGACACACACACACTTTTTGGACTATTCTCCCAATCTGATGAATATGAAACATTTCATTCTGTAGAAAAACCACAAGCCACAAAAGCACAAAAAGGCACATTTCCACACTGCAGCAGCAATAATTTGCTGATGGTAGAAGTTTGAAGTGCAGCAAAATTCAGAAGTATTTATCCACTGATTATAAACATTGGGTGCATCTCAGATTTTCAAGGCTTACGTTTTTAATCTTGTGATACAAGCCTGAAAATGGATTTCCTCAGACTCCTTGTGCTCAAAGACTGCTTATTTATGCAGCAGGCTGCACTATTTATTTGCTTTATGTCACTGGAATCCCTGTGAATTATTCAATTATTAATTATGAATTATTAAATCCACACACCCAGATCTGATATCTGCAGAAAATATGTGCAAAGTCTTGATTATTACTGCACAGCATCACAAGTTGTGTAAGCTAAAAGCTTACCAGCTGAGCCTTCTCTCACCTTCATGCTTACCCCAGAGATAAAATACAAACATACTAAATCTTTATTTTTGTCATTTTTTTGTGTGTGCCATTTTTGACAACTAAATGGATCAGCAAAATCAGCCACTAAAGGCAAAGTAAAGTGTTTAACAAAAAGAAAAACGGTGTATTGCATCCATGATTGACCTTTAAATCAAACATTTTCTTGATCTGTGGCTGTTTTTGGGGAAAAAGGACTTATGACTTAGTAGAGAATACAGAGCTAACATTTTCAATGTTAGAACGTTTCTAAAGTGTTAATATTCAGCCTTACCTTATTCAGCAGTTAATTCTTCCAAAACAGAAAATTATTTGGTCAAAAAAATATAGAAATTTAGAAAATATGTTTAGAGATAATGTAGTCTAAGCACAATGGAAAAGTGGATATAAAGATGCCAGACAGTGCCAATGACCGCTTTCTAACCAGAAGCAACTGAACTTTACTTCAACTAATCTCTCTTTTACTTATCATTTTTTAAAGGGACAAACTTACTTAACTAGTCACCCTCTAAACTGAGTGTCTCTAGTTGGATGAGTGTGCCGAGCTTGGTCAACGGAAGAGGTTACAGAATCATGAGAAGCACTACACAGAGTTGCTTGCAGAAGCCTGTTAGCTACAAACAATACAAAACTAGCTAACAAGCAACCTTTAGTTCATGCCAATCAGGAAACACAGCATGGCACGTTGTTCACACTGTCCTGAATAGCAAAGTGGCAGCTCTTTTAAAGCGGCT
Source organism: Maylandia zebra (assembly GCF_041146795.1). NCBI lineage: Eukaryota > Metazoa > Chordata > Actinopteri > Cichliformes > Cichlidae > Maylandia > Maylandia zebra. Next base: position 7,761,970 of record NC_135178.1, on the reverse strand, counting down.
GCTGTGATTAGTGCTGTATTCCAGTTGAACCACTGCACCGGGGCAACTGTCCAGTCATTCGTGAGAGAACGCAGAGCAGGCCAGGAGGCAGGATGAGAGACAAGTCCAGGCACCAATCATTAACAGGGGCTTGCACATGCTAATAAGCATACAAAACAGACAGGGCTAATCACGCCAGATGAAAGAGCGAGGTGACCCATGGCTGTAACATGTGCTTTCACCAACACAAAAGGCAAAATTCTTCTGAAGAATCACCCACTCGGTTAACTACAAGTAAATACAAGCTGCTGTGAATGTCTGATGGGTCATAGTCATTTAAAGGCATTTACAGTGTACATTTATGCTTTTGGAAATGTTGCCTGATGATGACATCTGTTGCTGTCACCCTTGTTAGTTCTCATTCAACACCTCTCTCTTTTCTTAACTGCATTCTATTCTTTTTGCTCTAGCCACCAATTTCTTTTTCCTCCTTTCCACTTTGTTTCCCTAATCCCCCTCCAAACACACTCACACACAGCTACATATATACACATCCCTCGGCACTGTTGTTTTATTTTGACCTTTTGTGGAGCACAGCCTACAAAACAGATTTTCTGGTTTCGAGCCCAGTGGTGTTTTCCCTTTAAGCTGGATACAGAGATACAGTCGAATGGACAGACATGCAGAAAGATGAGACGGGATTTTCTTTTCTTTCTCTACAACCCTAGCTCTATACACAAACTATCTTTTTGCTTACTTCTGTCATCTTCAAACTCTTTCTTTCAGTGTTTATGTCCATTCTTCTAAAATATCTTACTAACCATTTTCAGACATTTCTGCCTCTATTAGATAGCACACTGGTAACTGAGGCCATGGGTTAGAGTTGAACGCTGGCTGCTGCATTTAATCTTTGTGGGTTGCGCATGCTGTGAGATAAACTGGCATCCCACTAACCATTTAACTATTTAATGACTTTTTCTCTGTTTTTTACCTGAAGCTTTTAATGTGCAAAAAACAAAGCAAACAAACAAACCATCACAGCTCTCCCCTCCACACTCTTTCATTGTTTTTCTCTGTTTTTTCTAGGCTAACTTGGCCGTGCAGGAGAATCGTCTGACCATAGCTAATGCGGACCTTCAGAAAGCTCAGGCTGAGCTAGACGCCAAGCAGGCAGAGCTTGATGTGGTACAGGGGGAATATGAGAAAGCAATGATGGAGAAACAGGTCAGCAACTTCATCAAAACACAACTGTAATTTAGTTCAGTACACAAAACCTGTGTGTTGCTCCTGATATAGGAATTTAATACCTTTTATCTTTTATTTGAAAGTGCAACAATTACTATAGGGGATAAACTGTGTTTATTATTTGTTACATGATATTTTTTCCCACGTTCTTCAAGAAAGCAAAATGTTTTTTGAGAATATCAATGTGCCACTGATGTAATAACAATATTATTATAAACTGCAGTATGTACAGTATGACAAATGTACCATAAGATCTGTGACAGCCTGGCTAAAAGGAAAAAAAGGACTGAACCTTAGTTACTGAAGTGACTGAGTAACACCGGTTAATCCTCTGTGGAGGTCTGTGAGAGCATCTGGTCTGTGTTTTCCCATGTTCAGTACACTTTGTGATGTGAAATGTAACATCTTAATGGAACAGCAAGTGAATCAAGACTCCCTGATTAAGAGACCAGGACGGGAACAGGTTATAATGTCATGATTAAGATGCAGAGACTGTTCATCTTCCAGGGCTAAAAGTGAGACTGAAAGGCTCGTTGCAAAGGCATTTGGTGTTGATGATGGACAGGAGTGGCTCCAAGTGAAGACCAAAGTCTCGATGTAAAACAGAAAGCAAGCTTTATTAGGAATGCAGTCGAAGTCCATAACTAAACAATAAAAGGCAAAAAACAGAAAAAGAACTGGAAATCTAGATGGCTCTCTGGATGAAGACTGGGAACACTAGGCTCATGGGAAGGAAACAGACATGCTTAAAAATATCATAGCTCAGTCATTAAGATACTGATGATCTAAACAGAATCTGATGGACTGTAATCAAGTGTTTAATTCAATTATGTTTAAAAGGCAAGTTAGATTTGCAGCATAATTTACCATGGTGATATAACTCGGTAAGAAGTAAACCACCTTCATAATACAAAAAACTCAGGGTTAGCCCTGAAAGTACCAGGATAAGATGAAATTCTGCTTCATAGCACAGGCCACATGCCTTTTTCAATATTTCCCCTTTATAAAGTGGTAAAATATATTTTTTTAAAAATGAGTCCTGGAAAGCAAAAGAAGACAGATAAAGTGAAGATAACATTAACAACAATAGCTTGGGGCAATACAAGCTTCCCAGGACGTGTTAATCTGTCTGCATTTGTATGCTTTGTTTGTAATCACAGATTTAACACCCAGCATTTTCTTTATTTTGCCCAAGTCACTGTGTTCCTGACACATCACACTACTTCTTCTCTCCTGTGACCTGTTGGAACAGCACCACCTCTCCTTTATAGTCCTCTTGATTTACAGAAGAAGCCCTCGGTTTTTCTCTCCTGCTTAACAAAGCACACACTTCAGCAGTGTGGAAGGGCACTGTGTCCCTCTCTGTCAAGCAAAAAAACCTAAAGTGTGGCTTGCGCATGCAGTGAGGGGCAGTTCGCTGGTGAGCAGCTGAGGGAAGAGGCAAATATTCTTAGATTCATGCGTACTAAGTTAGATAATGATGATGGGTATGTAATTCTGATGAACAGAGATGAGCTTTTAGGGGTTTAATCCACGAATGTGCAGATGGTGGAATAAGACTTGGATAGAGGCAGACACACTTGGACAGACACACAAGGCTAAATAGACACATCAACCTACTGACCTGTTTGCGGGCCCCTTTCCCATCAGACGCTGCTGGAGGATGCTGAGCGCTGCAGACACAAGATGCAGACAGCGTCCAGTCTCATCAGCGGTCTCGCTGGCGAGAAGGAGAGATGGACGGAACAGAGCAAAGAGTTTGCTGTCCAAACCAAACGGCTCGTGGGTGGGTTTCACAGCAGGTTTCAAAAACATAGAGTTAGCCTCTGCAACATAATAACAAATATCTATCATAATAATATGAAGTTCTTTGTGTGATATGGGAAATGTTCTGTGGATAAATAATGTGCAGTGAAGTGAAAAATCTCTGTCTGATGATGCAGTTATACTTGGAGTTATAACCTTAATCTGTCATGTCGTTATTGTATGCTAATGTTTTTAATTTATCAGCGGGATGGTCGTGATGCTACTGTTTGACATGGAATTTCTTGCACTTTTAAAATTACCCCACTAATATTTAGGCATGTTCTCATTTCAGTGCATAGGCAGTGCCACATCTGATTAATATGTAACTGATACACTGATGTGTACTGATAAGTATGTACACGTAACAACGCTTGTTCCTGTTCCAGGTGATGTTCTTCTGGCCACAGCCTTTCTTTCTTACTCAGGACCTTTCAATCAGGAGTTTCGTAACCTTCTGCTGAACGACTGGCAGCGAGAGCTGAAGCAACGTTACATCCCGTTTGGTAACAACCTCAATCTGACTGAACTGCTCATTGATGCGCCCACAGTTAGTGAATGGAACCTTCAGGTCAGTGATCTATTTTGCTAATTAAAGATGTTTTTACATATTAATGCCACCAGCTAGCCCAACCCAGTAACCCTACAAGCATCACTGCTGTTTAGTTTTCTGTCTTCATTTATGCTGGAAGCCATAGCAGAGCTGTATGTTTTAATTTTTTTCAGAAATCTCTCAGTCATAACATGGTATATCATGTTTAGACGGAAACTAGCGAGCTAACTTCCTGCTAACCTATAACTCTAATCTAACCTATAACTATAATCTTATAAATTCTGTTTTCATGGATGCCTGTATGTTAAACGTAATCGTTACACCTGGTAAATCAGCAACGCTGATCATTTTATTAAATGTGAAAGAATTTAGACAGTTAACTCTCTGTGATGTCGCACTGTTTGTTCGACTTTGGGACCTGTCCTGAAACTGACGGAGTTTTGGACCCAGATTGTTCCGCAAGGCTCTTGACTACGGTTGTCATAACGCTCTGACAATCAATTCTTCGTAGCTTACCAAAACATAGTTGTACTAAAACATGTTTTGACAGATTTTTGAGTGCTGTGTACCACATAAAATCGGCACAACCAGAATTCATACATAAGGCTCACTGTCGATTTTTGAGAAAATTAAAGGATTTTATGTGCACCTTAAAATCCTGCGGAAAATAAGGTAATTAGGTTAATTAAAAATTAACTGATAGCGTCATTATTATTATTGTTGGTTGTAGTAACAGTAATGTAGTAGTTAGTAGTTGAAATAAGTTTTGTGAATATATGGGAATCTAACTAGAATTGCTAACATTTTTGTTAGCTTAAGTTGTTTTAACGTTTGTGTAAATGTTAGTTTATGTTAACAGTCATATTTTTTTTTACCCCTCAGCAGTAAAAAGCTGATATGGTGTTGTTGTCAGTCTGCTGGGTCGCCAACCGGGTGGTGTGGACGCCCAGTTTGTAAATCAGATAACTTGAAAACCAGACAATTTAGGATTTTTAAACTGATACCATAGGTGCTACTAAAACGCTGATGGGTAGCACTGGTAGCTGCTAATATCTTTTATTTATCTTTAAACGAGGATCCCAGGAAACATTGATTGCTGGACCATTTATCATTGGTGGAGATACTGTTAAGCATCAAGATTGACCCTCACCATTTATTCATGTTGTGTCTTACAGGGTTTGCCAAATGATGACCTGTCCATTCACAATGGCATTATTGTAACCAAAGCTGCCCGCTTCCCCCTCCTTATTGACCCACAGACACAGGGAAAAATCTGGATCAAGAACAAAGAAGCCAAGAATGAGCTACAGGTTTGCAAAACTATCTTCTACAATTTCGTTTCAATGTCTGAAGCATATAAAAGTTAAATGAATGCATCCATTCATCCATCCGTCATGCAGACTTTTGCATTATACCTAGTCTTCTTCACCAGTCCAAATGTCCTGTGCCCATTTTGATTTTTAGTGGCCTCTAATATCAGAATCAGAATCCTAGAGGAAATTGTGTGTTCACAGTTCCAAGTAAGAACAGTTACTACCAAGTTAAAGTACCAATGAAATAATACTAATTTAAAAATAGAACAAAACAGCTCTAATAAACGAAAATAGCTCCAATTATAAATATCCCAATATATTAGACAACACTGAATATAGACAAAGCTGAAATTGCAGTGCCCTTATATTCCTGTATAGGATGTGCAGATCATAAGTGTGTGCAACTACTGCAGTGTGTACTGGTGGTTTAGATTCATGAATTTTACAGAGAGAGAGCCACCGGCAGGAATTATTTCCTGTGTCATTCAGTGGTGCATTTGGGTAATCTCAGTCTCTCACTGAACGTGCTCCTGTGACTGGGTGGGAGGTATTGTCCAGCATTGTCCTTATCTTGGAAAACATCCTTCTCTCTGACACCACATTTAGAGAGTGCAGCTCCATCCCCACAATGTTACTGGCCTTGTGGATCATCATTGCTTGTTAGTAACTGTGGTACTAAATTCTTTAATGCCCTTGGTCCTTCCTGCTATCCAGTATACAGAGCACAATGTCAAAACCCCCCACAAAAAAACTACCACCAATTCTGCAGACATAATAAGCTAAGCAAAAGTCGCTGACCCTGTTAGGGGCAATCTCTAAGCCGAGTGAATGCATTCTGAAATCCCATTATGAGCATCCTGGAGACACATTTCCTCCAGCGGTAGGTTTCAACCCTTTCTTCAGGTCACATCATTAGAAAAAGTTTATTTATTTTTTTCTAAAAATGGCTCACTTGAAAAGCAATTCTTTGTTAGCTTGAACAGTCAGAATCCGCACATAGAGGCTGACCTTTGTAGCTTTGAAGGAAAAGTGAGGAAACCACACATGTGTCTCCTACTCCTGTTGGAGACAAATATTATTGCTGCTGTGGTCACATAGGAAGGTTATTGTATCGTACAGTAAAATCAGTATTTTTGTCTGTTTTGTAAAATCTTCTCACATTTAGCCCATTTATTTCATATCCTCAGGACAATATCAGGCTCTGTGGTGGTGGTCATCCAAACTGCACATTGAAATCAGACAATTACCATTTTAAAATGTGTTTTCTTGTCTGATCTCAGATCACCTCACTGAATCACAAGTACTTCAAGAACCACCTAGAGGACAGTTTGTCTCTTGGTCGACCCCTTTTGATTGAGGATGTGGGGGAGGAGTTGGACCCTGCGCTTGACAACATACTTGAGAAAAACTTCATCAAAACCGGCTCCACTTACAAGGTAACAACACAGAACGAAATAATCCTACTTAGATCCATGTGTTAGATTTTACTTTTAGTTAGAAGGGTATGAAATTGGCAGGCATGTTCAAAGACTAGTGGTCAGTATGATGAGACTTTGCCAGCTTCTCCTTGGCACGCCAGCTGTCACACCTGGACTGATAGAGCTTGATTAGCTCAGACAGAGAAAAACAAGCTCTCTCGCTGACACTGCACAGGTAGTGTCGACTAGAAGAGAGTTTTAAGTATGAGTATCATTGGCAGCCAGACCACATTTCCTAGATCATATTAATTCTTTTGAGACAGATTAAAATGTACTTGGTAAGTCTGGGAAAAGGGTTTACACTGTGCAGTGTACATTGTACTATTTCCTCCTTTATTTTGCTGTTTTTTATAGAAGGTCGGCATCATTAGATCTTGTCAAAAAGGCACAGTTGGTTCTCTTGACTCTGCTTTGGGTGTTCAGACAGTTTTGAAAGCTACATTAACAAAAAATACAATAAAATATAAAATTTTAAGACATACTCAGGGAAACAAACATTCAATATGTCACCACTTAGAACAAGGGCAAGTGTCGATACTTTAACAGACTTCTGTTGCATAATGAAACTTCCTTTTCTTTTTTATTTCCATCATTTTTGTTGATGCCAAACAAGTTAAATTCACCACATAAATCGAACTCAATCAGTTGTTAAAGTAACATCAAATTAAATACAGTACACAAAGTGCATTCGGTATCCTGTATTAGCTCACATTCTAATGCAAAGGAGTTCAGGCTGTGGAGCATTGAGCCAGTGCAGATGGGATGTTGGTTGATTTGAATGAATATTATTTTTTGGGGGGCGAAATAAACAAACTGGAGCTACCTGATGCTGTTGCGTGAGTTGTGGGTGTTTGGGGGCATGTTAGTAAAAAAACAAAAATAAAAAAATCAAATGATTTTACAGGATGAAGGCTGAAATTGCAGCATACTTTTGCAGAGTGCTTCCTGTTCCTGAGATGCGAAATGCACCGATTTTGACTCTATTGCAGCTTCAGTTTTATGTAATGTTGAAGATAATTGTAGTTGGGAAAATTGCAGATCACAGTTTGAGTGGTTTTGGTTTCATTAGCCTAAATGACGACCCCAAATTAAGCTTTGGAAGTAGACTCTGGGTACAACAGGACATTCATATGTTTTTAATGGAAAAAATGGTTTGCGCTTTTGGAGAAAAAACATTTATATTGTGCGCAAATGTCTTTTCTGTGTTGCTAATAAAGATTTGAACAATTCCAATTTCCTGAAAACACAAATGAGAACACTCTAAATTAATTCTGCACTTTTGGATGCTAAAAATATGAACTTTTAGCATCCAAATACACCCACATTAATTTCCAATGGAAAACCAGAACTCCAACCAGTAATTCCAACTCTGAGCTCTTTATTATGTTATTTGTAAGACTTAATATTCTAAACAATAACACACATACACCCTCTTGCAGGTGAAGCTTGGTGACAAAGAAGTGGATGTGATGAAGGGCTTCAGGTTGTATATGACCACCAAGCTGCCTAACCCGGCTTACACTCCTGAAATAAGTGCTCGCACCTCCATCATTGACTTCACTGTCACCATGAGAGGACTGGAGGACCAGCTGCTGGGCAGAGTCATCCTCACTGAAAAGCAGGTATACAAGTACTCAAAATGGTAGCCACTAAAGCCAGACGATACATAATTAAGGAACATATTTAAATTAGGTTAGCATAATGTACTATTAGACTGTACCCCTGCATTAATACTGCTTATGTGCATCCTTGTAGAACCTGAAATAAATCTTGAACAACATTTAAATGCAGACTCTCTACATCTTTCCCAATCTCATTTTCTCTGTACTGTGACATCAGAACGCCATTTGAATACAAACAATTGCAACCGCCCTGCTTTGGTCAAACACAGTGTGAGTGGGGAATAAAAGTAACCCAGAAATAGTGCTCACGTGTATCGGTACCAAGCATACGCACAAAGACACAGACAAGTGACGTCAGTCTCACTGGGGAATAGATTAGTGAATTATAAATGCACCAAATGCAGGACTCATTGATTGTCACTCTGAAAAGGCTGGTCCTGTTACAGAAAAACAATTTTCCTTTTGCTGATAGCTGGTCATGAAATGAAAGATTTATTCCAGATGGGAAGAGGCTTGTTACTGTATCTGTGTACTAAATTTGGATTTAATCAAATAAGAGCTAAAACTACTACCTCAGCTGTAAGCCCTGCTTCTTGTCTTTACAATTTGTGCAGTTTTCACAAACCCAACATCACTGTTGAATCGTTTCTTTTTACTTTCAGTCAAACTTCAATTCTACGCACAGCTTTCAGCTCCAGTATGACTTACATCTGTCTTTGTAAGCTATTGAAATCATTCATATGCAGTAATAGAAAGGGTATGAATACTAATTCTGTCCTCTCAGACCCACTGGTTTCAAACCAGCCTGCTGTCTTGACCATAATAATTCTCATAGTAAAAGTAAAATTATAGGAAATGTAAAAAAAAAAGCATTTTCATAAATATTTGTGTATTCATATTATATTATATTATATTACATTATATGTAAAGAGCATTTATCATTGATAACAACCTGCTGTGATAGTGTCCAACACAGCAGTTCTTAGGAAAATATGCTTGTAATCTACAATCAAAATAGCAATCTAATTGATTTAAAACACACCTGCCACTTAGAAGTGGTGACTGTTTTTTTTATACCCGCTTAAAGGCAGTCAGTTTAATGGGATGTGGATAGTCGGCCTACTTATGAGCCACCATTAAATTTGACTTAGATAACAAGACAAATTTTGTTTTAGTTTAATCTCTCGCACTCTCAAAACAAAATATCACAATTATTGTCTCTCATACTCTAAAAGGGATTTAGCATGCTGGTCAAATTTATGCTCCCAGCAGGCAAGACTGTGGTGTAAATTTTGATAAGACCTGCTTTCCCCAGTGCAGAAATAACACTTTTGGACACTTAGAAGAGGTAAGCTGGAGTCATTTGCTGGGGCTTACTTAGGACTACGGAGAAAAGGGCGACAACATAGCTTTACAGGTCTTATCATCACCCTGAGGCTATCTCTCCTCTAGGGGCGTTTTTATTCTTCATAAGGATTCTGCTCATCTATTCATTTAGATAAGGTATTTATTAATTTTTTTTGCCAAAATCTCAGCTTCTTGACCTTCACGCGGCTGCAGATATTAGTAAGAATAATATAGACAGCTACCAGA